>NC_056753.1:16202500-16512500 GCF_018687715.1 Carya illinoinensis | reverse complement strand
TTTTGTTCATTAGCAAATCTCTAATTTATCCAACAGCCTCTTTCGATAGTCAATTGGAAATTATTCTTATTCATCAATTCACACAAGAATATGCAAATTAATAAAGCAAAAAAGCAATTAGACCAATGATTTAAATACTACATAGGTCCATACAAGTGTTTCAATCTCTATATTCACCTATACTGAAATATTCAAGATCTACCCTATGATTCCCTCTTTCAATAGCAAATCACAAGATTAAATATCATCTAATCAATGGCCAGTTAATTAGAAGCAATAAACTCAGAATAAATCAGATAAACAAAGAGAGAATTGCCTTAAATTAGCATAGACAATCAAGCATAGTTTGGAACTGGGTTACATCGTTTTTCTAGAATAAATAAAAATTAGCTCATGCTATAAATGGAATTCAACATAAACGAATTCACCATAATTGTTCTGAGAATATTGGGATAAAATAAACGCTGAAAAATACTCCTCGCAGCCGCAAATCGTCTTCAAAAACTCAAGGAAATGATTCAATGCTTTTCTGCCGTCTGTGCTTGTGTATGATTCCAACGTACATGCAATATATGGAATTCCCTCTCTAAAACAGATGAATTGAATCCTTCTAGCTATGTTTTTCTATCCCAAAAAGTGTTCTCCAGTTAAAAAGTACGGCCATATGGTGAAAAATCTCTTTTTATACGCTCTGACGGCAGAAAACTCCAGATCTGTCAAAATACGATGTTCGCTTGAGCAGGGTGTCGAGCGCACATCGAGCGTTCGACTCTGCCTGATTTCGCTCGAGCGGCCAATGTCTCTACTCGAGCGATCTTTGTTTTCCCGCAACATGCTCGAGCTCACTGTCGAGCGGCAGTCGAGCGTTTAAATCTGCCTGAAGCCTACGCTCACTGTCGAGCTCACTGTCTAGCGGCCTACGCTCGAGCGATCTTGTAAAATCTGCAATATGAAATTTTGCAAGTCATCAATCACCTACTTGCGGTGGGACTTATAGCCGGGATTTATATGAGAGGCATGCTCAAAGGACATGTCCCCACTCCTCCGCATTGACCTTGTTGTGGATTCAATGGCCAACCATCGCATGTTGAGCTTCATGGATGTTTACTTAGGGTACAATCAAATCCATATGAATCCCAGCGATGAGGAGAACATGTCATTCATCACAACAATCGAGGGAAGTACTATTATTCTACCACGCCCTTTGGTCTAGAAAATGTGGGGGCCACCTACCAACGGCTAGTCAATTGAATGTTCTAAAATCATATTGGAAGGAATATGGAGGTATAGGTGGATGATTTGCTAGTCAAAAGCAAGGACCGAGTGCAGCACTTAAACAACCTCCAAAAAGCCTTTGCGATACTGAGATGGTACAAAATGAAGCTGAATCCCACCAAATGTGCATTTGGAGTCGGGTCAGGAAAGTTTCTTGGGTTTGGGGTATCCAAAAGAAGAATCGAAGCCAACCCTGAAAAAATGAACAATGTCTTAAACATGCCTTCTCCCTGGAGCATTAACAACGTATAGAAATTCGCCGGCCGACTGGTGACTCTTAACTGCTTCGTATCGCAGTCAACAGACAAGTGTCTGACTTTCTTTAGTAGGCTGCGGAAGTTTCAAGACTAGAATGAAGAATGTGACGCTGCATTCACTGCACTCAAGAAGTACCTGACCAACCCTCTACTGCTTAGTCAACCCCAGTGTGGGGAAACGCTGATCTTGTATCTATTCATCTCCCTGTAGGAGTTCTCTTTTGCCTTTCTGCGAGACGACGATGGGGTCCAGAGACCAGTCTACTATGTCAGCCAGGCATACAAGGGAGCGGAAGTTAGATACCCCTATATTGAGTAACTCACCTTCACACTAATAATAACTACCCGCAAGCTCTGACCATATTTCCAGGTGCACCCAGTCAAGGTCCTCACATGAGCCCTCCTAAGAAAGGGCCTGCAATGCCTTGATGCCTCAGGTCACCTCACTAACTGGGCCGTGGAACTGAGCAAGTTTGACATCAAGTAGGCCCTGCGCACCTCCCTAAAAGGATAGGTCCTAGCAGATTTCATTGCGGAGTTCACCTGCTTTACTAGCAAGGAAGGATATGCACTGCCTGTGATGCCTTGGCAAGTTTGGCACATCTGATCCTACTTTCAATAGCTCTATCCCTATGGCTGATTCTGGTATTGGGGCAACTTCTTGCCCAAATGCTGTCTTTGCTAGTCTATCTGCCTTGTCGTTCTTGGCTCTCAGGATTTGTTGCCCAACACAAATCCAAGCGCGCTTGTTTTCAGCATTAGTGCAGGCCAAGCGCGCTTGCCTTGCCCAAATGCTGTCAGGTACTTCTTGAGTGCAGTGAATGCAGTGTCACATTCTTCATTCTAGTCTTGAAACTTCCGCAGCATTTGGGCAAGGCAAGCGCGCTTGGCCTGCACTAATGCTAAAAACAAGCTCGCTTGGATTTGTGTTGGGCAACAAATCTTGAGAGCCAAGAACGACAAGGCAGATAGACTAGCAAAGACAGCATTTGGGCAAGAAGTTGCCCCAATACCAGAATCGGCCATAGGGATAGAGCTACTGAAGGTAGGATCGGATGTGCCAAAGTGGGCATAAGACATCCAGCGGTATTTGAATGATAACGAAGTTCCCAACAGTAGGGAAGGCGCGAGGAATGTCAGATGCTAGGTGGCTAGGTACACTGTAGTTGATGTAGTGCTATTGACTCACTCAAAAATTAGTAGCACAAAAGCTATCCCAAGTGCAGGAGGATGTCGTGTAATAATTAGGAATAAAATTCCTAGATCGTCTCATCGGAGAAAGTTGTTTAAATCCAAACTTGTAGAAAATGGTGAAAAGTTTCACAAACAAAAATGGTGGTATGGACAATGAATGGAAGAGTGCAACGGAAATAAAAAGAGCACTAGTCATAGACTAGATTCATTCTTTTGAATCTTTTTAGTGTCGAAATGGAATTTAAAAGACTAACAAATTGAAATTAACAATTAAATATTCAACTACACTAAACAATTTTAATTATCTGAAAATTGAATAATAAACTGAAATTAATCTAAAATGTAATTGTAACGCATTTTTAGTAGAAACTTAAAGAAACAAGAAAAGTAACTGACGTAAAATAAAATAAACAGCAAATAAATGCCCAAACTTTTAATCCAAAAATATCAAGAATACACCATAAACTTCAAATTAAAATTAAATAAAAAGTAGGTAATGAAAAAATCAAGTCAAATGAATGGAAATAGAGATTGAAAGCAGTGAAAAGGCTGGACTATAACAACAATTGGACCCCTCAAGGAATCCTTCAACGACGTTGCAGTTCCTCTTCTACCAATTAATAATTCCGTGCGACGTTGAATGGAAACCCCCAAGAGCAAAATTGGTGTGGCTTGAATTGAATTGGCTCAAAATATGTTGCAACTTAATGCTCTTCAAAAAGAAAGTTTATGCAGCCGAAATGCTCCCCCCAAGAGAAATCTATATGCGGCGCTCAATAAAAACCTCCCAAAGGAAATCTATCTTGCGGCTGCTCAAGGAAAAGAATTATGTGCTTTTGTGCCTTATTTAAAGTCCCCCGTAGGTTAAAGTTCCATTTTGAATAAAAATGCATATAAACTTATCAAGGCCTTTTCATTTATTAGCCTATATAAAAAAAATTAAAAATAAAAATTAGAAATAAAATAACACAAAATAAAATAAAATAAAAATAAAGAATAGAATATAAGAAATATGTTATGCATATAAAGGAACATTGTCCAATTAAATCACAAGCTATAATATTAAGCAAAAACCATGCTATTTATCAATTTAAATCACAACTTGGATTTATTCATCTTAATCATTTTTCTATCAAAAACCAATAATAATGTAATGAAAGAATTAAAATATAATTGTTCTAACTGTATAAAAATTTGCAATATTTTAGTTCAATCATCTATACTACAGGGGATATAGTGCTCCCCTACTAAGATGCATCTCAAGCGAGGAGGCCCAACAAGTATTGGCTGAAATACATGATGGAATATGCAGTGACCATGTTGAGGGAAGAATACTAGCAGGGAAGGCAATACGAGCAGATACTACTAGCCGCATGCCCTAAAAGATGCTAAGGGATATGTGCGAAAGTGTAGGAACTACCAAGAGTATGCCATAATCATCCATCGCTCGCCAGGAGAGTTGACCCCAATAGCCTCCCCCTTCCCGTTTGACCAATGGGGGGTCAACTTGGTGGGGCCCTCTCCCCTCAGGGAAAGGCAGGGTAAAGTTTGTAGTGGTGGCAGTGGACTACTTCACCAAGTGGGTCGAGCTCAAAGCGCTAGCGACAATTACGACTAATAACATTACTCACTTCCTGTGGAAGAGCATCAATTGCAGGTTTGGTGTGCCCCATAACATCGTGTCAGATAACAGGAGATAATTCGACTTTGATCATTACAGAGATTGGTGCCGAGATCTACAGATCAACTTTCGATACTCCTCATTGCGGCACCCCTAGTCAAATGGTCAAGTGGAAGCGACCAACAAAACCTTGCTACGAATATTGAAGAAGAAACTAAACAAGCAGAAAGGAGCTTGGGTAGAAGAACTTCCGGTCGTCCTATGGGCATATAGGATAACCGTGAGGACACCAATTGGGATAACCCTTTCACCCTTACGTATGGTCACGAGGCCATGCCACCGGTTGAGGTAGATATCCTTACTTACCGAGTACATCACTACGAGCAGAACTCCAATGATTGACGCCTCAAAGAGTAACTGCACCTGATAAGGGAGATCCAAGAAGGAGCAAAACTGACAATGGCATCATACAAGAAGAGGGTAGAGCACTATTTCAATTAAAGAGTCTGCCCGAGGTCGTTCAAGATTGGAGACCTCATTCTGAAGCAGGCGGGGACCACCACAAGGGATGGAGGCAAGCTCAGATCACAGTGGGAAGGCCTTTACGTGGTAGTCACTAATAATCGTCCTGGGGCTTACTGGTTGCGTGACTTTCATGGAAACGAGTTACACCACCCATGGAACGCTGAACACTTGTGGATTTTCTATTAATAAAGGCCCTATGACGTACATATGTATTTTGTTTATTATCAACCCTATGGTTGCCTGTATGATTGCTATTAATGAAGAAAATGTGACTACTTCAAAGACTGGCACATCTAAGAATGAGATTCCTATTTTTGCGTGACTTACCCTTCCTGCGGTGTCAACGGATGGAAGCAGGTACAATCACTAACACCCCGAACAGACGATCTCCATGCGAGGGTCAATGGGTGAGACTAGCCTCGAGTTAGCCCAACCTCCCCAGCGGGTCCAGCCTAGAGGCTGCTCAAACATTACCCCATCCCCATTGTGGCGAAGAAGCAGATGGGATGAGTGTAATGCAAAGTGCTGCTTTATCGCCACAAGAGGGAAATGGGCTAGCTCCGATTGCACACTAACTTACCTTCTTAGTGGGCATCAACTAATGAGAGTGAGTCTAGTTTGGGATTACCTGAACAGATTACTCCCCCTCAAGGTACCAAAGGGAGGGATTAGATGGCCATCTCGGCCCTCCCATAGGGGAGACCGAGTCTAGCTTTGAGGTTGTCCAAACGTTACCCCGTTTCACCACGACAAAGAGTGGGAGCAGCACTAGCCTGGCCCTCACTCACCTTTCCTATGACATCAATAGATGGGAGCAGGTTCAGTCAGACATACTACCCAAACAAATTGCCTCCAAGTAAGGGTCAACAGGCAAAGTTAACCCTAAGTAGACTAACCTTCCCTACGGAGAAAAGCCGGACCAGCCTTGAGGCTACCCGAATATTACCCCATCTCGTTATGACAAAGAAAAGAGTACCTCCTCGAGAGGACTAAAGGAGAGGGTGTAGCTTGGTGCACCCTTACCTCTCCCTCAGTAAAGTGTGGGATAGTCCTAAAACTACTCGTCTCAACCTTAGAACGAACTGCATGCTCAGTCGAATAGGGACAGGTTGGTGGCTAACAAATAATAGACTGTATTTTGATTCCAATTTTACAAGGCATACAAGCTCTGCAGGCAAGTTCTAGCTTACGTGCCACTGGCCCCCTCTGGCCTAGCACTAGGGTTAACGAGGCATGCCCAGTCTTACATACTGCGTGGCCTCCTCCAAAGATCTATACGAACCCTAGGGGTGAGTTCTGTCTTATGTGCCACTCGACCCCTTTCACCGAGCGTGAGGGTCAACGAGGCATGTCTGATCTTACATAATGTGAGACCTCCTCCAAACAGCTATACAAACCCTGCAGGCGAGTTCTGGCTTACGTGCCACTTACCCCCTCTCGCTGAGCGTGAGGGTCAACGAGGCATGACCTTACTTACTGCATGACTCCCCTTAGGAATAAGAAACAAACTCAGCATTATGTAACACACCCACAACTGCTAAAGTGTTTTGCTTCGCAAAGGCCGTTATACTCGGTGGGGTGGTGCTTGGCATTTGGAATGACTATGAACAACAAGCAAATAAACCAAAAAGGTGCAATAATGCTAAAAGCGTAAGCAAAAGCGCACTTAATACATCAATAGTCAGAACATCTACAAAATGGAAAAATACAGCACGCTTATTAGAGGCCCTACTAAGAGGGGAAAGATCAAAAGGAGCCACAGGTGGAGTCATGATTGGCGGGGTGCACCACGATACAATCGGCAAATAGGAATCAGGGTTATGGAGGCACCTGAAGGACTGCACCCCATGAGCAGAGAATAGCCACTCTCACATCAACCCCATGCATGGAGAAATCCGAGCGACCTCTCCTTCATGTTGACTCCTATCTAAGATAGGGGTTGATCTGCGAGCCTAACTACACCCATCCCACCCATTAGGTTGAGATGTTGTGTGAAAATAGCTATGAGGTGGGTGATGAGACAGAAAAGCCCATCGAATGGAACCGCAACCCAACTTGACTTGCGTCAACCACATAGTGCCTCCCTTGCGTCAACTTGACTTGTCAAGTGACTGAATTAAGTCAACGATGACTAGTAGTTTTAAGCCAATGAATGCCTACCGGTTCTCTGGTAGAGGGGAGGTGGGCTCATGACCAATAGGGGGCACCTTATATGGGCATCTTAGATAAACACACACCCTTCCATACGTCTAGGAAATGTGTATGGCTTGTCACTAGTCACATTCAATGCAACACAAGCTACTTGTTCATTTATGCCCTAAAGTGCAAGTTAGGATAGAAAGAATGCCCCATCAATGACCTGGCAAGTGATAAGACCTCATGGTATGGAAAATGAATAATTCAATGACCAGGGAAGCCTTAATGGCACTAAAGTGCGAGACAAAGCACAGAAGTACAATAATACGCCAAGGCAAATAAGTCTATTAAAATAAGGTCCGTACAATCAAGAATATGCAAAGAAGAAAAGCTTTATACAAAAACATATAGAAAGCTGACGACAAGAGCATAGGGCCCTCATAGAAAATTTCAAAAATCTCCTCCTCCGATAGGATCGAGGCCTCCACCAGCATTGTCGGAACAACCAAGAATGCATTAGGAATCAAGTCCACCTCTATCTGAGCTCCCATCTCTAGTGCTATAGGGCTGGGGATCATGGATTCGAGGTCTAGTAAAGGCAGTTCACCCCTAGGATTTGACAGCAAGTAATTCCTCAGTGCCTCACAACCTGAGAAGAAGCCATGGCAACATGCCTCATCCCGAACTTGCCACACTTGCGATAGTTTATGTTGCAATTGCTGGGAAGTGGACCTCGGTTCCTCTCGATCTGCTCTCACTATCTTGAGGGATTTTCACCTCTTTAAAAGAGTCTCAAAGACATGCAGGAACTTCTTCTCAACAAACCGACAAGAGGAATCAGCGAAATGGCACCTCCTACTTAGTGAGGTATTTACAGTCTGGAGCCTTTTGAGCTCCTCCGACTGACGATCGAACATCTCCTAAAGAGTTTCCCATAAATCTGACCCACATCCCAGATCATGATAACATCGGATGACCTCATCTTGAGACTTCCATAGTTTGGATTCCAAATAGCCTAGGTGCTCGTGCAAGTCGATAAGAGAGCCTTCTGACTCCTCCAGAGGCTCCCTCTCGCACACAGCCTCACCCAATGCTGTGCAAACTACTGAACGAGGCTCTTGGTCCTTGGAGCCCAACCCTACTTGATCGTTTGACATCAAGACCAATAATTGGAAACTATAAGGGAAATGTCAAGGTGTGCAAGGACAAAGGGACCCATACCTGAAGACGAACCTGAATAGGGGCACCTAAGGCACCCGCTAGTTGGGGCTTAGACACTTGACGCCTAGTGATAGCCACTCCAGACTCTTAGCCCCACGACACCTGAGAAGAGTAGCCCTAAGAGACACGGGAGAACAAGGATGCTAAGCATCTCTCCCCGGGCAAAAGCACTGGGGAACCTCCAATGACAGATGGGGCTATAGAAGGGACACGTAGCACAACACTTGAAGGTCCAACAACCATTGGGGGAAGGCGCACTAGGACTACGAGGAGGAAATTGATTCCCCAAGCACCTGTGAATGATGGAATGATGCCCCCAAGATTATAAGCATGGAAATTCCCTCCCTCCGACCGGGGGATGGAAAGACTGTTGGATAGAGATCCCCACTAAAGACTAACCAAAAGAGGGAGGAACGTCATCAAAAGAATTAGGTGCAACAAGCAAACTCTTCCATGGCCTTTTTCCTTTCCTCTCCACTAGTGGACTGGAGGTCCATCTGCATGCTGGACGACCAGTAGACTCTAGTGGGATTAAGGATGCCAGTAGCCACAACGTTTCTTGGGTGGGAAGATACCGCAAAAAACTAGTCCCACACAATCCTACAAGCTCCTTCTCAAGCACACTCCCCAGTTTGCTTGAACTGGAATGTTTGTCCTATTGACTCCCCCAGTGGATATCCCCACCCAATGCCAGAAACAAAGAAGAAGTGCTTGAACCATGAGGTCGTTCTGTCATATTGTTGCTGCAAGCGGATGAGTGGCTAGGCGAGGGTGAAACTGCAAGTGTTTCCCCTCCTCTTCAGGGCCTGGTGGGTATGGAAGAACTCTTGGCTAGTGAGATCAGGTTAGGCATCCTGAGCTTTCTCCAAGACTCATCGCCAAATCATGCAACACCTCACAAGGATTCTCCAAGCATTAGGAAGGAGTTAGGCAGGCACCACGCCAACAATGTCCAGCACATTGCAAACTAGGCAATAGAATAGTAATCAAAGACAGTCAAAAAACATGGAGGAAAATAGTGCGACCTTGTAGGCGAATCCCTCAGGGTCTACAGCCAGTTCATCCAGTTGCAGGACCTCAAATACTATGCACTCATGTATGTTGTATGTCCGCCTCAAAGCATGCAGGTCTGAGGGGGTTACCAACAAGTGCCACAAGGATCCTGTGTATCCCTTACCCTCAGCAGGAACTTCGGAGGGTCCTATCCCCACAGGCAGGCTAAAGGGGCTAGGGGATCTCATTGTCCTAGGGTATTTCGAGCCCTTCGAGACCATTCAATTGGATTTTTTGGCAGCCATTGAGAAGAAAGGAAGACGGTGAAAAATACCTAGAGCAAGAACAACTTGGGCAAACTATAAAGTCACAAAGCGATAAACATTTCATTTGCCTTTTTGTAGCTATATAGGCCCCTAAGGGACGGTTCATATTCCAAGATTGTAGGATCACTATCAAAGTATTGACACAAAAAATTTGAAGCAGTAGGAGAAAACGTGGTAGGGGTCACCTGAAACTGCATGTACGCACTATACAAAGTGGATGTCATCAGGCGCAGGGAAAAACCATCTGAATGTGCCAGGCTCCCTCGAACCAATCATGATAAGGTACTCGGAGCAACTGCCCTCAGGCAAACTAACGGTTCAGGAGTTGAAACAACTCCTATCAATTTATATCAAGTGGGAGAACAAGGATCTGTAGGAATTCCCACCAAATCCTTTCGGTAGGAATTGGTGGGGTAACTATTGGGGGGATGTTTCCCTTAGGCACGAGCCCGGCCCAAATGATAGTAACACTCTATCTGGAACAAAGCCAAATCCTGCTTGACCTCTCGATGGCCCACCCAAGAAGCTCTCAGCCCAACCAATCATGGACCAGGGTGTCGGGTTGAGCTAACCACAACCCAAACAACACAAGATCTCTCCCTTGATGGGACTCCATGCTCAGGCCCCTCCCTAAAGGTCATGCCACATTAATTGTCCACACCAGAAAACCACATCGCATTAAATGAGTTTTGTTGTCCCTCTGCTTGGTCATAGGTTATGGGTCGCTAACACGAGACATAGGTATAAAAGCAGCCCTCTAGACGCCAAGTGGGGGGTTCAAGTGATCCTAAACTCTAAAATAACTTCATCTCCTCCTTTACCCTTAGCTAACTTAAGCATCAGAGGCTCTATCCAACAACCCACACAGTTGCTGGACACAGGAGTGATTTCGTGTGTGCAGGAATAGGTCAAAGACCTGAGTTGCCAAGGATCCGGCCCAAAGGCGTACAAAACATGTAATTAACAAATATGTTCTAGACAAAGAAATTAGTTGTTACAACATAACAACTGGGCAAACAATTTCACCAACTAAGATCATTAAAAAAAAGAAGCAAATTCCAAACTAAGATAACATATTAATTACATAGATCAAAGAAATTGATAGGAAAATGATCTCTAAAAAGTCTACATCTGCATGCAATCTTATGTTATTCCCCTGTCAATTGCTCCTATCTCAGCCTCTTTTGGTTCATAGAATGCTCTTACATTACCCAATAATAAGGCTTCACACAACATACGTATATATATTAGAGGGGGCATTAGAAAATTGAATCAAATTCCTTTACATATGTATATATGTGTTAGAGGCATATATGCACAACCAAAAGATTGTATATGCAAATTATAGGTAAAACGATGAACCATTCTACTATGTACAGGTAGAGTAAAAGGGTATAGCATGTCAATAGCAAACCAAAACATAAGTCTACACAATCAAAGTAGCACATATGTTTTCAAGCCTCATGCAAAGTAGGGGCATCGTTACCAATGCCCACGCATCACCTATACATGTGGAGCAGAGCATGATTGATTGCACAACCAATAGCTAGTCTCCAAAAGCAGAGCAAAACCTTTCCACTAGTAGATTAGTTTTCCTTAATTAATGCAACTCTAACTTCCCTCACTTCCCCATTTCTCAGATCTATATAATATAATATTTACTCATTACATCATTGCTATCCCTTGCAGCATTACTCTTGCTTTATCTAGTGATCGCACTTCATAGATACATAAAAGCTAAAATACGTACAGTAAATTTATCTTTAAGCAAAAAATTGTTGAAAAGATAGAGAACTGACCAAACTCTTCTTACCTACATATGCAGGTTCTTCTTGATTTTTCAGGAAAAAAAAAAAATAATGAAAAGCAAGTAAATGATATTGAGACAAAAAAACTCAAAAGAAATAGTCTAATACAAGTTAAAAATATATATATACACAAACCTAGAGATCCAAATTTTGAAGGGAATTTCCCCAAGAATAATTTGGAGCTTCGGCAAAGGGAATTTAGCCAAGATTTTAGCTTCTATATTTATTCAAAAAACACATCAAGCTTTGGATTAAAAGGGAAAAAAACACCTTTTATCAAGCATTTTCTCATAATATTATAGATAGTTACTAAAAACTATCACAGAAGGGATTAAAATCATTATGATTCACCTTTTATTTTCTACAATGCTAATATTCACTTCAAAATTAATAGAAATGGACCTATATGTCCTATAATGTTAACATGCACACCGACATTGGCAAAAAAAAAAAAAAAATGAACTTTTGGTACTTTTTCCCCTTTTTTGTTTGGACAACCTTAGGATGGCTCCATAAGTCTTAACACTGTTTTGCATATTGACAAGATCAACTGTTATAGAATTGTATCTTCACCGCAAAGTGATTATGGTAATAAGCTATGTTTGAGTCCATTGATACTATGAACAAGATGAAATTATCTATGTCAAGTAATTTACAAATCTACAAATTCAAGGAAGACAATGGTGAGGCAGGAATCCCAACCTACAAACATAAACCAGTACAACAAACATAAAGTAGATAGGCCACCCATGATATTCAAAGATAACTATGGCTTGATAAAGACAAAACGAGAGAGAGAGAGAGAGAGAGAGAGAGAGAGAGAGAGAGAGAGAGAGAGAGAGAGAGAGAGAGAGAGAGAGAGAGAGAGAGAGAGAGAGAGAGAGAGAGAGATTAGCTTACCATGGATGGAAGATTGGGTTTGGTGGTGCACAGTGCACTAGGCCATGGGTTTGGTGGTGAAATGGATTTTTGAGAGAGAGAGAGAGCTTACTAAAATGGAGACCATGCAAGGGGGTTCATGGGAGCGGAGACGATGGCATAGGTGGTGGGGGGGAGGAGGAAAGAGAGAATGAAGGGAAAGTATTGGGATGGGCAAAAGCGAAATAAGGGGGAAAAGTGAGTTTTAATCTTAAAATTATTTGCGGCGGTTCATTATCGCTACAAAACTAATAAGTTGTTCGTTGCAAAAACTAATACGGTCTTTATGTGTCTTATTTGATGGAATTATTTGTTGTGACAAAAAGTTGCGGCAAAAAGTTGTTTTTACTAACCATTTTTGCTCGCCGAACATGATCTCGCTACTAAAAGTTTATTTTTTTTTCCATGGGCAGCTTTTGTGTCATTAGGTAAGTATTTTCCACAATATACTTCTTGAAAAAAAAAACAAGTGGGAAATGGGCAATCTATTGTAGTGTATCCAACCATGCAATCCATATACAATTCATGTGTCATGATTAAACATGTTTTGTGTGAGGACCACACCCTTCAAAGGATGAAACTCTTCTTGTGTGTGCAAAACGAGTCTAATTAGTAAAAGATTCATCATTTTGGGAGCAAGGAAAGACCCTGTTGAGCAAGCAAGGTTAGCAAAAAGCCCAATACGAGCAAGACCTAGGCTAGCACAACCTTAAGCAGGCCATGGATTAGGAAAGGAGTAACAAGCAAGTGAGGTTAAATGTCACATTTGGGTGAGCAAAGGCAAGGCAAGCAAAGAGTGTGAGTTAATACCGAGCGAGTAAAGGTTAAACAAGCAGTGTGCAAGGTGAGCAAGTATGGAATCAAGCAAAGATATTAGGGTGAGCCAAGGGTAAGTGATTTGGTTTGAGGACCCTGCCAGTGAGAGAGGGCAGACTACCATCTAGGAGCAAAAAGAAAGGCAAATAAGAGAACAATATTTTCTTGTTGAGTAGAAGGCAAACATGATCATTCCTTGATTTAGGTGGAAAAGAAGGCACTAGTGGTCTGCAGAGTGCAGCTTGTCCAATGGAAGGGTGAGCAAGCACCTAGGCGAGGACAAAGAGTTGAAGAGGCTCCAAGTTCTTAAAAGCTTCTTAATGTACAAAGGTGAAGAACAAGCTTAAGGCGAGCAAAGGCTAATGAAAAAACCCTTGCTAACACGTATGAGCTTTTTGAGACTACACAGAAATGTTCAAAAGGTGGCAGTGTCATACTCCGAAGCCCACACTCCATCTGAAGAGTCACATCTAGACTGGGTCTATTGAAAGAATTAGGACTTGGTAGATCATATCGTTTGAACCAAGAGATATTGTCTAAAGCCATGTGGGGCCCCTTAATATGAGAGAGAGATAGAGGATTGGACATAAGATAGGCCGTAAGGACTTGCATACCATGCCTTGCCAGTCTATATTTTTCATCCTATAGTGGGATGATCGAGACTACAGGAATCATATTCAATCATATCTAGAGTTAGAAGGACACCTGAGAAATCTATGCTACAAAAGGTTTAAGGCAAAAGTAAAAACCCACGACTTGAGATCATAAATACCTGAGAGCCCTTGGAGTCAGACTCTTCGAAGGAAGCAAGTGACTTCATATGAGACAAAGAAATGAGTAGTGCAGCCCTGCCATAATTCTAAGACAGTGAGGCAAATTAGGTTCTAAGAAAATGCCGAGAAATATAGGTGAATCTTGTGTAAGGATGTTATGGAATTTTAGCATATCCATACTCTGTAATCTCCCTTTTCCAATCATGAAATAATAAATATTTTCACCATTACTTTTACATGTTTTGACTTTGTGCTTATTGAGATTTGAATGCACTTGTTTTTGGTTCTATTTCTATGTGAGTATCTATATCTCTAAGTGAGTAATCATATCATGGGAACAAGATGGAGAATTCCCTAAACCATTCATGCAATATGTCACCACGAGCTTCATACGGGTAGAGAGAGTCCTTGTGAATGATTGGGGCAGGGCGATATTGTGTTGGCCGCACCTAATAGATAGGATGAAGAATCCCTCCAGCATATCACGTGTTGGTATTTTTGAGTTTGTTGGCCAGGTAGACGTTCCTCCATACAACATGTAAACCTTTGTGTGAGAGTCAACCTGTGTTAGGGATAGGAGAGTTTTCTTGCACCATGTTGGTCGAGTGGGAGAGATTCTCTAATTTCAAATGATGAAGCGGCTCACCCCTTATTGGCCTATCAAGCAACTAATGTTTGTGTAATGAATATCTATGTGATAACTGTGAACTGCTATATGATTGGTGTTACATATTTTACGTGTTGGAGAAGAGTGTGTTTCCTCACCTCGGAGACATGTACAACTATACATATATTGAGTTTTGCGAACAAAGTAATTCCTCAGAGTGTGATTCCTCACCATTTTTATGCAGACATGCATTTTTTATTGTGAGGGTGATTCATCACCATGCAATAATACATGTGCTCACTCCTTTTCTACATGAATTGTTCATTGCATATAATCATTGCTTCTCATTAGTGGTCTAGTCATAGGTGCCTAAGCTCCTATGGTTTCAATGTCGGAACCATAGATTTTGATGCAAAAATAGACTCAGGAGTAATACCCAACGAGGAAGAGACAACCCAACCCGAGCAATAGGTGTGTAGACCAGTGTTCCTTGGCAGGACTTGTCTGTCTCTGGAAACTATACTTGTAAATAGTTGTTAGGTGACCAAACGTGTTCAATTGACCTTATTTGGGGTGTACGAATAAAAAAGCTAGACATGTGTATAATTATTTGAGGAGTAAAGTGGCATGTGGATATTGTGGAAATACATTCACCAGTTTTTTTAAACTTCTAGTAATGTAACAATTAGCCTTTAGGCTAAACCTTTACTTTTTCTGCTGCAAACCATATATCTTTCATGTTACTATGTTACACATGCACTTCCTAGTGAACATTGCATGTCTAACTTGATTCAAAACTTGGGTGTTGCCATATGGCTAGCACCCTTAGCACCACAGATCCCCAGCAAGTCTTTTACAAAATCACTGTTAAGGTAGGTTCTTCTCTACAACAATGCTAACAATTTTAGTTAATGACCATGATTATGTCATGTTATGATCTACTACATCTACATCCCTTTTTTTTTTTTTTGATATTTTCTGTATGCATAATACCTCACTATGATATACTGGTTATCTTTGTTAAAGGGTTGATGTTATTTTGTAAAAAGTACCTACTTTCCTATTTTAACAGGAGTATATGTGTGAACGGATCAAGATCCAAAGGCAACATAGGGCATTATCTTGGTGGTGCTTATCTGGTTATTTGGAAGCATCTAATAATTAAGCTATGTCCCATTGGTTGTTGTTGAGTGAAAATGGGCCCGAGCGAGAAGGTAACTCCCTTTGGTCAAAATTTTGGCCTCTCGGTTGAAGAAAGCTATAGGATGTTGTGGTAAGGACAAAGCGTGAAGCCCAGAATTGCTCATTATGAAGTTGCACACACGGTTGTTACCAACGATGTGGCAAAGGGAGCCAAGGTGTACCCACGACCATTCTAAGGGGAGACTGTGGTACACTCGTTAATATATAGACATTGTTTGTAAGATGATTTTCATGTTGTTGATTGGACCTAGGGTCTGGGATAAATATATTACATGATTATTTGGGCATTGGATACTCAACAACTTTTATGTGGTTTATGAATGCTTTATTTACTCAGAGGCACTACAGAGGCTGGTGCCTCAGTAAGTTTAATCTTCATTTTATTTACTTTGAAGTTCATTTTGTTATATTCATATCATCATTACTCGCATTATCAATTGTCGTCTTAAGTTATAACTTACTGAGATTTACTCACATCATCAGTTGCTCGGAGGTTGGCACCTTGGTATGTTTCACTCCTCGAAACCATATATTTTGCTGTAGATGTAAGAAACAAGGTAGGTTATAAGGAAGAGGATTCAGTGCAACCCAAGACTAGTATAGGGGTTGTCCCCGATTTGGGATATTATTGTATTGAACTATTATAATGTTTATTTTAAATTGGACAATAAACAAATTTGATCTATAATATTATCATTATGATGGTAATGGCGTGACTTATGGATATTATTTTGATGATTTCGTATATTTCTCTGGTACTAATATTTCTCTTTAGTTATGACTTGCATCCTAAACTTGTCTGCATCTTGACATCATGACCTTCTACCAAACCCCAACTGAGGGCGGGGGCTTATCTATTGGCATCACTAGATAAGCTAAGGAGTACAAATTTTAGATAATTGATGAAGTTGTATTTAATTTTATCTATATATCTTTTGTAAAAGTGTTTAATTATTAGGCAGTCAAGGTCAATAATAAATAAAGCCAACAAAGTGATCATTTTTAGAAAAATAATTTTTATTGTAGGGAATTTATGTTACCTCAAAACAAACCATATTTCCCTTGTTAAGTAGACAAATAACTTTTGGTATTAGAGACAACTATATATGGATGCATATGTGGCCTTTTTTCAGCAAGAGGACAAGAAAGAATTTATGGAGAACGTGCGAGAATTGCTCCCTTAAAAAAAAAAAAAATCAATTTACATACAAGTTCACGTATTGCCATGGACAAGCGCAATACAACACTAATATAATGAAAAACTTTCACTTATAATGAGTTGTAAAGCAATTAAATGATGCATTTATACATGAACTTGAAATTCTTAGCAGAACTCCTTCTAAAAAAATTCATTTTGATTATTGATGAAGAACTGTAGGGATAAACAAGGACATCAATGGATCAACTTGGCAAAGACTTCTAAAAAAATTCATTTTGATTATTGATTATTCATTTTGTTTATATTTCTATAGCCATATATGGCTTTATGCAATAATTTTAGCCCTTTGGGTGTTGGGTACAATGCGAGGGATAGGACTTTTGGCCCTCTGGATTCCTTTCTTTTCGGTTATAGGGTATTGACCTAAATAATTCAAAAGTAAACTATTAAGCCATAATGTTCAAAAAGGGGCCTAAAGCCAATCCCAAGTATTACAGATGAGGTTAGACGTGAAGGTGAAGGACGTGAAGATCTCAAATGCGTATAGCATGGGCTGGGTCATTAGCAGTTAGTTTATTTTTTTGTTGCATGTTTATTTCTGTAAGTACATGTGTTATGCTTTTTGTTCTATGTGTGTTTGTGTTTCGATTACTAGGTACTGGTAGCCTTATGTTTTCTTTTATTTCGGCATTATGTATGTGGCTTTTGCTTATTGAAGCAGCCAAGAATTATCAATGAAAAGCAAAAAGCAAGTTTATCCAATTGGGGTACATTCTCACCCGAAGAGAATATTTTCATTACTATTCATAATCATTCTTAAGTGGGACTTATAAATGGCCTCAGAGCCAATTAATGGGAACCAACAAAGAACTCATTGAGAATTTGGAGTCCAGGCTCGATGCAGTGCAAGAGGGCTTACGCTAAATGGAACTCGGTATGGTTGACAAACTTCACCATTTGGAGGAAACACTCAATCACCTCTCAAATGTTTTGCTATCAAATCAGGAGTCCCTAAGCCACGGCAATCACAATCGAGATAACCAAGATGGAGAACGGAAGATAGTCTCCTCCAAAACAGCAAAGCTAGAATTTTCGCGATTCTCAAAGGATGACCCAATGGAATGGTTCAGCCACGTGAACTAGTTCTTCGAGTACCATGGCACTATTGAAGCCTAGAAGGTTCCCATGGCAGCATACCATCTAGAAAGGGAGGCCAACCAGTGGTGGCAGTGGATTCGTAGGACATTTCATGAAGGACTCGTAAATTCATGGGAGAAATTCGAAGAGGAACTTTGGGCTCACTCCTAGCCATCAGACTGTGAAGACTTCGGCGAAGCTCTTTCACAGGTTAGGTAGCTAGGGACATTGAGGAACTATCTACGCGAGTTTGAGAAGCTCAGAAACAAGGTTTGAAGATGAATGCAGAAGGCATTAGTGGGGATATTCATAGGCGGCTTGAAGGCTAAAATTGCCGATGGGATTCAGACATTTAAACTGCATTCCCTCAAAGATGCTATTAACTTGGCACTAATGCGAGATGATCAACTCACATGGCAGAGTAGGTTTGTGTGGCCACCACTACAAGAGCTCCCCTAGCTCTTGCACAAGCCACTCGTGTAGATCCTACTACACCTGCTGCCCCAATTAGGCGTTTGTCATGGGAGGAGATGCAAAGGATCGAGGAGAGTGTAAGGCCTTTGTTTCAACTGCAATGAGTGCTTCGTAGCTAGGAATAAATGTCAAAGACCTCAGTTGTTACTCTTGGAGGAACATGCAAGTGCAAGCAACATGGCTTGTGAGGACGTCACTGATCAGCAAACAATGGAGGTTGACCAAGGAGGAGTTGTAGGGGAGGTGCAGGAACCCAAACTTGAGCTTGAGATCACATTACACTCATTGACAGGATGGACTACCCCAAGAACCATGCATATGACAGCAAAGATGGGTTCTCACAAAGTAGGTATTTATCGATAGTGGGTCAACGCATAAAGTCATCAGCGATTGCTTGGCAAGCATGCTGAGGTTGCTGAAGGTACCAATGGAAACATTTACTGTTTGAGTGGCTAATGGCGAATGCCTAAAGTGTCAAGGGAGTTTTAATAAGTTAGTGGTGAATTTATAAGGCACTGAGTTTTACCTCACCCTCTTCTCCTTGCCCTTATCGGGTCTTGATTAGTGCTTGGTATTCAATGGTTGGAAATGCTAGGTTCCATGGTTTGTAATTAGAAACAATTAACCATGGAATTCATCTAGAATAACCAAGCCCAAAGGCTACAAGCAATTGGAGAACAAGCCATTAAAGAGGCTACGTTAAAAGCAATATCACAGCAATGCCAACAGGGCCATACGCTGGTTGCGATATGCTTCTCACTGACCACTGAACAACATCACAGGGTGCGGCATATGATATGAAGCAGCAAGGCATGCGGCGGGTATTGAAGGTGTACAAGGACGTGTTTTAGGAACCCTCATGTGTACCACCTATGTGCGAGGTAGATCAGTACAATACACTTAAAGAGGGCACCAAGCTTATTAATGTATGCCCCTACTGATATGCCCATTTCTAGAAAGAAGAGATCGAAAGGCAGGTTGAAGAGATGTTGAACTCCGGGCTCATTTGTCCTTGCACTAGCCCATTTTCTTCATCGATACTACTAGTGAAGAAAAATGATGGTAGTTGGTGATTTTGCATATATTACCGCACACTTAATGGCATCTCCATCAAGGATTGCTTCCCCATTCCAACAGTGGAGAGCATGCTGGATGAATTATATGGTGTCTCTACTTCACCAAGCTTGATCTACGATCCAAATATCATCAAGTAAGAGTAAATCCTTCTGACATTCCTAAGACTGCTTTCTGTACTCATAATGGCCATTACAAATATCTAGTAATGCCTTTTGTCCTTTGTAATGCACCCTTCACATTCTAGGCCATCATGAACTCTATATTTCGACCCTACCTTCGAAAGTTCATTTTGGTTTTCTTCGATGATATTTTCGTATATAGTTCTACTTGGGATAAGCATGTTTTGACTTTTTGAGGTAGCATAAATTTTTTTCTAAGGCAAGCAAGTACGTATTTAGCTAGCAAAAGTTGGAGTACTTGGGGCACATTATCACGCCTCAAGGGGTGAAGGTTGATAACCATAAAATTGCGGCTATAGTAGCATGGCCACATCCTACTAATATTTCTAAATTACGTAGTTTTTTAGGCTTGACAGGATATTATAGGAAGTTCATTAAAAATTATGGCATCATCGCTCGACCCCTTGCCAACCTACTCAAAAAAGGAAAGTTCGGATGGCCTGAGGAAGCCGATACAACCTTGTTAGCTCTTAAGCAAGCAATGACCACCACTCCCACTTTGGCTATGCCTAATTTCAATGATTCCTTCACCATTGAAACTAATGCTTCAAGAGAGGGGATTGGCATAGTCTTAACTCAATAAGGTAAGCCCATTGCCTTTATGAGTGGCGCACTTGGTATTACAAAAAATCGTAGTCAACCTACGCCAAGGAGATGCTAACAATTGTGGAGTCATACACTTGTGGCAACCTTATTTATTGGTAAGAAAATTTTTCATCCAAATTGACCAGTGCAAACTGAAATATTTTTTGGGACAACGTGTGGTGACACCTAAGCAATAGAAGTGGGTAGCCAAATTAATAGGCTACGACTATGAGATTACTTACTGCCCAGGCCATGAAAACTCAGCTGCGGATGCCCTCTTATGCAAGCCTAACAGTCCAGTTCTTCATCATCTACATGTGCCCTCCATTACCATGTGGGAGGAGATTAGAGATGCCTATGAAGGGGAGTTTTATATCCTATTTGTAGATTGGATGGCCAAGGCTCAACCCGAGGGACCATATTCACAGCGCCAGAGACTATTTTTATTCAAAGGCAAAGCAGTAATTCCTTCTCAAGAGTCACTGCAAACCAAGCTGATGCATGAGGCTCATACCACAAAAATCGGGGTCACTCAGGAGTATTGCAAACATTCAAAAGGTTGGCTCAACAATTTTATTGGCCAAAAATGCACCAAGCAGTCCAAGAGTATGTCAAGCGATGTCAAGTCCGAGACACTCTTTCCTGTTGGACTCCTGTAACATTTGCCTATTCCTTGCCAAGTTTGGGACGATATTACTCTCGACTTCATTGAAGGATTGCCAACATCTTACGGCAGGGAAACAATGTTGGTAGTCGTCAATAGGTTAAGTAAATCTGCACATTTCTTAACTTTAACTCATCCTTTTACTGTTAAAGGCGTGGCTGAAAATTTTGTTTAAGGGATTATCAAGTTGCATGGCCTTTCCAAATCCATCATCAGTGATCGGTACCCAATATTTATTAGTAGATTTTGGCAAGAGTTCTTCCAAATGTTAGGTACCAAGTTAGAACTCAGCTCCGCCTATCATCTGCAAACTGATGCACAGACGGAAGTGGTCAATCACTGTGTAGAACAATATCTTTGATGCTTTGTTCATCAATGGCCACATAAGTGTAGCACCTACCTTCCATGGGCTAAGCTGTGGTATAATAAGACATACCATGCATCTACAGCAATGACCCCATTCCAGACATTGTATACTCGTTTACCCCCTCCAATCCCCATTTACCATAGTGGCTTTTCTTCAGTACATGAAGTGGACCAGAGTCTCATGTCTAGTGACGAGTTGCTTCATCAACTTAAAGTTAACCTGGAAACTTCCAATAACTGCATGAAGCGTATTGTAGATTAGAAAATGAGGGATGTGACTTTTGAAATGGGTGACATGGTGTTTCTTAAGTTGCATCCCTATCGGTAGCACTCAGCTTTCAAACATGCCCACCAGAAGCTCACCAGTCAATTTTACGGGCCATATCTAGTGATACAAAAAATTGGAGTGGTTGCAGACAAAATTTAGCTATCGGAAGGAGCTCCAATTCATCCCATCTTCGACGTTTCATTCTTTAAAAAATTCAAGGGAGATCTTGTAATATTCTGTTAGAAATTCAATAATGGAATTTCTATAGATTTTAGAAACCTTGTGAAAACTTCATAAGTTTTTATGGATTGACTAATCGTAAAAGTTTTAGTCTATCAACATAGTCAGTGTTATCACTCACTGTGGTGCCAGAAATATGATTTTGATTTTTTGAGGTAGTTAGAAGTGTCAGACTATATTATGGTCTGTGCCACTAGACTCAATTGAATATTTAGGATTTTATGGTGTAATAATCCATTTTCATAATTTTGGACGAAATGCCTGTTCGAAATTATGAATTTATTTTTTGTTGCACTTCAGGGTTGAGTTTTGGTAAACGATTTTCACTGTAAGTTAATATGAATATTTAGGATTTTTCAGTACTAAATTTGTTACGCATTTTTTTGAAGTGAATAGTAACCTCGATTAGCGTATTAAGTGCAGTGTTTTCAAAATCACAATGTAAAATGTCCAAATTAGGTTAGAGAAATTTTATTTGGACCCCTGGCAAAATCTTAGCCACACATAATGAATAGTATTGGATACTTGGCAAAAAGAGAAACCATTAGATGGATTTGTATTTTTCATCTGATCAACCAAATTGAACCAGATCAACAAGGGTTTCAACGCTAGTGAAATCCTAAATGGTTGGAATCCAATTGAAATCTCAAAAGTTTCGTTGAAACCGAAACCCTAAATGGTTTTCCTAAACCCTAAAGATAGCCTCCAAACTACTTTTTATCCAATTTCTAGCATGGTATTTAATCACTTGATTAAATCACTTCCACATGCTATTAATTCATCAAATCTTTGTTATAACATCATTATCCAACCTTTTAAATCTTGAAAATTTGATTGGGCTAAGAAAAATTGGATTTGGGCTTGATAGTATCTCAAACCCTAACTAGACCCCCTTTAAGCCCCAAATTGAAGTCTACTTGGTTGAGATCCACCAAAGCCCACGAATTTGGCCATCTTGACAAAGCTTCTTGAAGAAGTTTTCTCTCTCACATGGTAGACCATCCATCACCCTTGGCTGCACAAATCAAGTTCATATCATGTCATGTCAAGTTTAGTTCATGTTTTAGTTCAGGTTATGTTAATTTTGCCATGCTGTATGTCAAGTTATGTTATGCTTACTTATAAATTTAATTTACATTCATGCTTTTACTGCTATGCATGCATCATTAACCTGTGTGTGAGTTTCCTGTTATCTTACTGAAATTTGTAATCAAATCTCACCGTGGTAGTCCCAACTACCATTTCCCCGAATGGTAGGCGATGTGTCAGGATCAGAGCAGGATGCGAACACTTGTAGACTAAAAGAGGTTGACTAAATGCCGCAAACACGACGAGGAGTTTACATCTTTCATAGTTAATTTTTGCACAGTATTCTGGCCTCGTTAGTCATGTTACTCGACGAAATTCCTCAATAGTATATTTTGATAATGTAAATATGGAGTCTGGCCTTCTATGTTTTTGAGATTACAGTCTTCTAAGAATCGTATTGAAATCGTATATGTTTATTTTGTTAAGTATGCTTGGATTACGATTTAACTATTTGGGATATTATAAGTTTGGTGCATAGTATTGCTCAAAAAATAAAATTATCTGCTTCGAATATTGCATAATGCTATATACATGTTAGGAACATTGCATCTTATATATCATGAATTGGGGTAAGTAATCTTGTGTTGCATGTCCCGATACTTTAGATATCCGTTCGATCCCAAACAGAAATCCCAAACGGAAATCTAGAGGCGTCATAAATCTCGTCGTCCCTTCTAAGGAGTTGCCACTAGTTACCGATGAAGGGGTTGTTATAGTGGAACCTCAACAAATACTAGATACTCGCTAGGTCAAACGGGGGAATAAAATTGAGGAAGAAAATATAGTCTAGTGGAAATATCTACTAGCAAAGAAGGCTACGTGGGAGACATACCAGTCGTTGCTTGAACAGTATCCATCTATGGACCTTGAGGACAAGATTCCACTTGATGGGAGGATTATTGTTAAGCCACGACATTCAGAGAGAGGCCTAAAACCAAATCCCAAGAATCAGGGATGAGGTTAGACGTGAAGGTGAAGGAAGTGAAGATCTCGCATGCGTATCGCATGGACTGGGTCATTAGCAGTTAGTTTTTTTTCTGTTGCATGTTTATTTCTGTAAGTATGTGTGTTATGCTTTCTGTTACTACGTGTTTGTATTTCAGTTACTAGCTATTAGCAGTCTTATGCTGTCTTGTATTTCGGCATTATGTACGTGACTTTTACTTATTTGTAGCCAAGACTTACCAGTGAAAAGCAAAAAGTAAGTTTATCCAACTATGGTACATTCTCACTTAAAAGAGAATATTTTCATTACTGTTCGTAATCAGTCTTATGCGGGACCTATCATAAACGGAAATGTTCTGTTTCAGTTCGTACTACTTCGGTCGACTAAATCGGGTTGGAATATTCAGAACTTTTGGCCGGTTGGGTCGGGTTGATGGCCTTAATGTGCAGCCGTACCAATAATTCTTGCACCGTTATTTCTGAGTGGTAAACCATGGTGCAAATCATTTTTTAGGCAAATATATATTAATTGATTATATTGTGACATTGCTGCTTCGGCCCAAACTAAGAAATACCTTAGATGATGCTAGTTTTTGGAACTAGCTAGTCCTTTGACGTGAAGGAATAAGACCGTAATTGCTTCTGGATAGGGCCAGGTATGAAATCCGGATACCCGCTCGGATGAACTCGATCTTTTAAATTTCAGATCAGACGAAAAAAAAAAAAAAGGATTGACCTGAATACACAGCCTCAGTGATTAGTGTTTTTCATCCCAAACTACATGTACAACATATATAGTGCAGATTAATTTTCCAGATCACTAATATATATCCAGGGGATTAAACCTCAAATTTGCAATGGTTTAGGCCGATTTCTATAACTTATATGGATATCCAAGTACTTGAATGTGTATTTCTTGGTGAAGAAAAAACTACTGATCAAAGAGTCGTGTTTTGCATGGACTGGGAAGTTGCTCGGAAATAACGCATGAAACAAAGTATACATGACAAGCTCTTCTTTGTGAAAGTTTCTGTTGACCTTGATTAGTCAGTACTACGAGTATGGGGGGGTCTTAAAAGTGGAAGTCAAATTGTAGTGCTACTCTAAAGTCATTTATGATCAAATTTCGATATTCGTCCTCATCTTTTTCGAATAATTATATACTTTTAAGAAATTGCATGCAATGCAATATCCCTTTTTTCCTTGAAAATATAAAAAGTCCACTCGCAATTAGTGACAAATTAGAAAAAAAAATATATATATATATATATATATTTATATATTATTGGATTAATCTTTTTTTTTAAATGAAATTTTTTCAGTCGTCATGCATAGAGAAAAGGAAAA
This sequence comes from Carya illinoinensis, assembly GCF_018687715.1. Lineage (NCBI taxonomy): Eukaryota > Viridiplantae > Streptophyta > Magnoliopsida > Fagales > Juglandaceae > Carya > Carya illinoinensis. Next base: position 16,487,297 of record NC_056753.1, on the reverse strand, counting down.
GTAAATTGCAATTTAAATTTTCTCAAAAACTATTGTGTTTTAATGCTTTTAATTTTCTTAGAGATTAAATATTAAATATTTTCTTTTTCTTTTTTTAAAAAATTTAATCTTAAATTTAGTTATGTTCTTAATTTTTTCCATTTTTCTTTAGTTTCTTTGATTTTGTTTAGAACTTTTTGTGATTTTTTATTTCTATATTAAATTTTAATGGTGGGAGTACGTAGATATATAGCTAGGTTATATAATTTTTTGATAATTCATCATATGTACGTGCCATGGAAAATGAAGTCTGAAGATAAAAATTAAAATATGTCAAGAGAAATGATTTGTACAAGTTCTAAATAGACAAGATCTATTTAAGCTCTTGTGAAAATTAACGTGAACCCACTTAAAAAAGTGTAAAAAAAATTATTCTTTTATGAATGGGCGCCCGGACTCACTTTTTTATAAATAGCTTGTATGAAATTTATTTATTTGAGACATGTATATAGCATTATTCATACGTCAAACTATGGAAGAGATGTTTGTTCAGCTGACGAAGGCTCTCTCTGATCAGTCAAACCTCCCATATCAATTTTGTTGAATGGTAGGAAAAAGTAGCATCCATGGATATATGATAAATAAGTTGGAAAATTTTTATTCTTCCTCTATATACGACAATGAATACTCAAAGGAAAGAAGATCACCAAGTAGAAGGAGACTCTTGATTAAATAGATTGGAGCTCCATGCTCATATATACATGATATCTATCCAAAAGAATGTCGATGACAATATGGAGAAGATAAATATGCTGGCTGACAACATAGACAGCTTAAAAAGTAATTAAGACAAGGTAATCTCAAGAAGGACAATTAATGCTAGCTAGGGGAGGACCGAGAATATTGGTGCCCCCTTCCCGCACTGAACCGACAAGTGCAAATGCACTTTGTTGTTTTTATGTTTTTTTTTTTTTAAATATTTTTTTTAAATATGTTTAAACTTTTAAAAAAAATTAATTTACTAATAATCACTTCCTTAAATATTAAATCAAAAATAATTAAATATAGTATCGGTCAAAAGGAGGGCACCATTCTTGGTCCCCCTATCATTTTCCTTTTCAAAAAAATTAATAATTATGTGGATCCTCTTGAAATACTTAAGAATTAACAAAAAATTCCAGTTTTCCAGCAAAATATTGGTGATCAAGAAATGGGATGACGAAAGAAAATCATGAATTTAATTTTGTGAAAAATTGGTGATGATAATTAGTAATATTAATATTTAATTTACTGCGCGTTGGTAAAAGAAATTTCGATGAGACAATATTTATATTGTGGTTTTATGAGGAGACAATATTAAAAAAGAATGGATGGAAGGGATTGATTGGAAAGTCGAAAAAAGAAATCGAGGCAAAAGAGTATTCAATAAAATTTGAGGTTGGTTTCTCTTGAGACCAGGAGAATACTGAACGTGTGTACTTACGTATCATAAAGGAGTCGTTGTAATGTTTTGCAGTTCATGTGAGGTCACAAAGGAGAAAATTACATATGAAAGAATTAAATACTTGCATCAGAAATTTGGACGGAAATAGTTCGTACGTACGTACGTAGTGATTGTTAAAAGTTTGTGTATCATGTTTCCTTTCAGAGTCACTTTAAATTATATAAAAATAATCATATCATATTATAAAATTATTTTTATTATAAAATAAATCTAACAAATTATATCAATTTATAAAATTAATATTTTTATGTAATATATTTATGATTATAGAATTTCTTTTTCTTTTTTCTTTTTTTTATACGAGCTGTAACATTGAGTATAGGGGCGTTAAAAGTCAAATTGTTCAAATTCTTATGTGTTTTGTCCTAAGAGGTGTCCTTGACTATTTTTGACTGGCCGTATGTTTTACAGCTTGCTAGATGTTAGGTGATTTGTGTGCCTTGCTTCAGATGGTCAAAATCACGTTTCAAAGTATATATAATCAGTTGAATTTTGTATCGGTTAATTAGTCTTACAGTTGTTGTTTTTTTTTTTTTTTTTTACTTCCATAGTCTTACGCACGTACATACGTATGTTCGTAAAAAGGCAAACCGTGGGTATTATTAATGTTGTAAAAATTATAAAAATACTCTTTTTTAAGTTTTTCATTAATTAGCACTGAGATCCTAAGATTATTATATATTCTATTTTTAATTTAGGAAAGAATTGTGTGACTTCGGTTCTGGATCAGCATATTTCATTTCCACAACATCTCATGTTGCGCGTTTGTAGAGTCGTATATGATCATCTGTACGTACATTGCTTCATGAGTCGTCGCTTGAACAAGAAATGATTCATGCATGGATACTAAGCAATTGATGTTTTTGAAGCTATGGCGATTGCACGAGACCATCATCAGACCATGTATGGATACAAAAATCTTCATTCACTTGTACTGTTTTCAGAGCTAGCTAGGTAATATATATATGTATATATATCAATTTTATATATACACACAATCAATGAAATTAATCACTCCTCCACCTACCTAAAAAACAAAGTATAAGGTCGAGGATTTGAAAAATGAAAGAGGCTTTTGCCAACTGAATAGACGATATCTAATATTTCATGACTGAACTAAGTTTACTGTACTGCTATTATTGCTCTCATCATTTCTCCACGGAAAGATGTTCAAATTCTGTGCACTCATGATTAGCAACTCTCTTGCTGTGTTGAGTATATCTGCGCTATCTCTTTGCATTTGCTGTCGTTTGGGACATTTAAGTAAGCTGATATATGTCTCCAAATCATGAACACATGAAGGGTTCTGCATGTTGTAGAAGTCAAGGGCAAGTTCCACACCCACGTGAGCATAACACGAGCAGCTCCATGGCAACTCATATCTTCCGGCCAAAACCCTGAAATTCTCGTTAAATAAAACCCCAGGCATCTTTGTGATTGGGTCATTTACGTTCACTACTCTTAAGACTTTGACACCCAATTCCTCACAACGTTGCTTGAATGCGGCGTTCCCGACTCTCGGACCTCCAAATGAGAATACTGTGATTGGTATCTTGTGTCGGCTTGAATTCTCTTTGTCGTTCAGTCCGAGCTCGGCTATGTCGTAAGCAAGAAGAAGAGCCAGAGAGCTCCCCATGCTATGGCCTGCCAAAGTTATGCTAATTTTCTCACCTTTGTACTTGGTAAGCAGCCGCGATACCTCGGAAAGAAGCTGCTCACGGCAACTTCCCATCCCAAATTTGCTGGCGCTCTCATCCGAAGTGTACAAGCTCAGAAATCCAGCCTCTACCTGGACATCAGGCAGCGGATTATTGGGGTCGAGGCGTGCCGGTGTCAGCGAGCTCATTAGATTTGTAATCCATTCTTGGTTGGTGACTGTTCCCCGGAAAGTAATGAGTATATCTCTCCTCCCGAGCCTACGGACGGAGTCGTCGCCGGAGACCGCAACGTATCCAATCCAACGTCCGCAAGAATCACCACTTTGGATCGGAATATTGATGTCCGGAGTGGCGTAGATGTACTTGGTGACATGGTACCCGCAACTCCCCATCCCGACTTCCCGGAACATGTTCTTCTTCCCGTATTTGCAATTCAAGTAGCGTTTGGAGTTTGGGTTGAGGTCGAAAGCCTTGTAACAGGCGGCGACAAACTCGCCGTACCGGACGATCTCTTGCCGGAGAAGAGGGTGCAATGGCTCGACAAGATCTTCCCAGTCGTTGGAACCTTGAATCTCTCTCCAAAGATGGGCCAAACTCGAGCTCGTTTTGAGTGCCCTGCTTGCGACAGCAGACGATGCTACAAGAGAAGCGACAACTGAGTGTGTGGCTGACAAGGTTTCAGATTTCTTGGGCAAGAAAACCTGCCCAAAAGAATGCGACCGGGGTCTAACATTCTCGGAAAATGTAACATGGTTTGTGTTCATGTATGGGATTGACATGAAAGTAGTGGAAGCCGCCATCGTAGCTTTATGAAAGAGAAAAAGGAAGAGAGAGAGTGAGAGGTAGAGAGAGAGAGAGAGACTATGATGGATGGGGGAGGCTCTGAGATTTACATAGAGATCGAAGGAGCACGATCGGGAATATATATATAGTAGAGAGCAGAGCACAGGATTCGTGAGTAGCAGACTCTCGCAGAGAAGATCAGAAGTGAACAGGTTGAAAAAACAAAAAGGGTGATGTTGGGCAAAGATTTGACTGAGGGCCTCCGAATTCCAAAGGTTTTAATTAATGGTCGGTTGGGGTATATAAATATATTGTCGCATGCACATTTCCTGGCAATGCTGGCATTCCCTCAACAAATCACTCTGTTGCGGCTGGGGTTTAAAAAACAAAAGACGAAAAAAGAAGAAAGATTTTAAAAAATTAAAAATTAAAAATTAAAAAAAAAAAAGAAAATCGCGATTACTACATTTAATTAAAGCAAATCTAAACCTTTCTAATCAAATAAGTGGGGGTTGACTTTTCAATCTTCTTTTTCTATTTAATAGTAGGGGTGAAGAGTGAGTGAATTGATTGGATTTTTTCGTGCTGGTTACGCTTTGAAACGTAACTCTCCCCTCATCCCATACCACAGCATGTACGTATATAGCATTTGACTGCGCATATCTAACGGAATACTTTATGATCCAGCCCACGTAAACCGGTTTTAGAAATCTAACAATTAATATCGACCGATTTCATCACCTTTTGTATATCTTTCAACCAAGTCATATCGTCCTTTGAGGGCGACATAGTGTTTGTTGAAAGGGAAACGGTTAACAAACATTGATTCGGAGGGCGACACTGTGAAACTACGGCTTCTCGTCCTAGCAGTGCAAACTGTTCACGATTTTTAATAAGGTAGATTCTTTCAATTTAAATCAGAGTTAAATAAAATATTATTAATATATTAATTTTTAATATTATTATTATTTTATAATTTAAAATAATTAAATTTTTTATTATATTTTATGTGATAATTTAAAAAATTTATAATAATAATATAAGATAAGATATTTTTCAATCCAATAGCTATTTAGAATAAGATCATCTCCACGCTCTCCTAAGTATGGATCGATTGGGACAAAAATTTTGGATTCATTCTATTGATTTATTTTTATTTATAGTAGGATGCATTGTATGGATTATAACAGGTTACTATTTTGTCGGGCATCTAATTCACCTCCACATTTTGTATTTTCTTTTTTAGTTTCACCAAACTGTATTCATAAAAAAAAATAAAAAATAAAAAACTCTAGATATGAAGTTTGGTCCATCCGTTAGATATTCGATCATCCTATTCAATGATATTGGTCCATCCGCTAGAAATTTGATCATCCTATTTAATGATATTGGTCCATTCATTCGTCCGATCCCATGCATAATGTTCCAACAGCCCAATTATCGAACATGACACTACAACAAATATTAATTTTTTCCGCGAGGGAAATTGGTCGTGGCAAAAAATTATTGACGGATACATTAATGTGAAATCACATGGCCTTTTGCGATTAAGTCCATTTCATGGAAAAAATAAAAAATAAAAAAATTCTATGTTAAAGGATATAACCCATGAGGACCAAGTTTTAATTTTAGTTTTTTTCCTACTAATACAAAGTGGTGGCAAAAAATATATTTGTTAGTGATAAAAATTCCTTTTACCACTAAAGTATTTCAACCGAACTAATCTTATGGTAAAAAGCATGTTTCATTCCCACGAATGATTTTGGAGACAATTAGTGGTTGTTTGCCACCATCTTGTGTCATGGAAAAAGAATTCGTGGGGAAAATCTCAATTTGTTGTAGTGTTACATTCGACCTGAAGGATCTAGGATGAAAATTTATTGTCCCCAAACAGATTTAGCAGTACTTGAACTGATGTTCAACCATTGGAACAAACATAAATTTCTATCCGAACGTATAATAGTAGTTTGAATAGACATTTTGCCAGTATAAATGCATATATTTTAAGCGTGAAGTATTGAACTTTGTTATTAATTACTTTGTTATATTCATTTGAACGGAAAAATTCTATTCAAACTACTATTATACGTTTCGGATAGAAAATTTATGTTTGTTCCAATGGTTTGAACCATCAGTTCCAAGTACTGCTAATCTGTTTGGGGACAATAAATTTTTCATCCTAGATCCGTCAGGTCGAATGTAACACTACAACAATTGAGATTTTCCCCACGAATTCTTTTTCCATGACACAAGATGGTGGCAACAACCACTATTGTCTCCAAATTCATTCGTGGGAATGAACACTGCTTTTTACCATAAGATTAGTTCGGTCTGAAATACTTTAGTGGTAAAAGGATTTTTATCACTAACAAATATATTTTTTGCCACCACCTTTGTATTAGTTGGAAAAAAACCTAAAATTAAAACTTGGTCCTCATGGGTTATATCCTTAACATAGAATTTTTTTATTTTTTATTTTTCCATGAAATGGACCTTAATCGCAAAAGGCCATGTGATTTCACATTAATGTATCCTGTCAATAATTTTTTGCCACGACCAATTTCCCTCGCGGAAAAATTTATATTTGTTGTGTGTCTGTTCGATAATTGGGTGTTGGAAACATTATGCATGGGATCGGACGATGAATGGACCAATATCATTTAAATAGGAATGATCAAATATTCTAGCGGATGGACCAATATCACTTGAATAGGATGATCGAATATCTAACGGATCGCCTCTCACTAATCATAATATGAATCTAGCTCAATCAATGTTGAAATTCATTGTATACTTCATTGGGTCTATGTTATATGCAACGATCAGCGCCAGCATCAGAAAGAATGTTGTGCAATCAACTTGCCTGATGGCCTTGCCGCCATGATAAGGAGGAGTTGTATCATCAACCATCAACTGACGTACCTCCTCGTCAGAAAGCTCATCCTCTTAGACAATTTGCTCCATGAGCTCTTTAGTTCCATCATCTTGCTAAACCACTTCCAATGCAGGATATGTGTCGAGCTTATGAGGGATGTGAAGAATCTCAGCTATCTTGTCAGCTGAGAATGTAATACTCACCCCTCATACCATGAGGGTGAATGCCTCGTCCATGGCACCCATCTCACTGACTCACTGATAGAACTTGTACACCAGATCAAGATAGGCAACCCCTGACTAGTCACAGATGGGACCCCATCCCCTATTAGTGAATATAGATTCGAGAGTCCTGCCCTCCCAGTTGATGTTGTTGAAGTCACCAAGCTTAATGACCCTCTCATAAAGTATTGGCCAAGCTGGTTCAATGCAGTCAACGATGTTGCCTCTAATTGACCTAGCACATTTCGATTCATAAGTAAACATTATGTATAAAAACCACGAATTAAAAAAAGGATCGTTAAGATCAATAAATAGTTGAAACACTATGATACACTGGTATTTTAAGTAGATTTTGTATTCTAGTTTGTGTTCAAACGAACGGGAATGTCATTCGAACAAGAGATAGAAATTGAACTACACCAAAATCAAAACTCGGATTGGTATTCAAACTAATATAAACTTCGTTCGAACAACAATCAATATGTGAACAAGATATAACTTGAACTATGTATTATAGTCATTGTTCAAATGAATGTATTTCGTTTGAACAACAAGTAGTATGTGAAAAAGTGCATAATTGGACATGTATTCGAGTACGTGTTCAAACTAATGGAATTTTTGTTCAAACAATGAAAAGTACGTAAACAAAACATGTTTGAATGAATCTAGTCTTTGTTCAAACAACAAGCAGCATGTGAAAAAGGGGAAAGTTGAACATGTATCCAAGTTAGTGTTCAAACAACAAACAGTATGTAAACAAGACGTAACTTGAACTCTTATTTGGGTTGTTGTTTGAACTAATATAGTCTTCACTTGAACAACAAGTAGTAAGTGAATAAAAGTTCTTCCCGAACACATGATCGGATTGGTGTTCGAATGAAACCTGACCTCTTCAAACAATATAAATAGTCATAGTGGGAAATGATGTGGTTCAAAACAACATATATGGTTTGAATGGATAGAGCTTATGTTCAAACATATATTCAAACAATAAGTAATAGTTCAGACCCAATTGTTCAAGGTTTAAATGTTAAGTAATAATGTTTGGCAACTTTAAGAGTTCCAATGTTCAGAGGGGACGTTCGAACTCAGGACTCGAGAAGACATCAATAGCTGAGTCAACTAGTTCTTGAAATGAAAACCCATTATGTGAGTTCATTTGAACTGACTCCCTCATTCACATGCCCATCCACCATGTGTGGTGGCTGGAAAATAATGCATTTGCTTTGGATCCACAAATGGGATTTGAACCACATTGAAAAACAAGCTATATTAAATACAATAGCGAACAATGTACAATGTACCTTTTGGCAGCTAGGAAGCTGGTGAAGGCGACGGTGGCTAAGACGGTGGTGAATAGCATTTGATTATTCGAATGGGCGTGAGAAATAGGGATTTCAAGTATGGGTCATGTGTGCATATGGAAAGAAGGGTTCAAGTGTGCAATAACACTGGTTTTCATTGGAACAAAACGTCAACAAAGGTTGTTCGAACGTTATTTATTAGAGTTCAAATATTTTATATTGTGTTCGAACAATATAGTTTATGTTCAAATGGCAGAACATAAATCCTATTTATCTAATTCATGTACATGAATCTATTAATCTATATAATTAGTTAGCTTGTGATAAAAAATAAAGCTATCTAATATATGTTTTAGTATATTTTAAATATATATATTCTATATATATAGTACTATAAATCTATCAAACTAGCTATTATAAATCTCATTCAACTATTCAAGTTTATGTATCTTTAAATTGTAATAATATAGGAGATTATAAGAGATGTATGCTTGTATCCCATTAAACTATTTAAATCCATTGACTAAATTATTCATAACAACACAATTGTCCCAATTGTTATCATGTGCATTCCAAGTACAACTCTTGTTGAGCCGTCTCCCACAACCTTTACAAAATTATCATTGTCGACCATACCCTTACTACTTGTCCCCAATGTATAGGCATTCCCAAACATCCCCGCACCAATATTACCCAACATGTCATCCATGTCTTCACCAATGTCACCCAAGTCTGATGATTCACTGGCATTCATGTCACTTTCCTTGACTATCACCCTCTCTGTCTCATAAATGGGAACAATTACTCTTTCAAACAGGTCACCATGTAGTACCCACTATTATAGCCTTGTCAATTCCATTGACATAGAGATGTTCCTCAACCAACTTCAGATTGTGACTGTTCAAGTTTTTTACATTTTTGACATGGACATCTAATACATCTAGATGATCTACACTGCCTCTCACAAAGTCTATAATTCCACTTACCCCACCAATGGATGATCTAATCATAATGTAAGCTGTCATCACCAATGGATAAGAGTTGGATTTGCCTTGGAGACAGATTGGGTAGAGACTACAAGAGATATGTCTCCAAGGCAAATCCAAGGCAAATCCAACTCTTATCCATTGGTGATGACAGCTTACATTATGATTTTCAAGAACTTATCAATCCACATACATTAAAAAAAAAAACATACAAAATAAATTCTTCAGTGATCTTCAAACAATGAGGGTAGTTGGCCTATCCCATTTGAAATTTCATTATCTATAACGCATAGAAACTTAGTCATGTATACTCATTGCCCATGAAATTTCAGCAGCATTTCACCACAGTTCCCCAAGTATACTTGTCACATGTTGTGCTCACACTAGTAATATTGTGTGGCACACCACTACTGCATACCTGAAGAACAATTAGAGAGACGCTAACGAAAGACCATGGACATGATAATACAAAATAAGTAAATATGTCATATAGATCATGCAACTCCAAACTATTAACTCTGGACAATTCAAAAGTTAGTAGCACCCATTACCTAAAAAAACATCATGGGTGCAAATAACTCTTGAACAGTTCTAAGGGTATAGTTGACTACTATCAATCATGTGGAATAAATAGAAAATTCAGTAATTCAAACACTTTCTTCATAACTACAAGAAACCAAGACGCATATGGTATAATCTATATACTTAACTACTTAAATATTACGATAATAAAAGGATCATGATACTTTGGTAAATACGATACATACAAACAAGTATTATACAAACATGATGCCAACTAATCAAGCATTGTAATTATACCAATTATTCAATCGATACAAACATGCATTAAGCAATAGATACTATATAACAAAATAACATATGTATATACTAATTAGAAAACACTTACCTCAAAATGTATAATCTTATATTAGTAGTCCAAGTAGCAATTAAAACCTAAAACAATGAAATAGATTATAATTTAGTATCATCTACAACTAATAAACATCATAAAGTAGAATATAATTGATAAAAAAATTTTGCGGTCTAGCATTCGAACAAATATGAGATTGTTCAAACGGTGATTCATTCAGATCACTTTGCATTTGGACACTTACTAATGCGAACCATCATTAGATATGATGGTCTTTCTCTCTGTAGCTGAGAAACCAGCTGAAATTCCCCCTCTCTATCTCCTACAACAAACACTCCCACCCTAAACCTTCCCCAACTCAACACTATCTCCTTGTTAACTCTCATACTCTCTCTCTCTCTCTCTCTCTCTCTCTCTCTCTCTCTCTCTCTCTCTCTCGCGTGATCCCTCTCTCTATCACCTAACTTCCGTGAGATAGACATAAGTATGATTCTGTCTTTCTCACTCTCTTCGTGATTGTTCAAATGCTTTGTTAAATGTTCAAACCTTTAAAATAAAATAGAGAATTTCATATCCAAGTAAATGAAACTATCCAAACCTTACGTTATGACTGTTCGAACATCAATAACAAAATATTTGGGTGAATATTTTTGAGATGCGATGCATTGAGGCAGGAAACCTTCCCGCCCTAACCAATCGAGACACCTCTCAATATGGTTTCTATTTGAATGAAAACAAATACCATTTGAATTTATGTTTAACCCTGTCCAACTTCAAATGGTCTTTTGAATAGCCATTCAAACGAATATTCATATATTCAAGCATAATTACCTTGAATCAATAATTTTATTTTTCTTTGAAAGCACATTCAATCAATTACTTGAGATTTAATATATTATTATACAAAATATACTATGCAATCTATCTGTATAGTATATAATGTATATATGCTATACATTGTCTTTCTATGCATTATATAAAATTACTAAAATAAATAGTATATATATATATCATATACTATAAAGTTTTTAGATATATCATATACTGTATGCATATATAGTCATATATGTAACATACCTTTTATAACAAATTACATTTACATTAATCATGCAGTGGTATGCTTGAACGAAGATAAAGTAGTTCAAACATATATTCAAATGGTACTTTTTTCCATTCGAACAAATTTTTAAAAGAATATATACCTTTTACCTTGTTCAAATGTTAAAAGGGATCAATGCTATTTTATTTGAACGTTAGTCACCTCCGTTTGAATAGATGTGCCTTGAGCTAAAGCATCACAAATAAGCGGGATAAAGGAAAATTTTGGTGTTTGAAAAACTCAATGAATGTTTGGACTATTTAAAAATTTTATTTGAATAGATTTAGGAGCCTCAACTACCTGTTTGAATGTAACATTGGAAAATACATTCAAATTTATGACATACGATTCAAACAGCAATTGCCATGGCATAAAGCATGGGCAACTTGTACGCTAAAGCAAATTTTCAAGTTCAAATGGAAAAGTTAGAATTCGAATACTTAAATCATATATTTGGAGCTCCCATCCTTCTCACATAATCCATTTTCAATCCCTATTTTCTTGGGGCCGGGGGGAGAGAGAGAGAGAGAGAGAGAGAGAGAGAGAGAGAGAGAGTCCATTAGGATTCCTTGAAAATAGAGATTGCCAGAGAGAGAGAGGGTGAAAGAGAAACAATAAGAGGGAGAGAGGGAGAGAGGGCTACTATACTCTTAGAGACAAAGAGACCGTGTGAGATAGAGAGACAAACGGGATCCGATAGTGTCTTTTGTGCATTCCCCAAAGAATCGTCATGCAAAATATCTAGAGAGAGGTAAAAGCTTCTCTCTCTCACTTCTTGTATTTATTGTTGGTTTAATATATAAATTTATGTGATATGTGCTTGTAACATGTTACTTTATTTGATTTGTTAAGAGTGAGAGTGAGTTTTGTTTAGGAATGAGATGGATAGGAAGTGAGGGAGAGAGTTTAGTGACCTATTAGAGAGAGAGTAAGAAGTGAGAGAGAGAGTTTATTGACCTGCTAGAGAGCATAAGTCATGCATGCCATAGAGGAATTCCATGCATGGCTTATTATTCGAATGGTCGATGAGGGCTGAACCAACGGTTTGTTATATTCTAGAAACCTTAAGTGTTAGTATTCGTTTGACTGGTGAGTGTTTGAATGTACCTCCGAGTTACTGTTCGAAAGGCTAGTATGTGTTCAAATGTCTCTCTAAGGTAGTGTTCGAACACTTGGCAGTAATGCATGTTGTGGATTGATTACTTAGGATTAGTGGATGTTCAAACACTTACATTGAGAATTAGTGGATGTTGTAGATATACACTATAAGTTGTAGATTAATTACTTTGTATTTGATATTGCATGTTGGGATAAAATAATGGATGTTGGAATTAGAAAGCATGTTGAGCTTTGTAGTATATAATGATTCTATATATATGTCATTCGAGATTTATTATATTATTTGTTAGAATAATTAAGTGTGTAAAGAACAAAATTGTAGTATTTATGTTTGCACATTACATTAAAGTTAAAAAGAGAACATTAACTCTAATTAAGCAAGTAATTAAAATACTAATTATATCTTGCACAATTATAATAAAATTAAAAAAAAATACAAATGTGGATGCCATGAAGGAAAAACTAAAAGGTAATATGGAAATGATTATAATCAAAATACTATTTATAATTACTAAGATAAAAAAAAGAAAAAAAAAAGTACTAGTTATAATTAGTCCAGGAAGTATAAATGTTATAAAATTATAACTAGACAATTATGAACATAGTATAAGTGTTAATTCATGATTAAAAAAAAAAAAAAAAAACACCATTCCCCTAATTTTATCATAATTTAGAAGACTAGCTAGTTAGAATTAGTTAATCAAATAAATACTAATTATACTGAGTCAAGGAAGTAACAACTAGTTATAAAAATTATAATTAGAATAAAATAAAAAAGATGCAATTGTTAGTCCATGACAAAAATAAATAACTGCTATAACATACTGTTTTTATAACTACAATTAGATTATGTACTACTTCTAATTAGTTAATAACATCAAGACACTAGTTTTAATTACTCAAACAAATAGAATACCGGTTATTACAATTACAATTAGAATAAGATAAAAAAACAATACAAATATTAATCTATGAAAAAAAACCATAAAATACAAGTGTTATGTAATATGAGTAAGCATGGATGGGCGGTCACAATAAATTAAATATGAAAGAAATGTGCCAAAGATAAAGGGGCACGCTATTCTTATTCTACACCTCCCAGTTAGAAGATTTGAACTTGCACCTAATCATGGTTTGAGTCATGAATTTTTTGTCTATTTCAAAAATAGATAAATTGTCTCAAATCAACATTAACGATAATGTCTTGGAAACGGTTTGACAAGACAGTTAGATTCATTGCTCTGCACACATAATGATGTCAGATGAAAGTCTAGTTCCATATGATTTTATTTATAAATCTTAAATGAGGTTTTTCTTCCCTCCCGATTCACTTAAAGAATCAAACTAAACAATTATATGCCAAAATTGCCCAACATGTCCCGAGGTTGGAGAGATTGTGCAATGCAGTAACAATGAAAGTTCCCATTTCGTCAAAATAATTCTCTGCTCATTTTCTGCATTACTAGAAGGTTGTATAGACTTATTATCATTTGTCTTACACAAGATGTCTGATAATCAGTTCATATAGACTTTCGATCCTAAAGAGAATAAATAGAGAATTATTTTTAAAGAACTGAGGAGTTTTCATTTTTACTACCCTGCACATTCTCCCGAACCTCGACAAGTGAATTAGCAATGGAATTTGGACATTTGTGCAGATTTTCCATTTGATCTTTACAAGACTGGAAGTCTGTATAAACTTATTATTATCCATCTTACAAGGTTACAAGATAGCTAATAATAAGTTTGTACTAGCTTCCTGTCTTGCACAAGTTTTACCAAAGGATGATTTTGAAGAAATGCCTAGATTTCATTGTTACTTTAGTATACAGTCTCTTGAAGCTTAACAAGTGAAGTAATGATAAAAGGTACACATTGCTTAAGATAATTCTTCGTTTATTCTCTCCATGATTGGAATCTTGTATAAACTAATTATAGTCCACCTTACAACTTTACAAGATAGCTAATAATAAATCTATACTGGCTTCCTATCTTGTAGATATTCAAATGGAGAATTATCTTGAAAAAATGTGTGGCTTCCATTGTTACTTTACTACACAGTCTCTTAGACCTCAATAAATGCAATAACAATGAAAGGACAGTATTTAAAGTTTGAGAACTAATGGCTTAACAATTTGGGCATATGAACATTTAGATCGATTTTTTAAATTACTTAGGTGGAAATAGAAACATCATTTAAAAATAAGCAAAGTCATATGGTACAGAACACGACTTTTGTTGCAATGTTGTGGAGCCAGTATACCAGGAAGTACATTATTTCATTCTATTAAGTCCATCCATTTAAATTTTCTTTTATACCATCAATCTAATTTTGTTTATTATTGGAGTCTTCTCATTCAAATTCAACAACAAGAGAAGCTATAGAGGGACTTAGTCGTTCAGGGTGAAGAAATGCTTCAAGAGATGCGAGTGAAATGTTCCAACATTTTATGCCTCTAGTTCTTTCACACATTTTGTAATTTTTTTCAATATTTTGCATCATGACCTAACTTAAGAGTTTGATTGTAATTTCATAACATTTTCATGAAAAATTGTTTGATTATATATTATGTTTGAATTTCAAGTTTACTGCCAACTATTGGAATGAAACTTCTTTTGTTCGAACAGGTAGCTTATTTTATGTTTGGAATGTTGTACTCACTATTCAAACTGTATAGCATTAAGATATGAAGTTCAAATGGTTACGATGTTACTTTGAATTATAAGTTGTCATCCCATTCAAATGCTTACCTTTTTTATTCAGATAAACCCTCTTCTATTCAAAGATAAGGATTTTGACCACAATAATATTCGAGCCATGACATAAATTGTTTAAACCATATACAGTTGCAATATTTGAGTAGATCACATATATCGTCAAATGCACATTTGAACGATTATAACAAAATATTCGAATCCTAATTACTCCTATTGGAATAGCAATAGTGTTACCCTTTTATGTTTGAATAAAAGGGTAAAACATCCAAACCATTTATGGTCACATCGTTTGAATGTTCCATCACCCTTATTTGAACATCAATTGAATTAGAAACTTTCTTATTTGAATAAATTGAATTACAATTTGAATGGTAACTGCATACCTTCAAACCTTATATGATCTCAACAATCAAACGCAAATCAATCTTATTCAAATGGGCATGTCTTTAATATTCGAAAGACCTACCATCCCCTTTGAATGTTTCTCAACCCATTCAAATGTAACTAAAGTGTTCGAATACCGCCCTCATATTGTAACAATTCAAGCAATATTTTATATTCTAATAAAAGTCGGTCGTTCGAATGGTTTTTAGAGACAAAATTCTTTTGCCCCAAATTTTCTTTTTCCTTCGAACAGGTCTAGCAAGTTTTGCTCCAAAAGATATTTTTTTGGAACGATTATTTTTTTCTTGTCCTAGAATGTCTTTCATGAAAACCTTTTTGGGACGAAAGTTTTTCATGTCAAATTGTCTTTTGGGGTGAAAAGTTTTGTCCAAAAAGAGGGTTCTTGTTGTAGTGTAGCCATAAACTAAATTAGTTTGATGTGATATTTTAGATTGTAAAATTATTTATATTATAAAATAGATTTAACAAATTCTATAAAACTACGTCAATTTATAAATTTATTTTTGTGTAATATTTTTATATCTATAGGTCTACTTTTCTTAAACGAGTACTCTTACTATTTAAAAAGTTACTAATTAGTCTGTAGGGTTAGGGTTCAATCTCTTAATGGAAAATACTAGCATATGAGTTGGCTAATACGTCACATTCAATAAGACAGATATAAACTGTATATCCTTTTCACTAGCGTATGAGTTGGCTAATACATCACATTCAATAAGACAAAACATATGGCTCTCTAGTATATCCTTTTCTCCAGCATTTGTATATCCATACATTATTAAAAGAATAGACAAAATATGGAAAATCAGCTTTCCACGTCACTCGTTATCATGAACAATAAAAATACGAAAAATAAATAAAATATCATTAACAAATTATTTAAAATTAAAATAAAGTTACAAAAATTTTAAAATTGGTCTAATTAAGTTAAAAATAAAAAAATTACACGATAAAATTTTCAAAACGCAAAGAAAAATTAAAAAATGATAAACTTATTTTCTAAAAAATAATTAAAATATTTAAAATTGTGAGTAAAATCTTAAAATACTTAATAAAAAATAAATTAAGACAACAATTTAAATAAAAAAAGAACTAAAAATTAAAATTATTAAATTGCATATATATAATTCAAAAAAAAAAAAATGGTGAGCCACGAATAATCATTACATGAGTTTCCCCCTCCAGATCATGAAATACCCCTTGGAAATCTCAGGCCGGTGGCTTGTCAACCCAAAACGCTAACATTGGATCATGTAATGATAGCATGTTGCATGCTGTGGACTGTACTGGTTCATGTATTAGTTCACACTGCACATATAGGATGGTCTTAATGTGGTCGGCAAGGTGTAACACATGACCTGCACTTTTTGCAAAATCCATCTGTACTTTACTTTCCTTGACCCATACACGTGGACATGCAGTCTGATCAATCCCACTCCATGATTGTACATTCTTGAACTCCATCTTTAAGAAATGGTATTGATTATATACGAACCTTTAATGGAAATATAAAAATACTTTGAAATGAAAGAATTAAGCAACGAGAGACACATAAATTCAGATATCATTCGTCGTGTTGTTGGATGGGTCGCGTCCTTCCATTAGAGGGAAACCCATTTAAGCCCTTAGTGGTAATTTGATAAACTGTTAAAGTTAGGGTTTTGTTTTATAACTAGGTTGTGCCATGTGTGTGGTGTGTGAAAAGGGAGAGAAGAAAAAGAAAAGAGAGTACTGCATTACGTATGAGTGGAAATTTTTCTCAGACTTCCATCAAAGTTTTGAAGGATATCTGTAGTTCGATTTTGATGAAATTTCAGTATAATGTTCTTGATGGTGAGATTCATTTTGATTCGTACTAATCACTGAGATTCCTAATCTCTGGTTGTTTATTGTAAATACCTGTTTAGTTGGTGAGATCTTTTGTGTCACCCTGGTTGATATCCACTTGTATAGTGATTATTGTGTACTGAACAAAGAATATAGATATTCTTGATGTAACGGTAGCCTCTAGAGATTGTGAGAAAACAAGCTATAACCCCAAATATTGTTCATAGAGGAAGTAACTGGACTAGTTACCATTAATTTTCCTTGCGCATTTGAAGGTTTTCCATGTAAAAATCTTGGTGTATTGCTTTTAGGTTGTTTTCTTTTTTTTTTTAGTAGTGCTACATGTACTTTCAGAATCATTTTATTAGTTTTCTTTTGAGATTCACATTTTAAATTTCAAATTTCAAATTTCATAATGTTTAGCATATCAATAAGTGACACGTGGAGAATTAAGTTTTTTGTAAATTTTTCTAAAGTATAGTTAGCATTTCTATTTTTTTTTTTTAATTTTGTTTGTGAGCTTATGTTTACTGGATTTCCAATTTAATTTGCACAAAGAATGGTAGAAAAGGTTTCGCTTTGTTTTTTATGTTTACCCTAAAAAGATGGTATTAGAGCTTAGTTGATTATTTTGCTAATTATTTGTGTGGTTTAAATGGAGGATACATCTGGTAGCACGACTAAACCCACTTATTCCAATTTCTCAATTTGGAAGAGAATGATGGAGGACGTTTTGTATTGTAAAGAGTTATTTAAGTCTATTGATTTGGCCGATGTTAAATCATAAAAGAAAACTGATGATAAATGGAAGACATTGAATAGGAAATATGTTCGTCATATCAAGCAATAGGTTGATCAGAGTGTCTTCCATCATGTGGCCAAAGAACTAAATGCTTTCAATCTTTACATGAAATTAGAAAGTCTTTATGAGTGAATGACTGCACAAAACAACGCATTTATGATAAGAATGCTTGTGAATGTAAAGTACAGATATGAACAAAGTGTTGTAGAGCAGTTGAATAATGTTCAAGAATTGTTGAATGAGTTGTTGCACTTGTTACAAAAAAGCAAGGGAGGAATAAAAAAGGAAAACCTCATGGTGATAATAATCACTACAGTCAAAAGGAAGGTACACTTCAAGAAAAGAGATAAAATATTTTTACTGTTGTAAGCTTGAGCATATGAAGAAAGAGTGTTGAAAGTTTAAAAAGAACAATTGAAAGAAAAGTTAAAGAATAGTAAGAAGAAGAAGAAACTACATCAATTGCATTTGATATTGATGCGTTCATTATTTACAATGATGCTCATGTTAACGTCGCTTTTCAAGATTCTACTTAGGTGATTGATACAACTTCTTTTCATATTACCCCATGTGGAGATTTCTTCTCTTCCAATACTAGTGATAACTTTGGTTGGGTTAGGATGAGAAATCAAGCAAAATATCAAATTGTGGGAATAGGATATGTGCAATTGGAAATTACCATTTGGTGCAAATTGCTTCTCAAAGATGTTAAGCATGTTCCTAATATGCATTTTTAATTTGATTTCAATTGAAAAGTTGGATGATAAAGGCTACCATAATCAGCTTGTTGGTAGAAAGTGGAAACTTAGGTTCTCTTATTCTAGCTAGGGGAAGGAAGATCAAGACTGTGACGCTCCCAACTCCCACGTACGGACATGTGGAAATCGAAGCGTCGGGATGATGACAACACGGGTCACCATCCTATCGCCAAGTGCCAAGTGTATGTGTACATGCAACAAGTATACAATAAAATCACGCAGCAGATAATAAAAGTCTTATAACTAAATATCTGAATTTTTGTTTAAATACAAACTCGTTTAAAGCACACATAATAAAATATTACAAGTCTCAAATATTGTTTCAAAACAAAAATACAAGGCATAAAAACTAGTAGAGATATTTTTTAACATAAAAACTCCAAATCAAAACTCTGGTGAAGCCGCCTCCTCGGGCTCAGCCTCCTCCTTCTCCTCAACATCTGCATCAAAATCTACAGTACCAAAAATGTTATCGCAGGTAAGTAATAATCCAAACGCCACAAGATAAAAAATATATTAAACTTAACAATATGCATGAAAGAATGCCAAATGCACATATTCCATAAATCCACATTTGCACGTACGCCAAAAGCCACTTTTAGCCCCAAAAACAATTTCCTTTCCAACTCACGCCAAAAGTCACATTTGACCTAAATCCAAATTCAATTCAATATCCAATTATCCAAATGCACCATGACCTCCCCTAGGGGTCATCCGTACACCCTGGCTCTTTTGTCACACCATGGGTAATGACCATGCGTGTGACTTCATAACGAGCGATGCCCAGTTTAGCGCCTAGCGCGTACGTAGCCAAACATCCTCTAGCCCTCGCCAGCAAAGGGTTATGGAGTCGGTACAAGAGTGTTACCATCCCGCCCGCTCCTGTTGTCACCCAGCGACAACCCAGGAGATGTCACTCAGTATATTACGCTCCCAAGTGACCAAATGAGCTCCACTGAGATAATACATCATCCCGGCTTGGGGTCATGATACACATACACCCGAAAATCTATTTACACAGATAAAACCAATTTTTCTCAATTTAATACATGCACATGAATGCACCATGCAATGCACACCTCAAGACACAATTTATCCAACCAAACTCAATATCAACAACAACCAAACAACTCCGCCCTCAAATCCATCCGACCCTCGACTCCTTGGACTCAATCCGGAATAACCAACTAGTCAATGAATTTATTATAAAAGTAATAATATATTTAAATCTAAAATAGAGTTTGAAAAATAGCGCATGGGTTGTAAAATACCCACTTTTGAATGGGGACAAACCAAGACTTGAGATTGATAGGGAATGGGTTAGAGGTGTTTATGAAACTAGTGAAACTGAGAATGGGTGGCGGTGGAAGTGAAAAATGGCCAAAATGAATATGAGCTCGTGGAAGCTGCTCCGGTAACGGATCGGAGCTAGAAATAGGTAGTTTAGGACGGAAAGAGGTAGGTGATGATGTGGTGAAGAGGTGGTGGCCAGAGGTGGAACGACGACGGCGAAATGGGCCAAAAGCCGTGCAGCTTGGAGGAGCTCTTGGCGGCTAACGGTGGCTCAGATAGAGTTGAAATTTGATGGGGAGGTGCACCAGCCGGAGAGGAAGATTTCTGGGTGGGTAATGTTGCACACAGCACTGGCGAACGATAGCACTGGGCAAAAGAAAACGGCGATAAGGAGAGGAGAGAGAGACGCGTGCGGGAAGGGATGAACCGGAGGAGAAAAAGGAGAAAGAAGAAAGAAAAAGACAGAGAAAAAGAAAAGAAAAAAAGAAAAAGAAAAAAAGAAAATATGGGAAAAAGAAATGAGGTCCAATCCTCACTTTTGGAGTCTAGAAACTGATTCGACGAAAACGACTTTAAAAGCTATAAAACGAATAAAATAATTTAAACACCACATCAAGCTAAAACATAATAAATAACTAGCAAAAACTAACAACATAATTTTAAATCTAAAAACAAACTAAAATAAATTACACAGCAATTTAAACTCAAAACGATAATTTAAAATAAAAGAACTAATATTTTAATTAAATTAAAATACTCCTTCAGTGAAAATACACATAAAAATGGGGTATCACAAAGACTCTTTACATGACAGATGCAAGGTTGGTTAATGGAGATATTATTGCTGTTGAGAATGAAATATCCATTTAGTTATTGCATAATAGGCTTGCTCACATTAGTTTGAAGGGGCTTCAAATTCCTGCGAAGCAACACCTATCCAATATCAAAGGTACGTAAACAACTAATACCTTGTACTCATTGTCTTGAAAGCATTATAGAATTTCTTTTCATAAATTCTCTCCATCCAAAAAGGGTGATATTCTTGACTTATTTCACATAGATGTTTGCACATGGAATACCAAATGTCTTTGTGGTGCACTTAATTGCTTTACTTTTATTGATAATCAACTTGGAAAAGTGTGGGTTTTTCCATTGAAAATGAAAGACCAAGTGCTAGATGTATTTAAGGCCCTACATGTGAAAGTTGAAATGGAAATTAGAAGACTTTTAAAATGTGTTCAGTAGGACTGTTAAAAAAGAAAAGAAAAGAAAAAAAGAAACCAGTTAACCGGATCGAACGGTTTGGTCCAATACTTGACTGGTGTAGTCCAGTTACCGTTCCTATTTAGCAAAACTGGTTGAAAATCGGTACTATTCTAGTTTTGGTTTTTAGATCACCGGTTCAAACTTTGAACTGAATCGGACTGCTAATTAATATAACATGAAATCTTAAAATCTTATTGTTTATGTCTATTAATTTTATCACATAAATTAATCTTATAATTTTTAATATTACATTTGAGTTTTGATGTAACATATAAACTTTAATTTTATAACATAAAATTTACTTAACATTAATAAAAACATAAAATGAGGAATATGAGTGAATCACTTGCTGAACTTTTGTTGAAGCACGATTTTGTTTATCTGTAAAATCAGAAAAACTAGAACAGATTGGACTGAAATAAAAATAAAAAATAAAAATTTTGATTTCAATGGTAAGTCAGTCCGATATTGGTTCTTAAATTTTCAAACCAGTATATACCAGTTTGATTTTGAAAAATGTTCAAAATTGGACTCGTTACCACCCTAGTGTTGAAGCAAATAATGCTAATGAGTATAATGGACCATTTGAAGAGTATTGCAGAAGTCATGATGTCAGGTTTGAGAAAAAAGCCCCAAGACAACGGAACAGAATGGTGTAGTAGAGAGAATGAACAAAATAATTTGTGAAAGAATCAGGTGTATGCTCTCTCATGCAAAATTCCCTAACTCTTTTTGGGGCGAGGCAACGAGGACAACGGTTGACTTGATCAATTCAATTCCTTTGGATTGTGACATTCGTGAAAGGGTTTGGATCAAGGTTTAGAATTTCGTGCCATATCGGCTGATATGACTAGTATTTACTGTGTTGAAACAATAACCGGCATATGGGAGGTATGTGTTTTGTACTAGGTCATACCGATTCATTTCGGTCAATACTGGTCAGTTTTCGGTATACAGGTTGAAATTAATATATTTTTGTAATTAATGTAAAAATCCTAACATTTTCATAATTTTCACTCCAATTGTCACATCTGAATACTATTTTCTTAACTTTTTTTAATCCCCTTTTCTCTATAGCTAAAAATCAAATCCCTACTCCCCTGTTCTTGATAAAGATGAGTGATTTTTGTTTTCTAATAGTTGGATTGAGAACTTGAAAGTATTATTGAGTTTTATAAATATGTCTTTTAACTTTTTAAGACTTGCATTGATGTTATTTTGAAATATAATTTATATACATATAATTAATTTATCTACATATAGACTATCTTGAAACGGTACCTAAAGTATTACCAGTACATAAATATTTCATTATAGTGCTTTAACCAAAACGGTCACTGGAACGGTATTAAAACTTTGGTTTGGATAGGAAAAGGTATTTCTCTTGAGCATTTGAGGGTGCTTTGTTGTAGGGTTTTTGTTCATATTCCTAAAGATGAGAGGTCCAAGCATGATGATAGCAAATCTAAATAGTGACTTTCCTAGGTTACACACATAAAGAATTTAGTTATAGATTGTGGGATCCGGTTAAGAAGAAAAATTAGAGAAGTAGAGATATTATTTTCTTTAAAGATCAAACCACGGAAGGCGTAAATTAGAGTAAAAACCTCAAGTCTCTCAATGAAGAACTTGTAGATATAGATTCAGTTTTTCCTTCTTTTTTGATGCATGATGAAGATGGGAGAGAGAGATGTATTTGAACAACATGTTGATATTGTTGAAAGTAGTGAACCTAAAATTGATGATATGAGATAAAAACAACAAGTATAGCAACCTCCTTTAGAACCAGAGACAGAAAATCGGTTAAGAAGATATATCAGAGAGCGTCAACCTTCCACTAGGTTTTATGCTGCTGAGTATGTTTTGCTTTCAGATGAAGGAGAGCCAAAATGTTGTCAAGAGCCTATACAACATGATCAGAAAAAGGAGTGGTTAAGAAGCATGCAAGAAGAGATAAAATCCTTGCATGAGAACCATACCTATAGATTGGTAGAACCACCAATGGGTAAAAGAGTATTAAAGAATAAATGATTTTTCAGATTGAAAATTGAGGCAAATAGCTCACAACCAAGGTACAAAGCATGTTTGGCTGTGAAGGGATATAGTCAAAAGAAAGGCATTGATTTTGAAGTGACTTTTTCACTCGTGGTAAAATTGTTTTCTATCAGAGTTGTCTTGGGTTTGGCTACCAATATGAATTTAGAAAATTGAACGGCTTGATGTGAAGACTGCTTTCCTCTGTGGTGACTTGGAGGAGGCAATATATATGGAGCAACCAAATAATTTCACAATAAACGGCAAAGAGCATCTTGTTTTTTGACTAAAGAAGAGTTTATATGAACTCAAGCAGGCACCTAGACAATAGAACAAGAAATTTGAATCCTTTATGGTCGAGCATAGGTATGATAAATCTACTTTTGATCATTGTGTGTTTATTAAAAAGTTCTCTAATAGTTACTTTATTATTCTCTTGCTATATTTGGATGATATGATGATCGTTGGTTGTGATTCTGAAAAAGCTAACAAGTTGAAAATAGAGTTGAGTAAGTCATTCGCTGTGAAAGAGTAAGCCTTTTGCTATGAAGACTTGGGATCTGCAAAACAGATTCTTGGTATGAAGGTCTGCAGTGAGAGAAAGAATGTCAAGTTGTGGCTATGTCAAGAGAGTTATATCAAGAAGGTACCAAACAAGTTCAACATGGGCAAGGCAAAACTAGTGAGTTCTCCACTTGCAAGTCATTTGAAGCTCAACTCAAAACCTAGCCCTACAAGTGAGAAAGAAAAGGAATAAATGCAAAACCTGTCTTATGTATCAGCTATGGAGAGCTTACTGTATGCCATGGTATGCACAAGATCTGATCTCACTCATACTATTGGAGTTGTTAGTCGATTCCTCTCTAATCCTGACAAAGAACATTGAGCAGCTATGAAATGGGTTCTCAGGTATCTCTAAGGTACTTGTAGGGTGTGTTTGTGCTTTAAGCCTATACTTAATAGGTTTACAGATGCAGATAGGCTAGTGACATTGATTTTAGGAAGTCTACTTCAGGGTACTTCAAGGTACTTGATTACTTATTCAAAAGATGCTATGTCATGGTAATTGAGACTACATAAATGTGTTGCTTTGTCTATCACAAAGTTTGAGTGTATTGCTATCACTGAAACTCGCAAAGAGATATTGTGGATGAAGAAGTTCTTCAAAGAATTGGGTCAGTAACAAGAGAAGCATATATTCTTTAATGTGATAGTCAGAGTGCTATCCATCTCAATATGTACAAAGCATGTCAGTTCGATGGTTATGTACGGAATGTTCGGGCATTGATTGAGAAAATTCATACTAATGAAAATGGATAAAATATGATAACAAAACGATTGGCTATGCAAAAAACTTGAAATATGTAGAGGAAAAAGCAGGCTTGGTGGAGCTCCTCACAGAGCCGATAGGGGGAGATTTATTCAGTAGGTCCCTCCATGTGAGGGAAACCCATTTAAGCCCCTAGTGGAAATTTGATTAGTTGTTAAACAAAGAAAAGAAAAAGTGAAATAGAGTATCATACATACGAAAGAGTGAAAATTCTTCTCACACTTCCATCAAAGTTTTGAGGGAATATCTATGGTATGATTTTGACATAATTTCAGTATGTTGTTCTTGATGGTGAGAGCTTCTTTGACTGATGCTGATCATTAAGATTCCTCTATGGCTATTTATTGTAAATACCCACTTGGTGAGATTCTTCTTTCACTTGGTAGCCAGTAGCATCTATAGATAGCTCTAGAGAAGACAATCTATAACCCCATTATATTGATATTGGAAGTTCTAACCGTATTAGGTCCCGTGGTTTTTCCCTTTGCATTGGAGGGTTTTCCACGTAAAAATTTTGGTGTCTTGTTTGTGGGTTGCTTGATATTCTTTATTCTGTTTGTGAGTTTATATTTACTAGATTGCCAATTTAATTTGCACAAAAAATGTAGAAAATATTCTACTATCTTTTTGGTGTTCATCGTAACATTTGTAAATATCTTTATACGGTTTACAATCATGCATATTTTATTGACTATATTCATCAAAAGTTAGACAAGAAGTAATGAATTAGGATTGGATTTAGCTAGCAAAACCCGGCCTCAACACTGTCATTGATACATATTCTCCTATTCCTAAAATAACCACAATTCGTGTTTTAATTGCTCTAGCTACAATCCATAAAAGCTTGAGGTCCACTAAATGGACTTAAAGACTGCCTTTCTTAGTGGCGATCTATAAGAAATATACATGGATCAACCAAAGGGTTTTATGGTTCCAGGACAAAAAAGAAAAGTTTGTAGACTTATTAAATCTCTCAACGGTTTTGGGGTGCATGTGTAATGCTATGTCTTTACAGTGATGATATTCTCATGTTTAGTACCAATATATATATTGTTCTTGATGTTAAAAACTTTCTATCTAAGAACTTTGTCACAAAGACACAAAAGAGTTCTTGGTGTTAAGTTAATGAGATCTCGTGATTGTATTAGCATAAATCAATCTCATTATATTGAAAAGATTCTTAAGAAGTTAGAGAGATTCGAATACAAACATGTTAGTACTGATCTTCTTGATCCTTATTTGCATTTAAGTAAAAATCTTGGTGATCCTATGTCACAATTGAGATATTCCCAGATTATTGGTATGCTATTATATCTTGCTAATTCTATTAGACCATATATTTTATATGTTATGAGTAGACTTAACAGATATACTAGTAGGCCTGATGATTCTCATTGGAAGGCATTTGATAGACTTCTTAAATATTTGAAAGGAACCATGACATATGGTATCCATTATTATGGGTATCCTGCTATATTAGAAGAATAGAATGATGCTAGTTGGACAATTGGCATAGTACATCATAAGAGAATGAGTGGATATATTTTAACTCTTGGTGGAGCAACTATGGATTGGAGATCTTCCAAGCAAACTATGATTTCACAACTTACTATGGAGGCTAAATTAATAGCCTTGGATCCTATTGGACACGAGGTAGAGTGTAACAACACTCCATAAATTCAGACAATGAATTTCTTTAGACTTTAGAAACATCATGAAAATTTCAAAAAGGTCTCATGAATCAAGCAATCGCGTAGATTTTAACCTGTCGGCATAGTCAGTTTCTTATCCACTTTGGTGTTAGAAACAAAATTTTATTTATTTGAGGTACTTAGGAGGGTGAGAACTAGAAATAGTTGCCGCCATTAGTCTCAAATGGATATTTAGGATTTTACAGTGAAATAAAATGATTTTCATTTTCTAGACAACGATTGCTCAAAAATTCGTTTTGATTTATTTAAGGCACTTAGGAGTTGAAATTCTTGAAACGCATTGCACTCTTAGGTTCATAGGATTTTTTAGAATTTTACGGTTCAAATTTATTTTCACCATTTTTGGAGTAAATAGTATCTTCTATGTTAGCGCCATATGACACGTAGTCTTGTCATTTTCATAACACTTCCTCATTCTTTTCGTCTTTCTTTTTTTGTGCTTTGGCTATTTTATATCGGGTTCAAGGATTTTCTTTTGTTCGCACCAAAAACGAGATTAACGGAAACCAACGTTGTTGTACCTTGGAAGTAGACTATCAAGAAATTTAGTATATGTTGAGATTTGGAGGCAGCAGAGTCTACAATGTGCCTTAACATCAGATTCTCTCTTTCTAATTTGTTCTTATTATTTTATCTATTCTCTAGTTTACAAAACATATGCACATGTATTATTAGCCAAAATTTTCCAATAATCTTAGAGTTGATCTTCTCTTTGTTAAACTATAGGAGTATTGCTAATTATTTGGTTATCACCATGACTTCTAATGAACCTATTGCAACCGAGAAATTTGGACAAGTCAATTTTAAGCATTAACAAGAAAAGATGAAAATCTTTTTTACAATGCTTGGATTATATTTTGTTATTGAAAAAGATCCACCTTCTGATGATTTACAAGAACTCGCATGTACTGTTGAGCTGCAAACTTACAAAGAAATGGATCATTTAGATGTAGGATTCTAAATCATTTAAGTGATACACTTTTTGATATTTACCTACACATTAAATCTATCAAAGAGATTTGGATTGCTCTTGAAATGAAATTGGTTTACAAGATGCTAGAATGGATAAGTACACCACAAACAAAGTTTTTGGCTTTAAGATGAATGATTCCAAATTTGTGGTAAAGCAAACTCATGAGTTAACTATTATGTACCATGAATTGGGCCAACATGGAATGAGTATTACTGAGTGTCTCCAAGTTACTTGTACAATAGACAAATTGCCTCTGTTGTAGAAAAATCTTGGCCTATCTCTTAAACATAAAACTGAAGATATGACCATGGAACCTTAATATCTGCCATTAGGATCCAAGAAAAAAAACTTGAAAAATAATCTAGTCCCACCATTGGTTCTTGATTTTTAGTCTAAAGCAAATATTGTAGAAGGTCATAGAACACATAGATACCCATTATACCAGAAGTCCAAATTTAATAAAAGTAAAACTAATTATGGCCACAATTTGAAACCAAGGTCCTATATCAACAAGGATGATAAGAGACTCTCTCTTTTTAACTAAAAGAAATTGGGTCACCTGGTCAAAAAAATGGCACTATAAGAAGAGGAAAAACCAAGACAACGAACAACTAAAATCGCCTAACCCACGTGTTTATGTAGTGCTTTCTGGCTTATGAAATATTTTTCTTTTACTAAGTATAGAACAAATTCATAATTTACAACATTTCCGGCATAAAAAATCTAAAAAATAAGAGTTTCCAATCTTTCTTTCCAAAATTCTAAGGAAGAAAAAAATTAAATGCTTTTTTGTTTTCCTTGGAGGCTAGTTTAGAAAATCCTACTACTCTAACTTGACATGGCCTTAAATATTTGAGTTTTAAATCATCTACTAACTTATATATTGAGATTATGTATATACATATGTCACTGTAAAAAAAAAAAAAAGAGCATTTACGACAAATTATTTGTAATGAATATAACTATTTATGATAAAAATAAACTCATTTTGACATAAAATAATTATTTTGACAACAAATAAATAGTTTTCTTGTAGTATATGCATGTATATATGTATGTATGTATATATATATATATATATATATATGTGAAGCCCCAAAATTTTCACTTGGGATCGGACGGACATACAACAAAAGGTTACCTGCCCTATTCATAACATATAAAGATGTATTGTTCCTAACATGCATATAGCATAATGCAATATTTGCAAGGGATAATTTATTTTTTAGCGACACTAAATACCAAACTAATAATATCTCAAATACTTAAAATATGATTAATACATACTGACAAGATATACATCCATGATAACAGTACAGGTCTCAGAAGACTACAATCTCAAAAGCATGGGAGATCGAGCTCCATAAATACAATACCAAAATATAACTACTGGGCTAGTTCATCGAGTAACTCATGTAACTCGACCAAGGATGCCATAATACCATCCAAAAATCTAAGTAGGCCACGAGCTCCATGTCACTATCGCCTAATCAACCTTTTTCAATCGGCCAGACTTCATTCCCTCACCTCAACCTGACAGATCTCTTACCATTTGGGACGAATGATAGTTGAGACTATGGCGGTGAGATTTGAATACAAATCTCAACAAGTTAATAGAGAACTTTCACATAGGTTAATGATATATGCATGACAGTAAAGAAATGAATGCATAATCAAAGACATAAACAAGCATAAAATAACTTGACATGTAACATGGTATAAATTGGCTTAACTTGAATTGAAACGTGAACTAAACTTGAAACTTGACATGACATAAACTTGATCAGAATAACATGAACTTGAACTAAAACATGGATAGAGCATGAACTTGAAATAGGACTGAATCTGAACTTGAAACAAAATATGAATGTGAACTTGAAACATGGCATGAACATGAACTTCAAACATGACTGAATGTGACCTTGAAATATGACATGAACATGAACGTGAACTTGAAACATAGCATGAACGTGAAATACATGAACTTGAAATCTTGTTCAATAAGCATGACAAATAAAGTGACCATGTGGGTGCTACACGAGTTCCCTTGAGTCGTGTCCCTGCCGATTATCGCCTCACAATACAGATATATGCACCAGCTGTAAGTTCATTAATATATGTATATCAGTTCACAAGTATTTGCACTTGATATGGACATACATATAGTACATTTTAATTCACAGGTATCTACACTAACTGTGGACACACGTATTGTGCATATCTCGTATCAAGTATCTATACCCGAACATAAAATTGAAATGTGATACCATCGGCATTAGTGCCTGCTGCACTCCCGTGACCAATTAATTAGGTCTCATTCGTAACTCGTTTACCTTTACCTTGTCAACCAAGAGAATTTCACATTAGTTTAGATACTCCAAGGTGAACAAGGATATTCCACTGAGATATTATCTCATCCTAACACTTACGGTCATGATAGACGTAAACAGACTGACATGACTTGAAAAGTAATTCTTGAGATACACAAATTGTACTCGAGATGAAATGTGACATGAAACGAAAGGACAAAAGCCCTGACATAATATAACATGACATGAATGTGAGATGAAAGACATGACGTACTTTGAGATAGAAAATATTTCATAGCATGACATAACATATAACAGACAATATTTCAAAATATGGCATAATGTGTAATAGACAATATTTCGTAATATGACATAATGTGTAATAGAAAATATTACATGACATAACATAACTGTAACATATGGCATAATATAACATGACATATATGCTATTCATCAACACAAAACTTTTTAGTAAAAGGATCCAAACTTTTTAAACTAAAACACAAACCCTTGAATCTCAAGGTTTGACTTATTTCAAAACATCTCCAAGAACTCCAAAAATTCAAATCTTTCTTCTAACATGTTCATAACACATTTATAAGAACTAACATGCTTTGAATCAACACACAAAAGCCACCAAAAATTACAAAATATCATTTGAAGTACTCAGCTCCACACTTTGCAAAAAAAGAAACAGAATTTCTTTTCTCAACTTACTTGGATCAAACACTTGATCCGTGGCATACAATAATGAGATCTTCAAACAAACATATCACATGGTTTAAAAATGTGTTCTAAAATAGATCCAAGCATTAAACATAAGATCACATGGCTAAAAATAAATTAAAACGTGGATCTAGCCAAAAAATAAAACTTTTGACTTAACCGAGTAGTCTCTTGTAAAAAAATTCATATATTTGAAACTAACACCAAAACTCTTCAAAATAATATCCTAACATGTAGATAAGAGGCTAAGTATCAACAACTAAATTTATCAAAGCCATGAAAGTAAGAATAGACCACAAAATATCCAAACTTTCTTAAAACAGAAACTGTTTTTCCTCTTCCAATTTCTATCCTTTTGGATCTAAGAAAAGATTCCATTAAAATCTTTAATCAAGCAATTAATCTCCAAATAAATTTATATAAACATGTTGACAACACTCCATAAAACTTTCGGACCAAGATTTGTCCATTAGCTTGGTCAAAAGCTCTAAAATACAACACACTATCTAGATTATCATCTAGATTGACCTTTTCATGGTTAAAACAACTTTGGACCAATCCAATAACCATTAAATAAAAAAAAAAGGTACTCATGAAAACTAAACTCAAAGAAGAACAACTTAGATGAAGGAAGTATTGTGATAACATACTTACAAGTGTTCCAAAACCGTCACACAAAAATGCTCAGAAACCTGCCTGAGAGAGCTTCTAAATGTTCTCTCCAAGAACGGGAATGAAAAGTGGTGAAGTGAGTGAAAGGGTATCTTGCACGCCTATTAGACTTCTAAAATGTGAGGTATGGGCTTGAGTGACACTTTGATGGGTGGTGATTATATCACAAAAAGGTGAAAAAGTGAGAGAGAGTGGCTGTTGCTATTGCCATGTAGAAGGGAGGTGGTGAAGTGGATTTTCCTCTCACATCAAGGGACCATTTAGGGCTTTCAAGGGCAAAGATTGGTCTACCATAGTGGCCCAAATTCGTGGGCCTTAAACAAGTGGGCTTCATTTGGGGTTTGAAGAGGGTTTAATTAGGGTTTGAGATGCTATCAAATTTTCAAAGTTTAAAAGGTTGGATAATGATGTTCTAATATGAATTTGAGAAATTAATAGCATAAGAAAGTGATTTAATCAAGTGATTAAACACAGTGCTAGAAATAGGATCAAATAGGGTTTGGAGGCCAACTTTAGGGTTTGGGGAAACTGTTTAAGGTTTCAATTTCAACCAAACTTTTGGGGTTTTAATTGGATTCCAAATGTTTAAAATTTCACTAAGGTTGAAACTCTCTTTAGTTTGACACAATTTGGATCATTGGATGGAATAGAGTTTTATTTTGGTAGCATGATCTCATACCTTGATTCCTTTACATATCCATCTCATAGTTCTTATTGGTGCCAAGTCTCCAATATTAATCACCAAGTGTGATTAAGATCTTATCAAGTATCTAAATAAAATTTTTCTAACCTAATTTCGGCATTTTATACTGTAATTTTGAAAACACCATACTTAGTGCTACTATTGAGATTATTATTCACTCTGGAAAAGTAAAAAATAAACTTTATACTGTAAAATCCTAAATATTCACACTAATCCAACTATGCAATTTGTATATGGAAATTCAACCACGAAGTACCTTGAAATAAACAAAAAGCATTTTCAAACAAGCGTTTCATCCAAAAACTGAAAATGAGATTATGTGTCATAAAATCCTAAATAATCAATTAAATATAATGGCATAGACCAAAACACATTCTAACACTTCTAGCTATTTCAAGTAAATAAAATCACCCCTTCTCGCAACGTAGTGATAAGTGGTAAGACTGACTATACTAACAGACTAAAACCTACGAGATTAATCGATTAGTAAAAATTTAGGAGATTTTTATGAGATTCTTAAAATCTATAAAAATTCTACCATTAAATTTCTAATGGGTTATTACAATATATATATATATATATATATATGTCTGTATCTGTACATGAGCGCGCAATAAGTACTAAGAAGAACCTCATAGGTTCTTTGCACTCGGGCCTGCTGGTTCTTTGCACTCTGGCCTGCTGTTTAATTACGATATATATATATATATAGAGTTTGATCTATCGATGTCAAGAAATGGCTAAACATTTATATTGTGATGTGCACGATATCTTTTGATGTGAGAGAGATGAGTAGATTAATTATACATGTGGCATGCATGATACCATAAATGACGCAATCTTGATTTGTTTGGTTTTGCTTTCATAATTATGTTTATAGCAGGACGGCAAATTAATTAATCGATTCTTAATTAGTCATCATCTTTATAAGTCTATGGATTAATACTTTGATCCGAAGAAGTTCATGTCACCAACACATATAGTGTGATTTCCACGTACATATCTTTTGATTCCACGATCGAGTTAATTAATTAATTAATTAATTAATTAATAACGTGGCATGACACCATAATTGACGTAATCTTGCGCTTTATTATTGTCTTGCTTGATTTAATTCGTTATGTTTAAAGTAGGGAAAATTTCATTTTTGGTAACTTAACTACCAACGTTTCATGTTAAATTTGATTCCTTATAAACTTCTAATTAAAGTAATTATCAAATTTTGATAATTTACATATTTAAAATTAAAGAAATGATACTTACAGTCGTGAATGTGCAATCACTTTAAAAAAAATGAATGAATATATACGAGACCCATATGAAAAAAAAATTATTCTTTTAATAATAGATCTCATTCTTTTTTAAAGCTATTGTATGGTATTTATACAGTCTACAATTATATATAATATTACTCTTTTACTTATTTTGATCTATTTTAGTAGTCTAAATTATAAATGAACTATATACTTAGGTGTCGAGGATCTTAAAATTGGAATTAAATATAAAATTGGAGAGAGGGAGAGAGATAGATGAGGACCCACCGACCAATATTTCTAAAGCCCCCAAGTTTATGCAAATTACATGCACGCCTCATTGTTTGAAAAAGCTAGCTAGAGGGGCTCGCAGATGGACCCTCAGTCGTGTCACAATGTTTAAGAAACTAATAATAAATTAAAACATGTTTCATTCGGTTCCCAACATCAAAATCTCCTTTCTTGATTGCAATTTTGGGAACCACATGGGTCCTACGGTTTGTTCTTTTTCAATGCACCTAGATAAGTTGGCCAATAGGGCTGCTGCCAAATGTATGTCCAACCAGCAGCCCTAATACTTTTGTTACATTCGAGAAGTATTAATTAAGATTTTTATATCGAGAATTATTAAAAAAAAAAAAAACTTATAATATGATATGATTTGATGTGTTACCAACTTACCACTATGTCAAAGTTTGTATTTAACATAAAAGAAAATCATCCAAATGTCAAACCAAATAGATTGCCCTTTTTACTAGCAAACATATCTATATGTAAAGTACGTATATCCTAAGCAATATTGCATAAAGGAGAGTTGTCTCTTAGTAGTAGTGAAAGTACAATATCTCAAACCCCTTCCAATATTCCTAAACAGAACTTCTTTCAGAATTAAGTGCTGCCACTTTCTCTTTTTCAAAAGTTTTGCGGAAAGGTAAAAGAAATTTAAAAAAACACACCTAAAAGAAATTGTGTTGCTAATTAGCAACGGTGAAAGTTGTTCAACGAGAAAGGGGCCGGGGGGTCCCATATTTCACCTGGAGGAGCAATCGATCAGTTCATTCACCAAACCCCGATCCCACATCACACGTTATCCAGATCTGAGGAGCATCCGCATGATTAGTTACGTCGTAGTAATGTTAAATGTATAGATTAAGAGATTGTGACGTTCTTAAATTCCTACGTACGGATACGGAAAAATCGAGACGTCCGAATGATGACATTACAGGTCACTATCCTATCAACGTGTGCCAAGTGTGTATATAAGTAACGAATATGCACGAGAAACACGCAGCAGATAGTAAAGTCAATAACTAAGTACTAGAATTTTTTTTAGTTTAATACAAAACTGTTTAAAACATACATAATAAAATATTACAAAATACAAATATATATTCAAAGCCGAATACAAAGCATAAACTTTAACTCAGCACTCCGGCGGAGCCGCATCCTCGGGCTCCGCATCCTCATCTTTCTCGAACTCTGCACCAAAATCTACGAAACCAAAAATGGTGCCGTAGGTAAGTAAAATCCAAATACCACTTGATAAAAACATATAAAACTCAAACAATATGAATAAAAGAAAAACTAATGCACATGTCTCATAAAACTATTTTTCCACGCATGCCAAAAACTCATTTGGCCTAAAAACATAACACTTAAAACTAAACCTCGCCATTATCCCAGATAATGGCCCAAACCACCATTTTTCCAGAAAATGGATCAAAAGCCTCAACACATCCTCGCCATTTTTCCAAAAAATGACCCGTATCCGAAAACCATAAAAAT
Source organism: Carya illinoinensis (assembly GCF_018687715.1). NCBI lineage: Eukaryota > Viridiplantae > Streptophyta > Magnoliopsida > Fagales > Juglandaceae > Carya > Carya illinoinensis. The sequence goes on along the minus strand of NC_056753.1, from coordinate 16,452,332 downwards.
GATCCAATTATGCATGTACCATGATCTCCCCTAAGGATCATCCGCACACCCTAGCTCTATGTCACCCCGCAGGTAACGACTACGCATGTGACACCTAAACGAGCGATGCCCAGACTCACACCCAGCCCGTACCTGGCCAAGCCATCCTCTAGTCCCCGCCACTCTAAGGACCATGAAGTCGACACGACAGCGTTACCGTATCGTGCGATCTGGTCGTCGCCCTGCGACAACCCAGGGGATGTCACTCAGTATTATCCACTTTCGAGTGATCAGAGGAGCTCCACCGAGATAATGACCCATCCCAACTTGGGCTCGTGAGACACACGCACCCGAAACTCATTTACGCTGATAAAACTGGGTTTTTCTCAAATAAATAAAATACACATGCATGCACTATGTAAATGCAATATCAATGAACAAAACAACCAACCAACCATAAATCAACAATCCAAAGGACTCCGTCCTCAAACCATCCGACCTCCGAACTCCTCGGACTCAGTCCGAAATCAGCCAACTAACAACAAATATTTATTGAATGAGAAAAATATATTTAAATCTAACAGTAGAGTTTAGAAAATACTTTCAGCGCTATATGGTATTTTTTGAAAGCTTGCGGCATTGCAAACGGCGGAAGAAAAGCAACGTAACAGTGTAATTTACACTGTGGCCGTGGGTAATAAATTACCCACTTACGAACAAGGACAAACCAAGGCACGAAATTGATAGGGAATGGTCTTGAGATATTTATGAAGTTAAAGAAAATGAGTTTTGGCCGTGGGTGGTGGTGGTGGTGGAAATGGAGGTCGAAGGCTAAAAAGGGGCTAAACGGAGTTGAGCTCGTGGGAGCTACTCCGGAAATGGATCGAGGCCGGAAATGGATGGTTTAGGTCGGCAAGAGGTAGAGGAAGAAGCTGTGAAGAAATGGTGGCCGGAGGTGGTGTGACGGTGCCGGAATCGACGAAAAACCGTATAGCTTGGAGAAGCTCATGGTGGCTAACGGTGGCTCGGATGGAGGTGAAACTTGGTGAGGATGTTCACCGGTGAGAGGGGAATAAAACTGGGTGGGTGGTGTAGGCCACGCCGCCAGCGAGCGGCGGTTCTGGGCTGCGAAAGCAACCGGCGACAGGGGAGAAAAACAGGTAGGTGACGTGACTTCCAGGAGCTCGTGGTGGCTAACGGCTGGTCCGATGGCTCTGAAAATTGGTGGGGATGATCTTTGGTGGGAGGGGAAGAGAATGGTGGTGGTGGTGCACTACACGGTGGCCGGACAACGGAGAACAAGACGGTCAAACAGGCGGCAAAGGGAAGGGGAAAAGAGAGCTGTGCGCGCGGGGAGAGAGAAACCGGGAAGCAAAGAAGAAGAAAAAGGAAAGACAGGAAAGAAAAGAAGAAAAAGAAAAGGAAAAAGGGAAAAAGAAAAAGAGAAAATAAAAGAAATGAGCCCCAATCCTCACTCCAGAAACAAAAAACTAATCCACCGAAAACGATATTAAAAACTGTAAAATGACTAAATAAATTAAACACCGCATCAAATAGATTAAAACCAATTTAAATACATTAATTTAAAATAAATAAACCAATATATTAATTAAATTAAAAACAACCCTTCAGTGAAAATACACGTAAAAGTGGGTCATCACAGAAATGAAAATAGATGATTTTAGATAAAAGTTGAAAGTTAAATAAAATATTATTAAAATATTATTATTGATTTGAAAAGGTTGAATTGAGATTTGAAAAAATTGAATTGTTTATTATATTTTATGTGAGAATTTGAAAAAATTGTAGTGATAAAATGATATGAGATGAAACACTCTCTGAATCCAAACTAAAGAGTGCGCAAGCTCCTTTGAAAAAAATAATTTTTTTTTTTATGTGAGTCCTAGATTTATCAATTCTTTTTCGAAAAAAGTGTGTAGAGCTTGAACTCTCTATAATTGTAAATACTATTTCTCTTTCTCAATAACTCATTCTATACCATTTACTTACACAACACAAATATTTGGTCAATAAAAGAATCTTACAAACAGTGGTCACTTGATATAGTATGGCAAATGTAAAACTCTTTTTATTATAAAGTAAATAATGTATCACATTAAATCATCTCTCTTTGTAATTAAGATCTATTTGAGCATTGTCTGTCCAAATAAATATATAAACCCTAATTTTTACACATTAAAAACAAGATCAAGTGTAACTTCAAAATTAAAAAAGAAAAAAAAAATCTGAAATTACACACTCAAAACATATTTGGGCAATTAAACCTCACACAACAACGACTAATCATATTTAGTCTATCGACCGACCCATTTCGTAGTCAAGAAACCAAATCACCTAAATTTTCAGAAACCCTACATTTGTAATAATTTTCAAATGCAGCAAAGAAGCTCTAAATCAATAATGTAAGGTGACAAAAAATGGCTGAGTTGACTAGCAGTTACCGCTTCAGCAAATGATGGATTTTGTATGCAAAATGGAAGAGATTCTCATTTGGGATTTAGCACAATAATTTATGTCATGACCTTATAATGCCAAAGCCTTATAAGAATATTTTAAATTCTCTTTATTTCACAATAACTAATCCAAATCTTGAAAGTACACCCAATCATCTTCTTCAAAGATTAATTCCCTCCTCCTAGTGTCGACATAACACTCATGTCTACTTTGGGAGGTAGCCATTCTTGCTTGTATAATTTTTCTTGTTCTGTCATCTCTTAGACAATTTTGGGTCTGAGTAACCGGGCCTCTCCTACTTCATCCTAATAGATTAGCAACCTACACTTTTGGTGACCTATTCTTCTTTCACTTCCTCTTCAGCATCATGGGATACATGGGATACATATGAGAGAGAAAGTGTGTAAACTTGAGGGACAACATTGTAAGGAGTTTGCGAGCCTGATGCACAACTTCACTCAACTTTCTCCCTTTTTTAATGTATTTATCCTCTTTAGATGTGAACCCTTGTCTCCCTTTTGTTTTAGTATTTTATTTTTTAAAATGTGGAATCTCAAATCTTCCTAAATCTTTCATTTGAACAATTGCCTCCAAAAATCACAATCGAAAAAAAAAAAAAAAAAAAACAATATGATTGATCAAATACTAGTTTCCTCATTTTGAATCCACTTAAACAAAATGTTTATATTCAAATATAACTAAGACAAGTGTTATGTGTACAAATGGCACTACACATGTTCGACTAATCCAAAGCCTTAGTCCAAAAAAAGCTTATTAGGAAGCAACGGGAACGAACGCACCTCCAAGAGAAATGTAAGGCACACTTCACACCATCAAGAAAGAAAAAACCATAAATGAAACCCTCACCCCCACAATTTAGTCATTCAGGCATCATTGGATGTGACTGTCCGAAAACCCTACAGCATGCTCCAACTCAAAAGGAATTAGCTAGTTATAAAGGAGAACTATTAAAAAGGGACTCATGACAAGTAAAAGGACTTTTGTCCATGTACTGTCTACTTTGCAACAGCCCGCTAGAAGTTCAATATTGAAATTTCTATAAGTTTTGGGAACCTCATGAACACTCTATAAGTTTTCACAAATCGATTAATTACGTAGATTTTAGTTTGTCAGCATAATTAATGTTACCACTCATTATGGTACTAGAAACGTAATTTTATTTATTTGAGATAGTTAAAAGTGTTTCAATACTATAAGGTCTACACCATTAGACTTAGTTGATTATTTAGAATTTTATGGTGCAATAGTCTCATTTTCAATTTCGGGACGAAAGGCTTGTTCGAAAACAAACGTTTGGTCAAAAATGAATTTTGTTTATTTCGAGGCACTTTGGGACTAAATTTTGATAAATGAATTACACAGTTAAGTTAGTGTGAATATTTAAGATTTTACAATATAAAATTCATTTTTTACTTTCTCACAATGAATAGTAATCTCAATAGTAGCACAAAGTGCAGTGTTTTCAAAATCACAGTATGAAATTTTTAAATTAGGTTATATTAGTTTTATTTGAACACTTGGCAAGATCTTAGTCATATTTGATGAATAGTATTAGATACTTAGCACTAAGAGGAACCATGAGATGGATTGTGAAGAGGAATCAAGGTGTGAGATCTTGCCAACTAAAGAGGATTCCTAATCCTAGTGAAACTCTAAATAGTTAGAATCAAATTGAAACCCCGAAAGATATGAGGAAACCAAAAGCCTAAAAAATTATCCCAAACCCCAAACTTAATTTCAAAACCCTATTGAATCTGATTTCTAGTATTGTGTTTAATCACTTAATTAAATAACTTTGACATGTTATTAATCTCTCTAATTTATGTTATGACATCATTATACAACCATTAAATTTTGATTGGGACAATAAAACTTAGATTTGGACTTGATAGCATTTCAAGCTTTAACCAAACCCTCTTTAAACCTCAAATGAAGCCCACGAATTTTGGTCACTTTGGTAAAACTTCTTGAGAAATTTTCCACCCATCCATGGCATGCCAACTTCTGCTCATGACAGTCCCAAATAGTCTCTTGATGTGAGAAGAAAATGCCACCTCACCACCACCGTTCTTTTGGATTTTCCTTAATTGAAAACTACTCACTATTTTTACCTTTTTGTGACTTAATCACCATCTATCAAGGTGTCATTCAAGCTCATATTTCACTTTTCATAAGTCTATTAGGCGTTCAAGTCACCTTTTCACTCACTTCACCCATTTTGATTCCCGTTCTTGGGGAGAATACTTAGAAGCTCTCTCAGGTAGTTTTTTTAGCCTTTTTGTGTGTAGTTTTTTAAACACTTTTAAGTATTTTCTCACAATTATTTCTTCATAAAGTTATTTTTTTTCTTTGCATATAGTTTCCTTGGGTATCATTTTTGTTTGATTTTATGGTTATTTGGTTGATCAAAAGTTGTTTTAACCATGCAAAGTTTAATCTAGGCAATAATCTGGATAGTGTGTTGTATTTTGGAGTTTTTGACCAAGCTAATAGACAAATCTTGATTCAAAAATTTTATGGAGTGTTGTCAACATGTTTATATAAATTTTTTTTGGAGATTAGTTGCATGATCAAAGTTTTTCATGAAATATGTTCTTAGATCTAAAAGTTTAGAAACTATAAGAGGAAAAACAGTTTTTGTTTTGAGAGAGTTTGGGTCTTTTGTAGTCTATGCTTATTCCAATGGCTTTGATTAATTTATTTGATAATAATAAGTCTTTTATTTACATGTTAGGATGTTATTTGGAATATAAGTTTAGTTAGTACAGAGATATGAATTTTCATGCAAGAGAATACTCGGTTAGGTCAAAAGTTTGATGTTTTTAACTAGATCTATGTTTTGGTTTATTTTTGGCCATGTGATTTTAAATTCAATGCTTGGATCTACTTTAGGACACGTTTTTAAACTATATGTTGTTTTGGTTTGAAGATATCATCATTGTATGCCTCATATCAAGTGTTTGATCAAAGAAAGTTTAGAAAAATATTATGTTTTTTACTAAGTATTGGAGACGAGTAATTCAAGTAAGATTTTGTGATTTTTGGTAACTTTTATGTGTTGATTCAAAGCATGTTAGTTCTTACGATTGTGTTATGAACATTTTAGAAAAAAAAAATAGATTTTTTAAGTTCTTGGAGATGTTTTGAAGTAGGTCAAACCTTGACATTCAAGGGTATTTTAGTTAAAATGTTTGGATCTTTTTACCAAAACGTTTTGTTATTATGTGAAGTAGATCTTGTTGGATGTTTTAAGCATTTTTTTTAAACTTAAAATAGGAGGATCTTTGTTGCAATATTTAGGTTTGATCATAAATTTTGAAGTTGGAAGAAATTGCAACAAAAATTAAGAGATATGGCCTTTGGAAGTTTTGGCCCTATGATGTTTTGCATAGTTGTATTTGGTTTTTAATTTTTCTAAATTGATATTTGAGTTTAGGACAAAATTTACATGAAGAATGTAAATTTTGATATTTTTAGAGTTCGAATGTGAAATCCTTAAGTTATGGGTAAAATTATCATTTTTCTACATGTAAATGATAAAATGGTAATTTTACTCTAAGTTAGCATTTTTTTATATTTCTAATTATTAGAGATAAAGTTTCTAACATTAGAACTCCTACTTACAGTTTCTCATGTTTCCTGCTTTGCCTCGTAAAATGTGACTATCACTGTTAGATTATTGTGTATGTAAGTTGATAAGGGAACCACTATTTATATACTTATTTTACCCTGTATGCCATATTACATCATGCATGTTATATTCTGTCACGACATATGTATTTGTCATATAATATATTTTGTCATGCAATATTTATCTATTATACAAAATTCTTGTCATGTAATGTTATTTATTACACAATACGTCATGTCATGTAATGTTATCTGTTACACATTATATCATGTCACATAATATTATTTGGTACATATTATGCCATGTCACAAAATGTTTGCCTAAAAATAAAATTTACCGTTGCATCCTCTCGATTTATCTAATTGGAGCTATCCATGAAGAACGATTAGGATCATATTCTATCCTTTCTACAATGCCCATAGGTGAAGTGCTTCATTTCATATCAATTCTTCATTGCAATCGCTTTGATCCACCCCCTTAGTGAAAATCTGTAATACACCCTAAGGAATTCCTACTAGTAGACTTTTCTGTACTCAAAGTGAAAGACCTGCTTCCTAGTATATGGGTATATGGCAGTGAGATCAAGGTCAAGGTCATTGTCAGACCTAGGCTTCTTTTCTATTTCTATCTAAGTTTAGGTTATCTTGACTGGTCTTCTTCTCCACCCCCGAAATCTCTAATAAGGGTCTATTCTAGAAACATCAAATTATTGATCTAGTACCCCATGACACCCCCTTCTAAATGAGTATATATATATATATATATTTTTCTTTCCCAGCATAAATAAGGTCATCTATGGTATGAAAACCTATCTAGGAAGAATGTACCAAAAAGAATGTACCCAAAAGGTGGGTGCCCCACATAAGTCTTCCCCTAAACCCCCCATAACTAAGGTAAACATCTATTCTTCTTTCTTCCCCCTTAAGATACCCCCCTCTCCATTGGCCTCTTTTCTTGCAGGAGTGCTAAGGTGCTTTAGAGTTCTCAATTGCTTAAGGTGTATTACGCTTTAGGTTATCTTGACTGGTCTTATTCTCCACCCCCGAAATCTCTAATAGGGGTATATTCTAGAAACATCAAATTAGTGATCTAGTACCCCATGACACGCCCTTCTAAATGAGTATATATATATATATATATATATATATATATATATGTATTTTTTTTCCTTTCCTAGCATAAATAAAGTCATCTATGGTATGAAAACCTATCTAGGAAGAATGTACTGAAAAGAATGTACCCAAAAGGTGGGTGCCCCACATAAGTCTTCCCCTAAACCCCCCATAACTAAGGTAAACATCTGTTCTTCTTTCTTCCCCCTTAAGATAACCCCCTCTCCATTGGCCTCTTTTCTTGCAGGAGTGCTAAGGTGCTTTAGAGTTCTCAATTGCTTAAGGTGTATTACACTTTTTCACCATTAGCAATGAAAACATGTTCATGATCAAACTAGGGTTGGTCTTCTTTTTCTTATTCAATAGATAGCGTCGAAACTCTATGTGCTATAACACTGAGTGAACTTCAAGATTAGATTATGAGTGAGTAAGAGCCATTCCTATTGCTTTTGTCCTATACAATTTATCTTTCTTAATTTAGAGTTCCATTTTCCTTCTTCTTCCTCTCCTCATGATCCAGAATCAAAATTTAGCATGAGATCCAAGTTGGGGATATGATATTCGAGGTTGTCTACAAAGGAGGCAAGGAGAAAGGAAGACAAGAAGCCAACCAAGCATAGAAGACTATTTAAAAAGGTCAGTGTGAGCGACAAAAGGAGGTGGGGGTGAGCTTTAATTGAAGAAGGGAGTCAATTAATTACGAGGCTGTAGTTTACTAATAAGGACTATTGCGACTAATCTAGCTACCCTAAAAAGTAGCAAGGCCACAAACAAGAGCATATTTTTGTAGATATCCCACAATTAGAGATATCTATCATATTGGAGCTATCCATCAGATGCTTAACACAAGCAATCCAAATTTTAATTAAACAAAAGAAATGCTTCCAGACAAAAAATAAAGTGAAGAGGTCCACTTCCCAACAAGCAATGGTCGAGCCTGCTAGCGCAAAAGCCGTTGCACGTTAGCTTACTAACGCATAGCCGTTTTCTTGCTGTCCCTTTCCCTTTCTCCATTGCTAAAACAGAGCCTCGTCTTCTTTTAATCTTCTTTCTATCTTTGAGAAAGACTACCCTTTTTCCAATATTGTAATTATTCAGTCTTCAAATTTATACATTTATAAAAAGAAAGAAGATGTTAGTGTAGTTCGATATTGCTTGCAACCACCCCCTCCCCCCAAAAAAAAAAAACCCATGGTTCCTTATTAGAATAAGACCAACCAATAGAAACTACTCTTCCTTATCTATCTTGCCATATCTCTTCAAGCATTTGGCTTCACCACTACTGCTTGCTCTCTCCTTCTTCAACAATTCCCAGTCCACATCATCTATTAGGTAGGCCAACCCCTGCCTATAAGAAAGAAGTGGTCCTCTCAATGATAGCGGACCGCTTACCACATGGCTAGGTGATTTCTCTCCACATCCCGCAGCAATGGTCTTTCTTAAAGGTGTGAGTGTGATCTCAAGATCTCCATTCCATATTCTATCAACTTGCTCTCTAGCATATCATCCATAAAGAAAATTGCCTTGATTGTTGAAGAGTCCCCCGCCTAGCAACCTTCGATGTCAATCACATGTTCAAGAAGTTTTACTTCCTTCACCTACTCTAAAATATATTGAAAGCCAGCTTGTTCAAAACTTGTAAACTATGCTATACCATTCAAACTTTAGTTCAAGAAACTGATCAAGCATTGTGTTTGAATGTTATTTTGAAGTCGGCCGAGGTTTTTGAACTATGGCTTCTAGTGTTTGACCAGTTTATCAAAGTCAAACTAATGTTATAGCAAATATCCTTATTATGTTCAAACACATACAACCGGTACACAAAAGTTACATCACAAACATTTTGTTGATAAAAGTATGGTCTCTGTATCCTTTTGGGACTCTAAAAACTCTTTGGTAGTAGTGGAAATGGTGCTACTAGGACTAGGAACTAGTAAAGGGCGAAAAGGTTGAATTCTATATCAATTATTATTATTATTATTTTAGGTATAAAATGAACCATAATTAATGTGTGTTAGTTAAGAAACTATAACTAATTTCAACTCAACTACACCCCCTTATTAATTATCATATCCTTAGGCATGAAGAGGGAGCATTCATCAACATTTATATACAAACATACATATACATATATTATAATATATATATATATTACTTTTTAGGCGTAAAGTCCAAAAATGTTGCATTGGCTGGCCATTAGCATGCTTGAGAAGAAGGAAAAAAGTTATGGCAGTTGTTGAGTCTAATATATATAAATACAAAAAAGCGTATGCATGCATGACAGACAAGAGTTGAAATGAGGCTAAAATTCAAGAAATTCACGCACCCAAAAGGTGAATTTGCTTCTCTCTCTCAACTTGCTCTCTGATTTGATCATCTTTGGGCAACATAATACAAAGTCTCGCCTCCATTTTGAATTCTAAATACATATACGCCTTTTCAAATCAAGAAAACCTAAAAACCAATGTACAAACTGTATCTGATTCTTTTAATATATGTTCCTTTTCTGATATCAGGTCTGAATCGAGGTCCCCAAAACAACTTTGGTCCACTTCTCTCCATTGAATCTACCCATGTCAAATGCCTTTTCATGTTCAAAATAAAACCAGAGAACCTTTTTTTTTTTCACAAAATCTCTTTCAATGCTTTTTCCTGGAAGCACCCATCAATCTATCTTTTGCTTTTATAAATACAGGGTTAATGAGTTTTGAACCCGGCCTATAAAGCCGTTTCAATAGGCTAGAAGTTAGGTCTTTACTTGACTAAATATTCTTTCCACTTCTTTTCATTCCCAAGTTGTCAAGCTACGAAGAATCAAAGGGCCGCCCTTGATCTTTCACACTTGTGGATCGACCTGTTAAATTGCAATACGAAATTGTGAATGCGATACTTATTCGATATATACTTACTTTCTTATTATGAAAATTTGCGGCTCACAATCGAAGGGCAAGTAAAAAGTACGTAAAAACGTCACTAAACAACATAGAAAACATATAAAATGGGCAAAGTTCCTGTAAAGTTATTACTATATAAATATATGTTGGGCTTTAATTAGTTTTCTTAAAATCCTAACAAAAGAGTTGTATACTATACTACTCTTTATCCTACTTTTATTATGACGCTACCCATCAACTATTAAATTTTGGGAAATAATACTTGCAGTCTTGAGTCTCAATCACTTTGTAAAAAGTGAATTATAAATATGAGACTTACATAAAAGAAAATTAATTTTTTAATAGTAAATTTTAATTTTTTTTCAAAATAACTATACAGTACTTGCGCTCTTTACGACTGTATACAGTATTACTTTTAAATTTTTACTCTTATAAAAGTGTATGATGTAATATTATTGATCAATAATTAGATCAACTCTTATTTTTTAAAATAATAAATTCAATAATTGATGGAATAAAAGAGAATATGAAGGGGTGATTGGTGGTGGCTTTTCTACCTGAGCATGACCATAGTAACATCTTACTTATGGAAATCAGATAGCAAGCCAAGCCTACATGGTAAAACGTCGCAGAAGCTTTCTCAAGTCGGGTTTGAGCTAGCTATAACCTCATGTTTAAGAGGACTTCATGTTTAGATTTGAATCCAAAATTTAGTATTTATATCAGGCCACTTGAGAATAATCCAAAAAATATTGAGCCACCACCTTAGGTGAGTACATGGCCCAAGGTTGCTTTCAGTTGCATTCAAAACGCAAGATTCACCAATAAAATATAGGCCCGGCTGTGGATTGGACCCTATATTAGCCCATCATGTACAACTTACTCCTACCTGCAAATTTGTGGCCCGATAGGCTACAAACAGAACTCTCTTTCTTTTCATTTCCTCGAAACGAAAATATATATTACCTATGGATGAATAGGTATATCGAGATCTTTTTTTTTTTTTTAATGCATCTAACCTTTGGGTTTGTAAATCTTTTCAATTGACACCCTCCAGCATAATTTCGTTAAGAAATCTAACGAAGAAAGTCTAATTTGCAAACCATTGCCAACCCGAGGATTAGAAGGATAAAATTAAAAATGATATGAGAAAAAAGATAATAATGTAAAATTTGGAGACTATTTATCGAGTTATTATTATTCTCTCAAAATGATAAAGGAGATTTTTATTAGAAATTGTATTTGCATCTAACATAATATTGTGAAAGTAAACAGTTACTCCGACCAAACATATTAGAAAAGCAAGTGTAATATCCCTTTTTAATAAAAGATTATTTAAGTTATTATAAATAATAGTTCTCTTATTTTAAATTTAATGTGTTATTCATTAGATTTATTTTATAATTTTTAAGTTGTGCAAATTATTTTAATATATTTTCTTGTTGTTAATTATTATTTTGCATTTAAATTATTCTTTGCTTTAAATATTCTATTGTTGAGTTTTAAATATTTTATTTTATTAATAGTGGGTTGTAGTGTTTTTATTTGACTTTTATTTATTTTATTGTGCTCTTTTCCTTGTCGGACCCTCCTATTTTCGGAATGGAATCTTCGTTGTATTTTTTCCCTTCATTTTGGACCCTAGCCCATTTGGTTTCAACCTAGCCCTTCCCCTCTAAACGGCATCGTTTAGTGTCCAGCCCTAGGGCTTCTTCTTCTTCTTCTTTCTTTTCCTTTGCTGTGCTGATCTCTCCTTCTCTTTCTTCATTGTCATTTCTTTTATTCCTTTGTTTTCTATGGGTTGCCGCTGCAGCTTTATCTCCTTCGCTGAAAATATTTTTTGCTCATTCTTCTTCTCCTCCATCTATTTTCTTTTTTTCCCTTGTTGCGCCGACTATTCTTCTTCTTCCTTGGGAGTTTTTTGCTTCGTCTTCAAGCTGTGTGCCAAAGCTCCTTCCTCCATTTTTGTCTGGTATTGTTTCAGATCTTAATCTCTTTAATTTTCGGTTTCTCTTTTGCTGTAAAACCGAGTGGATCTCTTCCTCTTTAGCATTTTTATTTTCTTTGTTTTTCCTCCATTTTTGCGGCTCCGATTGTGAGCCTTCAAGCTCAGTTTTCTCTCTTATTTCTGTTAGTATTTTCGCGTTCTTGATTGTGGTAAAACCTTGCAATTTTCGGTGGTTTTGGACTCAACCTTTGCCCTATTTTTTAGCCCAAACTGTGAGCCTCCATGCCCCTGTTTCTCTTTGTTTTTCCCTTAGCACTTTTGCACTTTATGCTTGTGAATCAAACCCTTGCATTTCCATTTCTTTTCTCCCATTTTTCATGCCCCTATTTTTGTCTAAACCCATGGGTTACATTTTTGGTTCCTTAGTGATTTTTGGTGCTACTGTAAGCTGTATTTTTCAGCCGTTATCCCTTCATTTTACTTCTTGTAAATCAACCCTTTTATTCCACAAAATTTCCTTTCAAAGTTTCCTTGTTTACAAAATCCATTTTTAGTCTCAAAAATTGTGAATTTTTTGGGATTTATTTTCGAGCTAGCTTTTGGGCATTAAATCGATGCGTGATCTTTTAGATTTTATTGTTTTTAAAGTGCTGTAAGTATTTTTCAAATAATATTTGATATTTAAATATATTTTGCATTAACAAATATTCTGTAAAATTGGTTAGTTATGTCGAACTAAGTCCAAGGAGTTGAAGGTCGGTTGGAAGGGAGAACGGAGTTGTTTGTGCAATTGGTTGATGTTGGGATTTGTTGGTTGCTAGATATTTTTGTGTCTTGTCTTATACATTTGCATGGGACACGCATGTTCATGTTTGTAAATGAAAACTGGGTTTTCGTATAATTGCGTACATATTCATATGTATATATAAAAACTTGGTTTTCATGTGTGAGAAATGGTTTTTAGGTGTATGTGTATCACGACCTTAAGTCGAGATGGGGCATTATCTCAATAGAGCTTCTCTAGTCACTTGGGAGCAGAATATATTGAGTGATATCCCCTGCGTTGTTGCCAGCCAACAACGGGATCGAACGAGATGGTAACGCTCTCGTGCCGACTCTGTGGCCCCTCTGCTAGTGAGGGCTAGAGGATGTTTGGCCAGGAAAGTGCTGGGCGTAGAACTAGGCATCACTCATTATGAAGTAACACACACGATCGTTACCCATGGTATGACGAAGGGAGCCAGAGTGTGCGGATGATTCCTAAAGGATATCATGGTGCATACGGATTAAAAATTTGATATTGGTTTTGATAAATAGAGACTGGGCCATTTTCTGAAAAAATGACGAGATTTGATGTTGGGCCATTTTCTGGGAAATGCAGATGTTTTAATGGACTGGATATGTTTTTGGGCCAAAATGAGATTTTGGCGTGCGTTGGAAAATATTCATTTTCTAGGAAAACGATTTTGGGGAATGGTTTTCGGGTCTCATGCATATTTCATGATGTGCATTCATATTGTTATTGCATGAATGTATTTTTATCTTACAGACTGTTTGGATTGTTAGTTACCTTCAGTACCATTTCTTGGTACCGTAGATTTTGATGTAGATGATAAGGATATTCAGCCTGAGGATGCTGCTCTGTCGGAGGAGTGATTGGGTTCCACTAACTTTTACATTGGGAACTGTTTTCCCGCTTTTGAATTATGTAGTTTGGTTTATATTATGTTTTGCTGGATAACTGTAATATTTTTTAAATGCTTGTATTTAAGCAAACTTGTATTTAACAATTATGATACTTAGTTGATTGATTTTAACTTATCTACTCCGTCTTTTGTTTTACACGTGTTGCATATGTACACACTTGGCAATTATTGTTGAGGTGTGTGACTCGTGTTGTCATTATCTCGATGCCTTGATTCTCACATTTCTATACCTGGGAGTTGGGAGCGTCACATGTGGTATCAGAACGATTCGGTTTTAGGTAAAACCACATGTCCCATAGGTGCAGTATCAAAAAATTTTAAAGTGTATAATTTGAAATTATTTTTATTTAATTTGAATTTATTTGATGTGATTTTATTTTTTTTAATTGAAATTATGTTATTTTATTTATGGGATTTATTTTATTTTACTTTTTTTTTGTTTTGTCCGGAGTTGAAAAGTGGGATTAAGGGTTACGCTATGGCAGGAAGACGGTACAATCGAGAATGCCATTATTAGGCATGAATATTTAGTATAGTAGACCTGAATTCTTAGCAATGTGGTTTGCTTTTATGATGTCGAGACCTAAAGAGAACGACATGGTTTAGACGATCTCTTAGGAGTAGGAACTCAAGTTGCAATGAAGATGAGAATTACCTTTAAATTGCTTAAGATGATTGAGGTCTTAGGTTCTGTAGAATTTATGTAATGAGTCTATAGAGTAGGAGTATGTAAGTTCATCAAATTTCAAGAATAGATTTATGAGAATTTCACCTAAGGTATTGGGGTCCTATAGATTTTATGAACAAGTGTATGCGATCTAAAGTGGTAGGTTCGACAAGCATTTGAGGGATAAGTAAATGGGAGGTTTTAGATCTTGCTGACTATGATATGTAATTTAATAAAATTTGGGACTTTAGAATCCACAAGCTTTAAGGGTGATTGTTTTTAGATCTAAGATCATTGATCTTGTGGATTTTGAAAAATGATTTTTATATAGTTTAAGGTTTTAGAATTGTACATTTGAATAACTGATTTGTATTAAGAATTTAGCATTAGTTCTGCAAACATGGTGTGTTAGCTTGATTTATTTGAGATTGATTTGTCTGTAACCATTAAAATATGATGGATCAGAGTTGAGTTACTGATATGAGGATTTTTTTGGAGCGTGTTTCTTGGGGGATTGAAAGTAATGATCTAGCTTGTGTATTTTTCTAAGGATTGCAAATATCGATCTAGTTCAGAAAATGATTGTTTTTCACTCGAGGTTATAGTGGCAGGTTTAGGATTTGATTAATATCAATTTTAAGGATAATAGTTGGTGCAGATTTAAGAAATGATTCTTGTTGATTTCAAAGATATAGGTCTAGATGATGGAAACGATAGGGATGGATCACTTGTACATTTGGAGGATTATTAGTTTTAGCTAAGGGTGCATGAGACCGATTCATAATGGTGGTGAACGTGTATGGATTTCAGAAATTATAGGTCCTAGTCTCATTTTTTGGCCTGGAAGAAGTGGCTTTGGTAGGTGTTGAAGAGGAGTCGATATGATAGTATTAAATTCAAGAAATCTTAGTTTTGAGTTTTTGGTGAGTTTATCAGAGTGTGCAGTCGAAGCGGGTTACCCAATGGAATGATGGTTGGCAATAATTGTTGTGATTATCTTCATAAATTAATTGTGACTTGAGGTCACATAGGAATTTAAATTTTGACGCTATACTTTCCTTTGGAGATCGAATGTCCAGTTGGGAGAATTATGGACATTGTTATTTCACTTGAAGAGAGATTGTTGAGTCACCTTGTGTGGTGTATGATAAAATCTTGGAAGTTGAAGCTTAGGCACCAACGATGGATAACATGATCAAATATGTGAGTTAATAAAGTATTACGATCCATGAATGTTGTACAATAGTTTTTGATGGATTGAAGATTTAAGTAGTATGGTTTGCCTTGAGGTTTAATTATGATGTGCGATTGAAGGAATTAGTCGTGTTAATACTAGCTAATGGGAGTAGAAGTAGGTGGACGAGTTACTAAGAAGGATTTAGTAATGTTTTGGTGAAGTCAATAGTGGTTGGTATTGGGTCTAGTCACCACCAGAGTAGATGGCATCTAGAATTTAGGTGTTGAGCTTTTAAATATTAGGTTCTGCTTGGTAAGTAGGATGAAAATTTTGAGTTTAAAATGAAATATTAAACTATTATATTATAATATTGTTATTATTTTGGGATTTGAAAAAGTTAAGAAAAAATTAAATTATTTGTTATATTTTGTATAGGAATTTAGGAAAGTTGTAATGCTGAGATGAGAATTTTGAGTTTGAGATGAAATTTTTTTATTACCAAACCGAGCCTAAGTTGTCATGTAGAAGTTTGTATGCGCTTTTATTGGTTGGTCGGGATGGATTCGAACCTTTTAGAATTGTTCTTCATCTTAGGTGGGGCCTGTTTATTTTAGAGATGAAGTTACTTATTTTCAATCTAGGATGTTGAGGTTGATTTGGTATTGGTTTCCTATTTATGATCATAAAGGTCTTTTGCAGAATATTAATTTTGATTAAGACAGCGAGAGCCAATTGAGAAATGAGTGATAATTCGTGGTTTTTTTAGACATATTATTTTCTATCGAAATGTGGTAAAGGATTTTCTTGTTAATAGGTGTTGTACTAGCTTGTACTCAATGGTGTTAACTTATGAGGATGTAATTTTATGCGTTTGGTGAGTTATCAGAGTGCACACAAAAGCATGATATTTTGTGATATAGTTAGAGGTTTAAACTTCGTGCCAATCTTGGAGAATTAATGGTGACTTAAAATTTTGAAAAGATACTTGTAGTTGGAGATTAATTATTTGGTTGTGCAAATTATGCTTATTAATGGTTAATTTGAGAAGTGGCTATTAAGTTACCAAATTGTAGTATACAATGAAGGTTTGAAGGATATAGCATAAGAGTTGACTGAGATTACATGGCCACCCTAGGAGTACTAGATATGATGTGCCATTGGGAGACTAGTGTGAGCATGATGGAATTGCCTATAGGAGTAGACTTGATAGAGTAGCATCCATATTGTTTGGGTTTGGTTTTTTCAAATGTGTTCTAAGTTGTATCTTGTATGCTGCTTTGACACTAATGTTTGACATTGCCAATTTCAAGAATGAAGTTTTATTTTAAGGGTGAGAGGATGTAATACCTCATTTTTAAGTACATTTTTAATGAAAAATTATTTAAATTATTATAAATAATAGTTCTCTTGTTTTAAATTTAATGTGTTATTCGTTGGATTTATTTTATGATTTTTAAGTTATATAACTTATTTTAATATGTTTTCTTGTTATTAATTATTGTTTTGCATTTAAATTACTCTTTGCTTTAAATATTCTATTGTTGGGTTTTAAATATTTTATTTTATTAATAGTGAGTTGTAGTGTTTTCATTTGGCTTTTATTTATTTTATTGTGCTATTTTCCTTGTTGGACGCTCCTATTTTCATAATGGACTCTTCTTTGTGCTTTTTCCCTTCATTTTGGGCCCAAGCCCATTTGGATTCAGCCCAACCTATGAAGCCCAACCCTTCCCCTCTAAATGGGGCCATTTTGCATCCAGCCTTAGAGCTTTCTCTTCTTCTTCTTTCTTTTCCTCTGATGTGCCGATCTCTCATTCTCTTTCTTCATTGTCATTTCTTTTCTTTTCTTTGTTTTTTGTGGGTTGTCGCTGCAGTTTCATCTCTTTCACTAAAAATATTTTCCCTACTTTCTTCTTCTCCTTCATCTGTTTTCTTTTTCTCCCTTGTTGTTCATGCACCGACTGTTCTTCTTCTTCCTTGGGAGTTTTCTGCTTCATCTTCAAGCTGTGTGTCGAAGCTCCTTCCTCCATTTTTGTCTGGTATTATTTCAGATCTTAATCTCTTTAATTTTCAAATCCTTTTTTGCTGTAAAACTGAGTGGATCTCTTCCTCTTTAGCATTTTTATTTTCCCTTTTTTTCCTCCATTTTTGTGGGTCCTATTGTGAGCCTTCAAGCTCAATTTTCTCTATTATTTCTATTAGTATTTTTGTGTTGTTGATTATGGCAAAACCTTGAAATTTTTGGTGGCTTTGGACTCAACCTATGCTTTGTTTTTTAGCCCAAACCATGAGCCTCCATGCCCCTTTTTCTCTTTGTTTTTCCCTTGGCACTTTTGCACTTTATGCTTGTGAATCAAACCCTTGCATTTCCATTTCTTTTCTCCCATTTTTCATGCCCTTGTTTTTGGTCTACACCTGTGGGTTACATTTTCAGTTCTTTGGTATATATGGTGCTACCGTAAGCTATATTTTCCAGTTATTATCCCTTCATTTTACTTCTTGTAAATTAGCCCTTTTATTCCACAAAATTTCCCTTCAAAGTTTCATTGTTTTTGAAATCCATTTTGAGTCCCAAAAAGTGTGAATTTTTGGTGATTTATTTTCGAGCTAGATTTTAGGCGTTAAATCGGTGCATGATCTTTCAGATTTTATTGCCTTTAAAGTGGTGTAAGTATTTTCTGAATAACTTTTGAGATTTAAATATATTTTGCATTAACAAATATTCTGTATAATTGGTTGGTTGTACTGGACTGAGTTCGAGGAGTCGAGAATCAGTTGGAATGGAGAACGGAATTGTTTGGGCGATTGGTTGATGTTGGGATTTGTTAGTTATTTGATATTTTTGTATCTTGTCGTATATATTGCATGGTGCATGCATGTTCATGTTTATAAATGAAAACTGAGTTTTCGCATAATTGCATGCATGTTCATGTGTATATATGAAAACTGGGTTTTCATGTGTGAGAAATGGTTTTTGGGTACATGTGTATCACAACCCCAAACCGAGATAGGGCATTATCTCGGTGGAGTTCTTCTGGTCACTCGGGAAATGAATATACTGAGTGACATCCCCTAGGCGACAGTGGGATCAGACGGGATGGTAATGCCCTCATGCCAACTATGTGGCTCCTCTGCTGGCAGGGTCTAGAGGATGCTTGACTATGAATGCACTGGGCGCAAAATTAGGCATTGCTTATTACTAAGTCATATGCATAATCATTACCCATAGTATGGCGAAGGGAGTTAGGATGTGTGGATGATTCATACAGGAGATCATAGTGCATATGGATTAAAAATTGGATATTGGTTTTTGATAAATGAATAATGGGCCATTTTCTAGAAAAATTTGCCAGATTTGATGTTGGGACATTTTATGAAAAAATGACGGAAGTTATAATCGACTAGATATATTTTTGGGCCAAAATGAGATTTTGGCGTGCATTGAAAATATTCATTTTCGGGAAAAATGATTTTCGGGTCTTATGCATTTGTCATCATTTGCATGCATATTGTTATTGCATGAATGTATTTTTATCTTATGGGCTATTTGGATTGTTACTTACATACGGTACCGTTTCTTGATACCATAGATTTTGATGCAGATGATGAGGAGGTTAAGCCTGAGGATGTGGCTCCGCCGAATGAGTGATTGGGTGCCACTTACTTTGATATTGGGAATTGTTTTCGCGCTTTTGAATTATGTACTTTGGTTTATATTATTTTGCTAGATAACTATAATATTTTTGAAATGCTTGTATTTAACAATTCTGGTATTTAGTTGATTGACTTTAACTTATCCTTTGCGTCTTTTGTTTTACACGTGTTGCATGTGCAAATACTTGTCACTTGTCATTGGGGTGCATGACCCATGTTGTCATTATCTGAATGTCTCGATTCCCGCATTTCCATACGTGGGAGTTGGAAGTGTCACAGTAAGTGTTTTGAATATTTGTTTCTTTGGAATGAATTCTTTCTTTTTCACCTTTTTTTTATTAACCAAGTCTAAAAAATGTAAAGCAAGCAAATAAACACTTAAACGTCAATAATCAAGTTTGAACGTTTACAATTCAAAAGAAAGTATGCTTCTGCCAAGAAACAGGATCAGAATTTATTCATCGTAAATTGTTTACTAGATTTACTATAAGTATAGTTCGAGTTTAAATATTAACGACCAAGGGAACACATTCTACGTTTGATCATAGTTTGATCTAGGTCAAACTAATTTTTATTGGAAGCAATTAGCGTTGAATTTAGAGAATCTGAATATATTAAGTTCATATGTCAAATCATTATAGAAAACATGTAGTCATTGGAGAAGAAGAGTTCAACGGTTTGGTCTTCTACGTCTAATGTTCTCAATAAACTTACTGCAACAGAGTGAGTATGAGTTAAGTATGAATTTGGAATGTAAACCATAACCATATATATAGTGCTCGAATTTTAATTTTTTCTATCATAAAATAATGAAATTGCATGGGCCTTAAATGGGTATCTACATATGAAATAGACTGGTATCACTTTAATGTTCACGATTTGATTAAAATCATCGGCTTTATAAACATGTGTGAATAGTCCAATTATGTCATTTTATTGATCACACTTAATAGTCTTTACAAACATTACTCAAACCTTAAATTTGACAATTGTATAATGTATGACTTTTTTTTTTGAAAGGAACACTTGTATTCAGTAATAGTTGATTACAAAAGAGAAGCAATACATAAAGGAACATCCTCAATGTCAACAAGGACATCATTGATGTGTAAAGCATCTCTAGCTAAGCAATGAGCCAAGCTATTACAACTTCTAGGAACATAATCAACTGTAAAAGAGTCAAATCTCAGCAGCAGCTATTTGATATCAGTAATAATCAAACCAGTATGTTTCCAGCTATCTTTGTTGCCTTTGATGTCATTCACTACATTCATAGCATCCCCTTCAAGTTTGATCTGTATTAGTCCAATGTCTAGAGCCAGTTTGACAGAATGTAGAGCTCCAATAGCCTCAGCCAAGTAAGGGTCAGGAAATAAAGATATGCACATCCTCATGCAAGCAATCACCCTTCTTTCCCAATCCCGAATAATAGTCCCAACACCCACTTTGCAATTCACTTTATCCACTGCAGAATCCCAGTTGATTTTGTACACATTAACAGGTGGAGCACTCCATTGAATCGACTGAGGTATGTTTGTAGGATTAGTTGTCTGTTGAGAGAAAAGAGCATTGAAATCTTCAATTTTTTGATTTGCCTGTCTCACAATCAGTTGAGGGGAGGAAAAAGTTTGGTTAAAAACCAAATCATTCCTTCTTCTCCAAATTTTCCATGCCACAACAGCTACTTCCATTAAAACTTCATCTTTAAGATCCTGCAACATATGCATCAACAAACTTCTGAAAGAAATCTGGTTCATACATTGTTTCTGCAATTTTGATGAGCAAAAACACCACACATCCCTAGCTGCCTCGCACTCCCATAAGACATGTTCCACAGATTCTTCATGTTGATTGCAGATAGGACACCAAGGTTCATTTACAACCTTTCTCTTAAAAAGATTTAGTTTTGTAGGAAGGCTATTATGACATGCTTTCCACAAAAATAATTTCTCTGCATTTGGAACTTTAATCCTCCAAAGCTTGTTCCAATTTTCACTATCAACAAGAGTTTGAGAATGCTGTCCTTTAGCTCTCTGATGAAGCTCAAGTTGAAGATGATATGCACTTCTAACAGAGAAAATTCCATTAGAAGTACATCTCCAGATAACTTTATCAGGACTGTTGCATAAACTTATAGGGATCTGTCTAATTATTTCAGCTTCACTCTGTAGAAAAACTTGATTAATTAATTCAGTCTTCCAGGTTTTGGCTTCATGGTCAATAAGTGCAAAAACAGATTCCTTAGGATCAAAACAAGTAATAGGACTTTGAACTTTGAATGAAGTTGGAATAGGCAGCCATTTATGGTGCCATATCTTAGTGCCTGCTCCATTACCAATATGCCAAAATAAGCCTTCTTCCAACAATGGTTTAGCAGCCATAAGACTCCTCCATACAATGGATGAGTTCATTGGAATTGTAGCATTTAGGAACTGGCCATCAGGATAATATTTAGCGGAGAGAACTTTTGCTGCAAGAGAGTGAGGGAAATGAAGTAATCTTCATCCTTGTTTAGCCAACATTGCATGATTAAAGTGTTGAAGATCTCTGAATCCTAAACCCCCCACTACTTTGGCCTTAATCATCTTATCCCAGTGACACCAATGCATCTTTCTCTCCTCAGCTTTCTAACCCCACCAGAACTGTTGAGTCAATCGACCAATTTCTAATAGAAGAGACTTAAGAATCTTAAATACACCGATGCAATAAGTAGGGATAGCTTGGATAATGGACTTGATAGGGATCTCTTTGCCAGCCTGAGATAAAAACTTCAATTTCCAGTTGCTAATCCTCCCTCTAACTTTGTCAATAATACTTCTAAAGGCCTTGGTTTTTGATCTTCCAATCTCCACAGGAAGGCCTAAGTATTTGTCATAAGGTAGAGAGGATTGAATTCCTACCACTTGAGTGATTAGATCTCGAGCTTCATCTTTAGTATTTTTACTGAACAGAATTGATGTTTTTTCCTTATTGAGTCTTTGACCACTTGCCAGCTCATAGGTGTCAAGAAGATGAGATAACCTGGCCCATTCCAATGGGTTTGCTTTACAGAAAAGAAGATAGTCATCTGCAAAAAACAGATGGCTTATTCTCACCTGATTTCTACCCAATGGAACACTAGTAATAGCACCAATCCCTTCAGCATTTTGGATCATTCTACTTATAGATTCAGCACAAATAATAAAAAGGTAAGGAGACAAAGGGTCTCCTTGCCTTATTCCTTGAGAAGGAGTAAAGGAGCCTTGAGGAATTCCATTTAAAAGAGCAGAATAAGACAAGGTAGAAACACATTTCAGAATAACATCAACCCATTTAGAGTCAAATCCCATCCTTAACATGACAGCTTGAAGGAATGATCATTCAATCCTATCATATGCCTTGCTCATATCCAACTTTAAAGCCATGAACCCTTCTTTCCCTCTGATCTGAGTTTGCATAGAGTGCATAGCTTCAAAACCCACCACTATATTATCAGTTATCAACCTGTTGGGAACAAAGGCACTTTGAGTGTTAGAGATCAACTAAGATAAGAATAGTTTAAGCCTGTTGGCCAGAACCTTAGCCAAGATCTTGTATATTACGTTACATAGGCTTATAAGCCTAAACTTAGTTACTCTTGAAGGATTTTTCACTTTGGGGATAAGAGCAATATAAGTTGCATTGAAGTCCTTAGGCCACTCAACAACCAGAAAGGCATTCTTGATAGTTGAACATATATCAGGACCAATCACACCCCAATGATTTTGGTAAAAAATAGCAGGAAAACCATTACGTCCTGGAGAACCAAGACCATTCATATTAAATACAGCCCCTTCAATTTCTTCATTAGAGATCCATTTTGTAAGAACTACATTCATTTCTTGAGTGACCATAGGTTGTATATTCTGGAGGCATTCCTCAAAATTGACAGGCTCTGTAGAAGTAAATAGATGACTGAAGAAGGAATGAAATAAGGAGCCCAATAATTCTGGATTTTCAATTATACGCCCCTCATCATCTGTTATTCTTTTGATAGAGTTGACTTTCCTTCGTTGGGAAGCACATTTGTGAAAAAATTTAGTATTTCTGTCCCCCTCTTTCAGCCACTGTTGCTTTGCCCTTTGCTTCCATCTTAAGTCCTCTTCTTCCATTAATGTGTCAACTTCCCTCTTCAGTTGATAAATCTCAGAATTTCTGTCTCCTCTATTAATACTTTGCAACTGTTTAATTTGGTTTCTTTTGGATTGGATCACATGCTTAGTACTTTGGCTAGTAGTCTTACTCCACCTAGACAATTCCTCACTGCATCTTTTCAAGCCTTGCATAGATTCTTTAATCCTTGAATGCTGTAGTAATGTATTTCCCCATGCTCTTTTAATCACTTCCTCACAACCATCTCTTAAAAACCATCTGGCTTCACATCTAAATGGTCTTGAACCATAAGTTCTAATTAAATTTTCACTACTCAATAAAAGGAGAATAGGTGCATGATCTGAACATTGAGCTACAAGTGTTGATACAGAGCAATCAGGAAAACAATCAAACCAAACTTGATTACCCAATGCCCTATCCAGTTTTTTTTTTAGTAAAAGAATCCCCTTCCCTTTTATTATTCCAAGTAAAGAAATCACCTTGGAATAAAACTTCCCTCAAAGCACAATCTTCCATGGCAGTTCTGAAATCCTCCATCAATTTGAAAGGCCTGTCTGCTGCACCAAATTTTTCATAACTATGGAGGATTTCATTAAAATCCCCAATACAAATCCAGGGCATATTAACAGTAGGCTTTATGGCCCTGAGAAGCTCCCAACTAGCAGCCCTTCTAGCAACATCAGAAAACCCATAAAATCCTATTAGAAAATAAGGACTTTGCTCACCCTCACCAGACACCTTTAATGAGATATGATTCTGAGTATAAGTCAATAATTACACCTCCATTTGATCTTTCCACAAGAAACAAATCCCACCACTTAAACCCCTGCTCTCAATAACAAAACTGTGTTGGTAACCAAGTTTATTCCTAATACTTTCTACCTTATTCCTGTTACACTTTGTTTCCATTAAAAAAATAAAGTTTGGGCACTTAGAGCACACCAGGTGGTGCAACTCACGAACTGTTCGAGGGTTCCCAAGCCCTCAACAGTTCCAACTTATGCAACTCATAAGGCTTGGTGGGGCTGCGAGGTAGCCACCACCATATTATCAACAAATGACTCCACAGTTGTCTTTTGTTTCTTCTCATGCTGAGAAGACACATGCATAAAAGAGTTAGATCTCAAAGCTCCCTTTTTGTCACCTTTAACTTGTAAATTTGGATCAGAAATAATATCCTTACCTGGTCCCTCACGTGCCTTCCTTTTCCAGGTGGATTTGCTTTTCATTAAAGGAAATTGTGATTGGGAGGTAAAGATAAAAAGATCAGCACCAGCTTCAGGTCCATGTGTAACCATCTCCATAAGCAGTAGGCATTCAATAACACTGGATCATCTTGGAGATTACTTGTTATTATAGGCGCCAATAACTCAGTTTGATTATTCTTTAAAATTGATCCATTGTTACCTTCAGTTACTAGAATGGGACAGACCTGCTGCATAATAGAAACGTCCCCTTTATTGGAAGTAACTGCCTTGAGTGAAAGCTCCTTTTGTAAAGGCTCCTCAGAATGACCTCCAATTTCCTGCCCAACAGAAGTCCCACCACCTTCCTCCTCCCTTGGCCGATCAGAAACACCACCTTCACCACCATACTTTTTCACTTCAGACAGTCTCCTTTTGATTGAGGTAGCCCTTAACCATGGACCAAATTGCAGCTCATCACTATCATCTCTATGCATGAGAGGATAGTTTTTACATTTGTGTTTGAGAACTCCACATTTGAAATAGAAATTTTGTAACCTTTCATATTTGAAAGCAATCCAATTCCTCTGTTCACCACTTTGCACCCATCTACCACGAATCAATGGTTCAAAGATCTTGACACTCACTTTTACTCGAAGACTCCTGCCCCAACCCGTGCCATCCTTCTTCACTTCCACTGCAAGAACCTCCCCAATTGTAGAAGCAATAAGCTTCCCATATTCCTGATTCATACCTGCAAGGGGCATATTATGAAGTTGCACCCAGAATGGCTCTTGTGTAAAAGAAATGGCACTGATAGGGAGGCTGCCATCAACTTCTTGCAAGGCAACCAAATATCTGTCAAAGGTCCATGGTCGACCTTGTAGGACTTTTTCTCTATCTGTCAACAACTAGAACTCAATAAGAATAGAATTGTCACCCACCACTAGGAACTCCACCCAACCTTTCAACCTCCAAACCATCGCCATGGTTGTTTTGAAAGCTTCTGTGTTGATAGATTTATCTGAAGTAATCAAAAAAAGAAGACAATGTTTCCTCTTCAATGACGCTTCTTGTATGGAATGATCAGATAAAACAACCACCTGCTCTTCTACATCTGAGAGTTTGAGACCCTCCCATAAAGATGTCAACCTGTCCGTAGCCATGCATGCACAAACCTCCACAGCCTAAAGCTGAGAGACAAAAACTCTGACACAAGCAGAGAGAAAAACCTTACTCTAGCAGAGAGAAGGACTCATACTATCTTTTTTGACTACGAAATTGAATCGTATAATGTATGACTTATGTTCTATGCAAGTCCGCTATGAATAAAAACTTCTAACAATCTCCCACTTTGACCATATATGTCACCAAAAAGCAAACATTTGACCATATATGTCACCAAAAATCAAACATTGTAAATGAAAAATCAATGGATCTACCCAAGACAACACATATAGGGGGTGAATAGGTCTAATTCAATTTTAATGTTGAATTCAAAAATATTGTCAAATAAACAATTAATTAATGAAACAAATCACAAGAAAATAATCAACACGGAAATTTGGTCACGAAGTGGAAACTCATTTAAAAAATATTTTTAAAATTTAAAACCACTTCAGATGTAAGTCACCATCTAAAATTCACTATAAAAACTTAGTTTGTTATAACTAATTTAGTAACACTAACAAAACCATTGTAGTATCTAAATTGACTTGCAACACCACAAGTGATTCATTAAATTTATTTTATAATATAAGGTAGCGTATTAAGTTAGGTTAGTTTATAAATTTATTTTTTATGTAATCACTTTGTCTTTAAAATATTTCTCAAATATATTATGCACAAGAGCGCACAACTCCATTTCACATATCCAACGTGTAAGTTGTGACGGCCCCACAGGTGCTCTCTTGCGTATCAAAGGCCTAGATCCCTCCAGTGTGTACTGAATTTTATATAAACAAGCCGTTTTATTAATTTTTTGACCTTTTCCCTCTATCTTCCCGCGGTAGAAATTCTTTTTTTTTTTTTTATTTTCTCTCTCTCTCTCTCTTTTTATTGGGCAATCAGCATGAAATTCGGTTAAAAATTCTATTTATAAGTTAGCGTAGATAATACGATTAATAAAATATTTATATCTCATAATTTATTTTAAAAGATAAATTTTAAAATTTAAATAACTCATTGAAACATATATTTTTAAAACAGTTATATTTCAAAAACAGTTTTGCCTTGGGGTTTAAAATCAATTTAAAGATGTTCACATTGTTTATTTATATTCTCATACCAGCGCCATACCATATTATATATATACGTACATTAATTACGCGGAATTGAAATCCAAATTGTCAGCAATATTGCATTAGTTGAAGCAGATGCATACATGAATCCCCAAATCACACAGACCGACCCTGATACAAGCATATATCTTGCTTTCTGCCACATTTCCGTAGCCCGTTCTGCCAGATTTCTGAATACGGATTTTGTCTTGAAAAGGTGATCCCGAGAAAATCTGAAAACTCATCGTAAACTCATTCGTACTGCAGCACTGCTAGTTTTAGACCTTATCTCACTTTTTTTGAATGTGTACGTACAGAAATTCCACAGATCATTTGAAAAAAAAAAAAAAAAAAAAGGGACAAACTTGGAACGCATCGGTTTGCAACATTCGGGGTTCATCCAGTGCAGGCATATGTCTGATGCAACTGTAGCTAGAACTGCTCGAAAAAATAGAAGTGTAGCAAGAACGCGAACTTTGAATATTGCAGAGTGATGAGGATTCAGCAAGCTGTGTGCATGCATCATTGATCATGATCTCGAAGATAGTTGTCTCGCCAACGCCAACCAAGATTAAGCGAGCGAGACTTAATTTCTATGACAAACAAGTTATTAATATAGGAAACGGTTCCCATACATTTTACATTTTCTTTCTACTTGGAGCACAACAGGAGAAACCAACTTAGCACTGTTTTTCAGTATTCTGGAAAACTTGATTAATAGTCAGTTCAAGAGGCTTAAAGTGTTGAGGGACTTGACCACGGGGGCTCTGGATGGTGGGCTCTGCTGGGACGGGAACAAATGGACGTACTTGCAGTTGGGGCAAGATGGGAAGGATTTGGACAGTATGACCAGAAGATGACAATTCAAACAAGGCAAAGCCATCATGTTACTGCTTGGGCTGCAATTCTTCTTGGAGTCACCGAGTGTATCAGCAGAGCTGTACTGTTCGGGACATGAATTATTTGAGTGTGTTGCGATGTGGAGTTCAAGGTCTAGCTTTTGATCTTTTGGCCAGTTGCAACTCTTCCTCAATGTCTTTCTGTTCAGATAATACATCCTACCTGACTGCAGTAGCGCGCAATTCGGAGGAGGAATCAAATATAAAGTAAGCATAACCAATTTGGAATGGCTATATGTTAAAGCTATTGCAAGTATCGAGAGAGAGAGAGAGAGAGAGAGAGGTACCTCAAGATCAAGGCATTGCTCCCAGTCCAATGGCAGAGGGTCTTTGAGTTGAAGATCAACACTTGTGTGAATTGATTTTTCAGTCTTCAGCAGGTGATCACTGAAAAACTTCCTCTTCCGGGAAGGGCTGCTCTCAGATTCTGAAGATGAATTGTTGGCGCTCTTGTTGACGACAGAATCATGTATTGGAGCCAAAGAGAGTTCCGGAAGCTCCATTATCCACCAAATTTTCTGTACTTAAATTTATATATCACTGTCTTTTTCTCAACAAACTCCTCCTAGATGCACATTTTTTCTTTCCCACTAAATCATTATCACGATCTACTTTTTAGCAGCAATAGAAGCAAAAAAGATCATGGATTGAGCTAGAGAAAACATAGGAAAACTCCTGTTTTTGATTGAAAGAGGCAGTCATGCAAAGAGGGCGTATCTACTAAATAGGGTTCTTAAATTTCCTCCATCAAAGCCATTAAAAGGAGGGCAGACCAAGCATTTAAGGTGGCCAGTAGGCATCACTTTAATGACTCAAAATCCTGCTCTCTTTCGCAGAATTTAAAACCAATCTACGTACACATGATGACCACCACAAACGTCTAGTCCAACCTCTAATACTGCAACTTAATTGAATTCTAAAAAATTCTTGCAAATTTCTCATCTGTTATAATTTTGAGTACATAATTTCTCTTCCAGTACTGTTGCATATAACTAACCACCAGTAAATAAGTCATACCACTCGAGCTGCAGCAAATTTGTCAAACAACATGCACGAACTTGACCTGATATTTGGGAAAGCATTACATTATATGCATGAAGTTCATATAGTGGACATAAATTACACATATAATGCATATATCAAAGATAACAATGCATGCGGTTCTGTGATCAGGTGATTATTAAATTGATCGAAACCATCAGTAAATGCATTTCGCTATCTGCAACAGAGATTTTTTTGGGTTTTAGCAATTGGACGTTGCTACTTATGAAATCCTTTGTTTTTGTGGTTTTTAACAGAAGCAAGGCAGCAAACCCAGGGTTCAAGGTTGCAGCGTCAACTTCTCCCAGTTCTGAAACCATATTAATTATGTAACCTGATTCATCGTGCAGTTAGGTGATTCCGAGATTGAAGCAAGTCCCAGTTCTGAAACCATATAATGCATGCTATCCAAAACCTCCAGTAGATGATTTTAATATACCCCAATATCCCTACTGATATTTCTATCCTATTACCGATGCCATGTAATTATAGAATATTGTTTACGTAGAGATTAATTTTAATTGAAACCACATGTTTTATAAGGTATTGAAACTTTCGGGTGTTCATGATATTCTAAAAATATCTAATATATAATTATTCTATATATAGCACGAATGGTAAATCAGATAGCTTAGGTACCTCTGCTTGTGTCCCGGCCCAAACAACAGGATATGAAGATTTTCGCTAACGATCACTACCGAATAAATGATTGCAGTGCTCTTTTGCTGATGCAGTTGCCAACCACATTCCACAAAACCGCTACTGAAGCGGTCCCCTCCTTGGCTTGGGCTGCTTGGCTATGGAACAACCTGAGTCCAATTTAATTTGTTGCATGGTCTCATTGTCCGTTTATTTTTATTTTTATTTTTATTTTCTGTTATATGCAATACTACAATTTCAAATCATGCATTCAATAGTTAATTAAAGGATGATCAGAAAGGTGAAATATATATATATATATATATATATATATATATATATATGCCTGCAGTAGTATACACAGTCTGAGGATCACCTGGCCCTGAGTTTCTGCAAAGGGACCATCATGATATTCAATTCGTCATGCATTCAGCTTGTTTCGTTTATTGAATTATATATATGGCCATTAATATATGTACCATTATTACGACCTAGTGCATGGAAAAAAACAAACATGATTAGGATCCATGCATGATCATAAAATATTTCGTAAATCGGCCTCATGTCCTGCATGGGTTTAACCGTTTACGTATACGTATACGTACGTGGATGAAGTACATCAAAACCAATCCTTCTATAGATCTACAATTAAATTTTGTGGGAAATGAAAGTCTTATATATGGCAAAAACAAGTCTTAGGGCAAAAACAAATGGATTGCTTAATATAGTTATCGATCGATCAGCCAAATTAATAGATCAGTTAGCACTGAGTACGTACGTGTAAATGTTGTTGCTTGATCTGGTCAAGTTCCATATCAGAAAATTACAAATGCAAAGTCTCAAGATGATCAGAGAGATTAAAGCTGGCAGTCGAAAACAAGAGGAATATGGACAATTAGATTAATTAAGGCTGATCATACAGAAATTGGCAAGAATGCAAACAGCTAGCTAGGACCCTTGATTTATATATCTGCCATGACTTTTGACGATTATCCGTAGATGAGAAAGGATATATATCTCCTATTAATTATGACAGTAAATATTGCGCGCAGTAGTTCTTCCATGCATGGCTGCTTGCTTTTTGCGTCGGAGATTAGGGTTATAAGCTATTATATGTTTGGTTTTTTCTTTTTCTTTTTTCTTTTTTCTTTTTTTTTTTTTTGGGGGGGGTCTTTATCATTTAATGATCCAGCTGGCCAATGATCTACTGTCAAGTACTCCTTGGTGATTTCACGACATATTATATGCACAATCACGATAGGTTACAACTAATAAATAATTTTGCAGGTCCTCCTGCTCGGGTAGATGCATTCATTACCTTCAATCTATACCTAATATATATATATATATATATATTTATATATTTGCAGTAAATGAGGGAAGCCTGAAGATTTGCATTCCAATTTTCGTACTGCACACACTGGGGATTGAAGCATTCATGCAACAGGAGCCGTAGTGTGTAGGCAACGCCTTCTTTGCTTGCATGCAATTTCGTACGACACTTTTCAGTAGATCTACTTCAACAAAACTCCTCCAATGACTTTCAAGTACGTACCCAAAATAATTTATCAAAAACTATTTATGGGTCTAAAATAATGGAAAAAATTTGAATATCCTCATTTCTTTATCTCATCTTTCTTCTATAAAACTTGCCACAAGCTGATTGCTGGGCGTGTCAACTAATACAATTTTACTTATTTTATTTTATTTTATTAATATTTTTAAAAAATAAAAAAAAATATACCAATACACTAAAAATCATTTTCTTAATCATTAAATAAAAAATAAAACAAAAATAAAAATCTAAATACATGAGCGCAGTCAAAATGAGAGGCATACTAGTATTTTCCAAATTTGAATATCCTGATTTCTTATCTCTTTCATCCATAAAACCTACCTAGTTTTTTTTTTTTTTTAATCTTTTTCTTTGTTGATTTGGGCGATATCGCACGTTGATTTGATTAATCATGATGAATAGGAGTTGTTCGCTATTTTTGCACCGATTTTAAGGTATTTGGTAAACTATTTTATTAATATTTATAAAAAATTCATTACTATTTATAAACTATTTACCTATTTTTTATTAATATTTATTATTTGTTAATACTATTCACATATATATAAGAGATTACCTCAATATCTAAACATAGCCTAAATTTTAAAAACTCAACACTTCCAACCCAAAATCATTTATCACAAGTAAGAAGTGATAAGTAATAATTAAGCAAAAATTGAATTATTTAATTGGAAAAAGACAGCACTTAGGAGTAAAATAACTACTGTACTTGACAAAATAAATACGGTAAGGCCATAACGAGTGCCAACAACACATACATATAGATCGGAGCAGTACCTGATCTCTCCAATTAATAATATATATAAGGTGGTTGTTGTTGTTGGGGGATGTATGATCAATGAATCCCATTTATTGTGTTTTAAATATGTGTTACAGTACTTCTATACCGACGCCCTCGTTTTCCTCTTTGGATAGTACCATTCAATACAAGCAATAGATTAAAGGAAATGCTTGTATGCCCCTTCTATTTGCCTCCTCAAAGTGACCGTTGGTCACAAATTTTTTTTTAATATTTTTTTTTACTTAGTGATTAAGAAAGTGATTTTAAGTGTATTGATATTTTTTTTATATTTTTTAAAAATATTTAAATATATAAAAAAAATGTGAAATGAAAAAAGAAACATTAATGACCTCGAATTTTGAGGCCCTCCTCTGCTGCGCGCACTGTACCCATGCATACCAAACTTACGTAAATGCATTCTGCAGTACCTAACTCCATGCCATTGCTATAATGCAAATGACATTTCCAATTAAATGCATCCAATATTGGGTGCCACGCCCCACCCTGATTATGATCATCATCACTCTGATCCATCCTTCCATCCACCCATAAAGTACAACGTCTACTTTTGAAAGTTTGCTTTCGATCGTGTACGTGTGTATCTATGGGTAGAGATTTACTTTCAATTTTGAATTTGATTAAAAGAGACTGACATAGAATATGATCAGCGTTACAACATTTAATATTGTCTACTCTAAACTTTCGGATGGTATGAAAGACGGCCAGCCTATTATATATAAGCACATTACAAAATAAACAAATTAATTTTTGCAGCTACCTATGTCGCTGCAATAAATGAATTTTCTTGCCACAATAGATCTTGTTTGGTGAATTTATACTGCTGCTTGTTGGTCGCAAACAACTCGTTTGGGAAGGATTTTTATGGTGAAATGCCGTAGAAGGTATATTATTTGCAGCGACAAATATCGTGTAAAACAATCGCCGCAATATGTCTAAAACATCACACATGTCGCTAATAACTTTTGCACTTATAAGTCTGCAAAAGTTATTAGCGACACGTGTGATGTGTAGCGAATACATCATATCTTTCTCTTGCGAATTACCTTGTGTGAGATTATAATATATTCTTATGCTGAAGAAGAGCATTATACCACATCCACATAATAATAATTAATTAATTAATTTATGCTCATGCGTTGGTACATATTAGAGAATGATCATTAGACTAATTGATAGATTGGGTTTTTATGATATACTTCGGCGGCTTGCATATACACATCTACAGAGTAGTAATTCACTACAACTTCCCACACAGCATGATAATAAGGATACACACTTCATTTTATTTGCTATAATTTCCGCAAGTTGTTAAATAAGAAATATCTAAATTAACTTCATGTGAATATTTGCATAGCAAATAATGAATGTGATGAAAAGATAGGCAGCACGTACGTGTCTTAATGCACTATATGACGCCACCGATAAAATAATAACGGGTTATATTAAAATAAATGCCAAGATAAATGGATTCACTAAAATATATTTGAGTTTTTGTATCGGCTTAGAACTTAATTGTGACAGTCAAGAAACCGTCACAAAATATACTATTTAGTGATGGTGTGAGTAGACTATCATTAAATTTTTTTTTTTTTTTTTTTCTTGTTTTGGATAACAAAGTGGAACTTTTATTCAACAAAGCCAAAACATTACAAATTAGAATCAACCCAGATAGCTTGGGAAATACATTCTGGAATTGAGTCCCACCAAAGAATAATATCATCAAAATTACATGCAAATCTAGCTAAAGTATGTGCTACTCTATTAGCTTCCCCTCTCCTGTGATGAAGATACCAAATAGAAAACCTTTAGAGCAGGTTCTTGATCTTGCACCAAACCACCCCCACAAAGTTGTAGAATAGCCTTCCTTTTCCAATTCTTGAACTGATAGCAAAGCATCAAACTGCACCTTCAATTCTATAATGCCTAAAGGTATGCACAACTACAAGCCCCTTAAGATAGCAATTAACTCAATCTCCATTGGATTGGCAATTGCAGCTTCTGGTTTACTTGCAGCAAACAACACCTTTCCTTCACGATCTCATAGCACTGCTCCAACACCAAACTTACACTGATTACTAAAGAGAGCTCCATCTACATTGAGTTTTAACACACTTGCAAGAGGAGGCTGCCAATTACACTTGTATCGTCGTCAAATTTCCATAGCCTCTACTGCAGCATTATGCTCCTGGTATAAAGTGAAAGCATGCTTAATGACTTGATCAATTGATAGTATATTTCCTTCATATATTCTTTGATTTCTTCTATACCAAAGCCCCCATGCTATAAGAAACAAATTTTCTAATTCTCCTACTATTTTTCTTCTAATGACAGATAAAGCCATTTGTGTGAACTCTAATCTGTTTGTTGCATGTTTGATAGTAGGAAAAGGTTGTACTCAACAGTCAATGGCATAAGGACAATAGACCAGTGCATGATTTAAATCCTTATCTTCTGTTAGACACCATTAACAACTAGCTTCAAATATTACTCGTCTGGTGACTCACTCAAAAATGAGTAGCACTAAAGCTATCCCAAGTGCAGGAGAATGTCGTGTAATAATTAGGAATAAATTCCTAGATCGTCTCATCAGGAAAAGTTTACTTAAAAATTAAACTCGTTGAAAAATGTGAAAACTTCACAAAGAGAAAATAAAATGATGGTATGTACAAAGGATGGGAGAGGGTACTAGTCATAGACTAGATTCATGTTTTTAGATTTTGATTGTCGGATTGGAATGTAAAGGACTAATAGATTAAACTCAGAAATTAATAAAACTAAATTAAGAATTAAACTAAATTAGGAAGTAATTGACAAAACATGCACTGAAAATTGAAAAGCCCCAAAAATCAATGTTCTAGGGTTCATCATTATATTCAAATCACAAATTTTCAAATTAAACTACCGTAATTGTAATCACTATTAAAATGAAAGCTTAACAAAATGATAAAAATAAATAACATGAATTAAATTAATAACATATAAATTACTCAAACGTCTAAATCAAAATTCTCCAAAATAATTCAGAAACACAAAACTGAAATGAAATAGCAAGTAGGGAATTGAAAAGATCAAGCCAATTGAATGGAGATAAAGATTCGAAGCGGTAGAGGAGGCTGAGCTACAGTGGCAATTGGACCCCTCAAGGAGTTCTTCAATCTACTGCAGTGTGAGTGAATGATCCAGTGGAAATTGTGCAGTTGCGTGAATGATTGATTGTATGAATCCTCCTCTCCGAATTTGAATGAAAATCAATGGAAAAATAATGAATTCTCAGTATTTCTCTACTCAAAACCCAGTTTTTCCAGCCAAAAGTCGGCCATAAAATGTCAAAAATCATTTATATACTCTGACGGCGGAATAAACCCTGATCTGTAAAATACGATATTCGCTCAAGCGGAGTGTCGAGCGAACATCGAGCGTTCGACTCTGCCTAAGTTCGCTCGAGCGGCCTGTCGAGCGAACATCGAGCGTTCGACCTCGACTCTGCCTGAATTCGCTCGAGCGATCTCTTTTCCGGCAACTCGCTCGAGCCCACTGTCGAGCAGAAGTCGAGCGTTTGAATCTGCCTGACTTCGCTCGAGCAGCGGCTTTATATACCATAAACCATATTAATCAACAGTTGATAAAATTAGAGCAGAAATTCATGCTTTCAATCAATTAAAATCACAACTTTGATTTATTCATTTTTCCATATAAAACCAATGATAAAGTAATGAAAGAATTAATATATATTGGTTCCAAAAGTATTAAAAATACAATAATTCAGCTCAATCACACCCCCAACTAGCATTTTGCTAATCCTTGAGCAAAATAGTGAACATTAATTAAGATGAATATTGCATAAAGATCGAAATTCAAACAAAAACAATCAAACACAATTCTGAATTCTCACAAAAATGACACGTTACTACTCAACTCCCAAGGGTTATACCCACCAAGACTATCTCAACAATCTTTCACATAGAATTAAGGCAAATATCTCAGAACTCAAATGTGTGTGTAGAGCTAGACCGGTTGTGTGTTCCTCATTACTGGCCATGATTTGCCATATGATTTTTCAACCTTAAGATTAATCATTGCTGATTCTAACTACCTCAAAGCCCAAGGGACTAGCAGTTTTCACGCCAGCTCTGTTTTTAAAAGATAGACACTCAACCCCCAAAGTCTTGGGTAACTGTTTCTAGTCCTTTTTACTTAGGAAAATTCACTAAGTTGCCTTTATTCATTTTCTCTCTTTTTTTTTTTCTTTTTTTTTTTTTTTTTTCTTTTCTTTTCATTCTAATCTTTTCAAATCCTTTTCCTTTTTTATTTTTTTATTTTTTTTATTTTTTTATTTTTATTTTTTTGGCATGGCTCGGTAATCCTGCAGTTTACTTCTCTAGTATTAAATCAATGAATGGTAAATAAGGAACACTACAAGTGTAAGCATGTGCATAACATCCCGGTGTTTCAAGCCACATATCAACAAAATATGATGCATCAAAAATCATGCTCTATGTTTAAGCTTGAAAATAAATCTTCACAAATGATCCCGCTCAACTACTCCACCAAGATGTTCAAATTTCACAAATCTTATTTATTTATTTATTTTAAACTGTGCACACATGCTACCCCCAACTAGTGAGAGACATAGTCCTCAATGAGTCGAACGAAAGAAAAGAAAGTGCACAGAACTAAGTAAGCAAAACAAACAATCAACATGAAATATAAAATCAAAACAAAAGAATAAATAAAAACAAAGCAAGTAAAGAAAACTGTAAAGAAGGAGAAGCAAATCAAAACACTTCTCTGGGGTCTTGCATAAGCAAGATCTCTTCATATGGATCAAAGACTTTCATAAATGACTTTAGACGTTGTCCGTTGAAAGTGAAGCTATTACCATTCTTCAGATTGACAATATCTACCACACCATGAGGATGAATGGTCTTTACAATGTATGGCCCACTCCATCGGGATTTCAACTTTCTAGGAAAAATGTGCAAGCGAGAGTTATAAAGAAGAACTTTCTGGCCAAGTGTGAAATGCTTTGGATGAATTTTCTGATCATGCAGAATTTTCATGCATTCCTTTGCAAGCTAAGCGTTGTCATAAGCATTCCGACGAGTTTCATCCAATTCATTGATCTGCAATTTTCTCAACCCTGAAGTTTCATCAAGTGACATGTTAACATGTTTTATGGCCCAAAGAGCTCGATGCTGAATATCAACAGGTAAATGACAAGCTTTACCATAAACTAATCGATAAGGAGACATCCCTAGATTTGTTTTAAAAGTTGTCCTATAAGCCCACAAAGCATCAAGAAGTTTAACCGACCAATCTTTTAGGCTTGATGGTTTTCTCTAAAATAATTTTTATGTCTCTGTTTGCCAATTCAGCTTGCCCATTTGTTTGAGGGTGATAAGGGGTAGAAACTTTGTGTGTAATACCATATTTCTTCACAAGTGTAGAAAATGGTTTGTTGCAAAAATGAGAACCCCCATCACTTATAATAACTTTTGGCATGCCAAAACGAGCAAACAAAGATTGCAAAAATTTCAGGACAACATGATGGTCATTTGTTTTGCAAGCAATGGCCTCCACCTATTTTGAAACATAATCCACAGCCAATAGAATATATGTGTTGCCAAAAGAAATTGGAAAAGTTCCCATGAAGTCTATTCCCCAACAATCAAAAATTTCTAAAGTAAGAATAGGGGAAAGAGGCATCATGTCTCTTTTGCTAATGGATCCCAATTTTTGACAAGGCTCACAGGCCTTGCAAAAATTATAAGCATCTTTAAACATGGAAGGCCAGTAAAAACCGCTTTGCAAAATTTTTGAAACTGTTTTTTTTGTTGAAAAATGACCACCACATGCACCCATATGAAAAAATCTCAAAACCGAAGAAAACTCATTATCAGGAATGCATTTTCGAATCAATTGGTACGAACAATATTTAAAAAGATATGGATCATCAAAATAAAAGTGTCGTACCTTAGAGAGAAACTGATGCTTATCTTGGGTGGACCGTTCAGAAGGCATTCGATCAGTCACCAGATAATTTACTATGTCAGCATACCAGGGAGCTCTATCAACCACAAACAGCTGCTCATCCAGGAAACTATCATCAAGAGGAAGGCTGACATTTGAAGAAGGAGATGATGACAATTTAGAGAGGTGGAGAGGTGGTCAGCTATCACGTTCTCAACTCCTTTCTTGTCCTTAATGTTGATATTAAACTCTTGAAGTAATAGAATCCAGCGTGGTTTTGCATCTTTCTTAGCCAACAAATACTTAAGAGCAGAGTGGTCAGTGAAAATAGTAACAGGAGAACCAATAATATAAGTCCGAAATTTATCAAGTGCAAAAACCACTGCAAGCAATTCTTTTTCAGTAGTGGTATAATTTTTTTGGGCATCATTCAAGGTTCTACTAACATAATAAATCACAAATGGCCTATTATCCACCCGCTGTCCCAAAACAGCTCCTAAGGCATAGTCACTAGCATCTGTCATAATCTCAAAGGGAAGGTCCCACTGCGGAGATTGCACAATAGGTGCAGTGGTAAGCGATTTCTTAATGGTATCAAAAGATTTTTGGCACTCATCAGTCCAAACAAATTCAATATCATTTTGTAAAAGAGTGCACAAAGGTTTTGCAATAGAACAAAACCCTTGAATAAACCACCTATAAAAGCCAGCATGACCAAGAAAAGAACGAATATCCCTAACCGTCCTAGGAATAGGAAGTT
Organism: Carya illinoinensis; assembly: GCF_018687715.1. Lineage (NCBI taxonomy): Eukaryota > Viridiplantae > Streptophyta > Magnoliopsida > Fagales > Juglandaceae > Carya > Carya illinoinensis. The sequence continues at coordinate 16,413,787 of NC_056753.1, read as the reverse complement.
TAGATATTAATTCAATCTTTGCCTTGTCAACCTTTATACCCTCAGAAGAAACAATATGCCCCAATAGCCCTGAGTAACCATAAATTGGCATTTCTTCCAATTAAGTAAAAGATTTTTTCCCTCACATCTCTGGAGAATACGTGCCAAATTATGCAAACAACTCTCAAAGGATTTTCCAAAAACAGAGAAATCATCCATGAATATTTGACAAATATCATCAATCATGTCAGAAAAAATACTCATCATGCATCTCTGAAAAGTAGCTGGAGCATTACACAAACCAAAAGGCATTCTAGTAAAAGCAAAAGTGCCAAAATGACAGGTGAAAGTGGTTTTCTCCTGATCCTCAGGCGCTACAGCAATTTGATAATAACCAGAATAGCCATCCAAGAAACAATAATATACATTACTAGCTACTCTTTCCAAAACTTGATCCAAGAATGGTAAAGGAAAATGATCCTTCCTACTGGCTGAATTAAGTTTTCTATAGTCAATGCACATTCTCCAGCCAGTAACCATTCTATTTGGAATCAACTCATTTTTATCATTTTTTATGACAGTCAAACCAAATTTTTTCGGTATCACTTGAGTTGGACTTACCCACTTACTGTCTGAGATAGGGTAAATGATACATACTGCGAGTAGTTTAAGCACTTCCTCTTTCACAACTTCTTTCATGGTAGGATTAAGCCTACGTTGAGCATCACGAACTGGTCTATCATCGTCTTCAAGATGGATTCTGTGGGTACATACAGCGGCATCAATGCCTTTGATGTCAGCTATTGTCCAACCAATTGCGCCTCGATGCTTCCTTAATACTTCAATCAACTGGGCTTCATCCTTCTGATTTAGTTTTGAGGAAATCACCACTGGAAAAATGCCTTCTTCAGGACCAAGAAACACATACTTTAAATCTTGAGGAAGTGGTTTCAGCTCCAACTGGGGAACTTCTTCCTCTGAAGATTTAAGCATGTCTGGTGGTGGTAGAGCTTCAAACTGGGGTTTCCATCTTGCTCCCGCAAACTGTACTTCAAGTGGTAAGGAAGAATCTGCAAAACAATCAAAAAAATCAAAGTCATCTTCATTGATATGATCAATTTTCTCATCAAGTAAAAATTCAGGTGTTTGAAAAATATAATCATCATTAGAGAAGGGAGAAGTTGAGCAAATAAAATCTGTTGGTGTCAAACTCTCCACAGCATTCAAATCACTTGGGTCATCAAAATGTGATGGCATCTTGCAAGCGTTGAAAACGTTCAACTCAAGTGCCATGTTCCCAAAGGTAAGCTTCAAAACTCCACCTCTGCAATTGATCAATGTATTTGATGTAACTAGAAATGGTCTTTCTAGGATGACAGGAGCTTGGTAAATAGTGGAGACCGGCTGCTGCATGTCAAGAACCACAAAATCTACTGGGTAGTAGAATTTTGTCCACCTGGACCAACACGTCCTCTACAATACCCCTCGGTACCTTAACTGATCTGTCAGCCAGCTGTAGCATGATGGAGGTCTTTTTCAGCTCACCCAATCCCAACTGCTCATATACTGAGAATGTTAGCAAGTTCACACTACTCCCCAAATCAAATAAAACTCTCACAATGCGTGATTCACCAATCATAATAGAAATGTTAGGAGAACCGGGATCTCCAAACTTCTGAGGAGTCTCACTCAATATCAATGCACTAACTTGTTCCGTTAGGAAAGCTTTCTTCTTCACATTCAGCTTCCTCTTCACTATGCACAAGTCCTTCAAAAATTTTGCATATGAAGGCACTTGTTGTATGGCATCCAAGAGTGGAATATTGATCTTCACTTGCTTGAAAATCTCTTGAATCTCCGTGTGATACTTGTTCTTTTGGCCAGCCGCCAATCTCTGAGGATAGGGAACCACAGGTTGGTATCCCTTACTAGTCTCAACATCTGCACTCACAGGCTTCTTTAGCTCTAGTCTCACTACCTCTGATTCTTTCTCAACTTCATCAGTTTCTGTTACATTTTCAGGTGTAGGACCAACTACCTGTGTGTCTATAGGCATCTCTGGTTGGGGAACTTCCTTCCCACTTCTCAAAGTAAGAACTGCCTTTGCTGTGTCAATAACATCCCTTGAGACATTATGCACTTGCTGTTGTTGCTGTTTGTATACTTGAGGATTAGGCTGAGGCTGTGCTAGAAATTTCCCTTTCTCTAGGGTGCTCAAGGTTGTGCTCATCTTATTAATAGTGCATCGCAACTCATTTATGGCCTGAGTGTTCTGATTATTTGTGGTGGCATGAATCTGCATGAATTGCTGAAGTGTATTGGCCATATGAGCCATACTGTCATCTAGAGTCTTCTTTGCAGATGGTGAAGGCTGAGAACTCTGTGCAGCTACATGAGGCTGAAATCCAGGAGGAGCGACATAAGGATAGCTCTGAGGATTCTGATATGGCGGATACTGGTGCTGAGGAGCACCCTAATTAAATGACTGCTACTGAGGTGGTGGGGACCGACCAGGCTGATCATTTCTCCATGAGAAATTTGGGTGATTCCTCCACCCCGGATTATATGTGTTGGAGAAAGGCTGATTCTGTGCTCTATTAACCTAGTGAGCTGATTGCATCTGCTCAGACCCACCTTCTTGAAATACTGGCATAATCGGGCAGTCTTGGGTCTTATGGTTTGAATCAGCACATATAGAACATGCCTCTACTACTTTCACAGCCTTCACTTTTTCCATTTCCATGACCTCTAGTCTTCTAGTCAATGCAACTATTCGGGCTTGAATATCAGTGTCTTCTTTAAGCTCATATCTACCCCCTCCAGAAATAGCCCTCAATGGTTGTGCTGCTAATGGAACTCGATCAGTACGAGTGTTCCACTATTGTGCGTTCTCAGCAAGGTAGTCAAAAAATAATAGTGCTTTATCAGGTTCCTTGCTAAAGAACTCCACATTGCACATTGTCTGAATAAACTGCTTGCATTCTGGAGTGAGACTAGTGTAAAAATAGCTCACCAACCTCCAAGATTCAAAACCATGATGTGGACAAATGTTCACCAAATCTTTAAATTTTTCCCAACTGGCCTGAAAGGTCTCATCAGGTCTCTGATTGAACTGGCTGATTTGCTCTTGCAAAAACGGAGTTCTTTGAAAAGGAAAAAGATTTTGTAAGAATTCACGCTGCATATCAGACCAACTAGAAATAGAATTAGGCCTCAAAGAATTAAACCAAATCTTCACTTTATCCTTTAAAGAGAAAGGAAATAAACGAAGTCTAATGAATTCATCAGTAACAGCCCTAGTGATAAAAGTAGTACAAGCCAACTCAAAATCTGTCAAGTGCTGGTAAAGACTCTCAGAATCCATCCCGTGGAACTGAGGTATCACTGACATCATGACATGCTTAATAGAGAAATTAGATGCATTTTCAGGTAAAACAATGCATGAAGGTGTAGTGGTGTGAGTGGGTTGCAAATAATCCTTAAGAGTGTGTGGGGCAGGTGTAGCCATGTTTTCTGGTTCAATTTCAATTTTCTCACCTGACTCACTTATAGAAAAGACAGAAGAGCTATCTATCTCCAAGCTGTGTATACTACTCTCAACACTCGATGTGACTCTATGCAACCTATTTGAACTGTCCCTCACCCATGACATGAAACATCAGTTTAAAGAGCATAACAAAAATAACGAGTTTAAATTTAAGCTAAAATACTTTATCCAGCAACGGCGCCAAAAACTTGACTCACTCAAAAATGAGTAGCACTAAAGCTATCCCAAGTGCAGGAGGATGTCGTGTAATAATTAGTAATAAATTCCTAAATCGTCTCCTCAGGGAAAGTTTACTTAAAAATCAAACTCGTTGAAAAAGGTGAAAATTTTACAAAGAGAAAATAAAATGATGGTATGTGCAAAGGATGGGAGAGGGTACTAGTCATGGACTAAATTCATGTTTTTAGATTTTGATTGTCGGATTGGAATGTAAAGGACTAATAGATTAAACTCAGAAATTAATAAAACTAAATTAAGAATTAAACTAAATTAGGAAGTAATTGACAAAACATGCACTGAAAATTGAAAAGCCCCAAAAATCAATGTTCTAGGGTTCATCATTATATTCAAATCACAAATTCTCAAATTAAACCACCGTAATTGTAATCACTATTAAAATGAAAGCTTAACGAAATGATAAAAATAAATAACATGAATTAAATGAATAACAAATAAATTACTCAAACGTCTAAATCAAAATTCTCCAAAATATATCAAAAACTCAAAACTGAAATGAAATAGCAAGTAGGGAATTGAAAAGATCAAGCCAATTGAATGGAGATGAAGATTCGAAGCGGTGGAGAAGGCTGAGCTGCAGTGGCAATTGGATCCCTCAAGGAGTTTTTCAATCTACTGCAGTGTGAGTGAATGATCCAGTGGAAATTGTGTAGCTGCGTGAATGATTGATTGTATGAATCCTCCTATCCGAATCTGAATGAAAATCAATGGAAAAATAATGAATTCTCAGTGTTTATCTACTCAAAACCCAGTTTTTCCAGCCAAAAATCGGCCATAAAATGTCAAAAATCATTTATATACTCTGACGGTGGAATAAACCCTGATCTGTAAAATATGATATTCGCTCGAGCAGAGTGTCGAGCGAACATCGAGCGTTCGACTCTGCCTAAGTTCGCTCGAGCGGCCTGTCGAGCGAACATCAAGCGTTCGACTCTGCCTGAATTCGCTCGAGCGGCCTATCGAGCGAATATCGAGCTTTCGACTCTGCCTGAATTTCGCTCGAGCGGCCAAATGCCTCCACTCGAGCGATCTCTTTTCCCACGACTCGCTCGAGCCCACTGTCGAGCGGAAGTTGAGCGTTTGAATCTACCTAACTTTGCTCGAGTGGCCAAAAGCCGCCGTTCAAGCGATAAGTACTATAAACCATATTAATCAACAGTTGATAAAATTAGAGCAGAAATTTATGCTTTTAATCAATTAAAATCACAACTTTGATTTATTCATTTTTTCATATAAAACCAATGATAAAGTAATGAAAGAATTAATATATATTGGTTCCAAAAGCATTAAAAATGCAATAATTCAGCTCAATCATCTGGCCTTCAGGTTTTTAAAGGTAGGGAGAATATTTTTACAAACGCTCCCTGCAAACACCTTAACTCTTTGAGAGGCATGCATTTTCCAAATATGCTTCCATAACAGATTATTGTCTGCAGCACTTAAACTTTCTGCCTCCACTTTTGTTTGCTCCAAAGATCTAAAAAAAAAAAAAAAACATAGGCACTTTTTACATTGTAAATTTCATTTTTCTCATGCTCCCATATAAGTAAATCTGACACATTATCTGATGGAATCTTACACTTAGAACCTCAGTTGCCTCTCTCAGTGGCTGCACACTTATCAGCTTCTTAACATCCCATCTTCTATGATCATCCTTCATAAAAGAAGCCACTACCTGTGAATTATTTGCAGCAAGTCTAGCAACCAGGTTAGCCAGCAACTTATGGTTTGAAGCCAGTAATCAGTCCATATATTGATAGATAGACCATTGCCAACTTGCCATCCATGACCATTTAATAATCTAGAATTTTTAAAACTAGATGTAGGAAAATATCTAGCTATAAAAACCTTATGAACAAGAGTAGAATCCTCATTCATTATCCTTCAACCCTGCTTAGCTAAAGGAGCCTTATTGAAAGTTTGTATACACTTGAATCCTATACCTCCATCTTGTTTTGACTCACACAGCTTCCTCTAACTAGCCCAACTTAACTTTTTCTCTTTGTTTCTTTGACCCCACCAAAAGTTAGCCATCAATCCTTCTAGATCTGACATAGTGACTTTGGCAATTTAAAACAACTCATTGTGTAAGTAGGAATTGAAAGGGCCATTGCTTTCAACAAAACTTCTTCCTCCTAGTGATAAAAGTTTTTCTTTCCAACCTTGTAATTTATACTAGAATCTATGTTTTAAGGCTAAAAATGCTTGATATTTACCTCTTCGAACCATAGGTGGCAAATCTAAATATTTATCATATTGTTGAAAATGAGTAACACCCCAAACCTGCATGATCTCTATTTTTGAGCTAAGAGAACATTATGACTAAACACTATAGAAGTTTTCTCTCTGTTTATCTTCTATCCTAAGGCTTTCTCATAGATGTCAATCTTGTGTTGCAAAGTCAAGCAAGTTTGCATAGTGGCTCTACAAAACATAACACTATCATCTGCAAACAAGAGATGATTCAACTTAGGTGGCCCTTTACAAACCCGAATCCCTTCAATCTGTTGATGCTCATTGGCCTTGTCCAGCAAAGAAATGATGCCCTCAGTATAAAGTAGAAAAAGATAAAGATAAATGGGATTTCCTTGTCTCAATCCACGAGTTGGAACAACTATTCCCTTAGGCTTACTATTCACAAGAATTAGAAAAGAAACAGTTGTGACACAAAACATCACCAACTGAATCCATTTTGAGCTGAAACCCATCTACAACATCACATTCTTAAGGAATCTCCACTCAACTCTATCGTAAGCCTTACTCATATCCAACTTAAAAGACAAAAAATCATCCTTTAATAATATCTTCCTCCTAAGAAAATGCACCATTTCATAGGCCACTAATACATTATCGGTGATTAATCTTCCTGAAACAAAAGCTGTTTGTGCAGATGAAATAATAGCAAGTAAAATCAGCTTGAGCCTATTAGTTAAAATCATGGAAATTAGCTTATATGTGACATTACATAGGCTAATTGGCCTATAATCAGAAACTAACTAAGGCTTTTTCTTTGTAGGGATCAATGTAACAAAGGTATGGTTAATCTCAACACCAAAGGAACCACTATTAAAAGCATTCAACACTGCATCAGTGACATTAACTCCAACAACAGACCAGAATTTTTTATTAAAAAATAGGGGCCATACCATCTAGTCCAAGTGCCTTTGTAGGATGCGTCTCATCTGATGCTTTCTTCACCTCATCAGCTGTTAAATTTGCATCAAACTGTTCCATCATTAGAGCTATAATTCTACCATTTAAATCATGCAGAAAATCCATACTACCTAACTCCTCAGCAGCAGTGAAGAGTGTCTGAAAATAATCAGTAATGATCACATCTCTTACCTCATTAGTTTGCCATCTTCTAGTTGAGTCCTATATCCCTTTTATCCAATTCTTCTTCTTCCTTTGAGTTGCTTTATGATGGAAGAAACGTGTATTCTTATCCCCCTCAACTAACCACAGAGCCTTTGATCTTTACTTCCACGTGGTCTCACTTCTTTGCAACCATTGTTGAACCTCCCTTTGTGCTATTGGAATTTTCTGTCTATTAAGAGAGAGTGGATCAGCTTGATGAGCTAATCGAAGATTCTCCTTTGCCTTTTGTAGATTTCACTGCAAGGCTCAATCTTCCTCATGATAGTATTCAATTATCTCCTTCCTGCAACTTCCCTCCATGCCCCATCAACTACTTGTTTATAGCCAAAAGTTTCCGCCCACATTGCCTCAAATCTAAACAATTTCTTTATTGAAACCTGTTACACCCCTTCAGACAACTTTAGGATTATAAGCATATCATCAGAGTAAGTAACTATACCATGAAACACAACTGCCATTGATAGAAAGAATAACATTTCAAATTAGAAAAGCACCTATCTAGCTTTTCATTAATAATATGACCCTCTTCCCTTTTGTTACACCATGTAAATGGATTACCTCTAAAACCTAAATCATGTACTTGACATTCTTCGATGACATCTCTAAAAGCCTTCATTTGCCTATCTAGTCTAGCTCTTCCACCATTCTTTTCATTAATACTCATAATCTCATTGAAATCTCCCAATAGAACCCATTCTATATTAGAAGGTACTTTAAGAGACCTTAACAAATACCAAGATTCACTTCTCCTACTCACCTCTAGTTGGCCACAAAACCTAGTTAGCCACCATGAATCAACATTTACACCTTCTTTGATAATTTTAGCATGAATATGAGACTTTGAAAAACTTTGAACTTCTACTCTAAATTGTTTCTTCCAATACAATGCAATCCCACCACTTCTTCCTTCACAACTAACATCTAAACAGCCAAAAAATCCCAACATGTAACCTTGTTTTCTGTAAAACTAAAATCTTGAGAACTTCTTTTCTAACCAATCAGAAAAGGTTTGAATTCCGAGTGGGTTCCCAACCCCACGAGAAATCTAACTTATAAAACTCATTGACCTCAATAGGGTGGTTGCACAGCCACTCCCGATCCATAATTACTTATTACCCCTCCTGTTTTGATGGTCCTTCTCAACATGAACAACATCATCATTAGAAGGAGTTGAAAACTTACATTTCTTGTTGTCAACAACATGTAGAATACCACCAGCAATCTCCTCCACAGCTTTCTTCCTCTTGAATTCCTCGTCAACTCACATAGTGCAATCTCCTCCAAGTACTTCTAGTGCGCCTCCTCTGCAATAGATTAGATTGTGATTGTACAACTTCAACAATCTAAACTTCATTTCTATTAACAAGCTTATCAATAGCCCCATCATTAACTTCAGAAGGTCCAACATCAAAGCCAATATGAGATGGTCCAACATGCCCATGAAGACCACCTTTTGGCACGTGTACCTCCACCTCTTCTTCAGCTACTATATTATCAATAATAGCCGTTACAACATGAGAGACTCCCTATTGCATATAACAATTAGTAACGAATACTAACTTGAAACTGTCATGAGTAACAGTTCAAGTTGTGCCTTAAATTAAGTTATCCTTAATAGTACGCATTGAAAAGGGATAGACATTACCATTCCTGATCTCAGCATGCTTGGCACCACCAACTGCCGCCATGTTCTACTCCTGCTCCACCCTAATGGTCTTTGCATCTCTCAAACTATGCTCCTGAGATGGCTCCCAACTCTTCTTGAAATTTGATTCTGCATGCAACCAAGCACCAAATTGATGGGAAGATTGAAGTTCCAATTGGCAGCTTGCACTTTCATGGATAATTCTACCCCATGTAAAACAGAAACGAGGAAGCTTCTCATACTGTATTGGACTCCAAACCTTGGCACCTTGCATAGTGCAAGTCCTACCTCTAGCAAGAGGTTTCTTCAAATTGATCATAATTAACTCTTAAATAGCTACCCCATCCAACATCATCATTTTCAACATCCATCTCCAATACCTCACCATAGAACCACCCAGCTTGACTCCATAATCCTTATTCATACTAAACAAAGGGAGATTATGCAATTGCACTCAAAAAGGTGCAACATCGAACTTCAATACATGAACTGGAATAATGCCATTAAAAGGAATAATGACAAACAACTGACTATCAAAAAACCATGACCTTCCTCCTCTATTCTTTCTTTATCTACATGAGTCGCAAAAATCATCACAAACACATTCCTTCCCACCTCCTTCAACACAGCAGGTTTACTAAGGCACCAAATTTTTTCCATAGTCGATTCTACAACCTGCTTTCCCAATTGTCATTCACACCAAATTTTACCAATCATACTCAAGTCACCCTTGCTCTTCACCATAGAAACATCCACCTCCTCCAGCACAATAGAAGCATCTTCTTCTTTACTCAACCAAAAATTACTCCACGTGTGTTGCAAAGCTTCCATCGCAAGTGCAAGATAGAAGCCTAGAGATAGAAGCCTAGAGATAAAACTAGAGAGAAGACTTCCAAGATTGCTTTATATTTACGAAAAAAAAAATGTTATTTTTATGCAATGCAAGAAAATAAAATATTTTCTTAGAAATAAAATCATATTTTATGAAAGTATGCTAAACTATAAGAGCTAAAGTATATGTATGTAATGACCTTTGACAACCCTTTTTATGCACCTCGAAAATAGTTGTATGCATGATGAAACAGATGTATGTGTAGTAATTATTGTTTTTATGATCCCTGCAATGAAAAGATTATGTTTTATATTTTATGTTATGAAATGATGTTTCATTATGAAATGGACTGGTAAACAAAAAGAAGAAAAAGGAAATGATTGAAATGGATGAACAAAAGGAAATGAAAGGAAATAAAATGAATATTTTAATATATGAATCTACGTAATATAGCCGTAATTGAATGAATGAATAATGGAACCAATGGACCAAGCAGATTGTAATGTCGGGTAAGTAGTACTGGTAGTACACCTATTTCCACCTAACTGAAAGAGATTCTCAACATGTGACCACAGGCAAAGTCCGCGTCCAAAAGATTGCTAACCCTAACACATTTTTCTTTTAGTGACACAGGGCATAACAATGTGTATCGGCCAATGGAAAATAATAACAGTTAATTGGATGTTATGGAAATATTGATCTCTCTCTATGAAGAAATGTTTGAAGGTATGGGAAATGTTTTTATGATGAATGAAAACCTTTTTAAATAATATTTTCAAAGGAAATAAACGCTTTATGTAAAGTAAACAGATGAATGAAAAATGCATGAATGAAAATCTATATTAGTATATATTTATTATATGAAGTAATGCTTACTATGTATTGGACTCATTTTATTTTTATGTATGTATCTCAAAGGAATGAAATGAGGAACAAGCTTCAAGATAGACATGGCCTAAGGAAAAGATGACAGAAGCCTAGGAACATTTTATGTAACACATAAAATCATATTTTGTAAAATGGACTTTATGATAATTTGATAAAAATGAATTATGCTCCAAACACTCTTTTAAATTTACGAAGCATGTTTAAATTTTAACTATAAATTTTTTTTTTTAATCCTAAGGAGGAAATGATCGAAAAGTTTTAAAAAGTTCAGCAATTTCCATCTCGTTAAAGTTTCTTAAAGTCCTACCACAAGAACGAGCATTACAAAAAGCTTCAAAGATGGCTAAATGAATTTGGTGAGCATTACAACAAGATGGTTATAGTGTTGTCCATTGCTATGGCTGTTATCAAGCCATTTTTATTTAAGTAGACATTCATTAGCACACCAAGTAATTTGAAGAAAGTGATTATTTTGACTTGTTATGGATTTTCTTCTTAAATAATCTCTTTGTATAGCTCCAATGGAGATGGTATTTATTTAATATTTTTTATCCCATAAGTGTCTCAATAATAGAATGTTTTTGTTGTTAATATAACTGGAAAGATATGTTGACTTTAACCTATTTAGTTCTTTTAGAATCTATTTTCTTGAATGTGTTCATGATAAATTTATTGATAAAATATAATGTGTTCACAAATCAAACATATTATTTTTCAAGTGGCAATAATGAAGCTAACTGCCTCTTCAATCTCATGGATTCTTGTTGAAGTTGTCTTCCTGGTAGTGCTTACTTCTCATTGAAAATATATTTCTCAATCTCCACATAGGGTAGTATTGGATCATGAAGTGATATTTCTATTCTTTTGTAGTCCAACTTATAAATTTATAAAATGCTTGGTATCTAAACATGTTTATGATTTTTTTTTTTTTAAATCTATGAGCTCATTGTAGTTCTAATTCATATTCTTTATGTACTTGAGGGTATGAGGATGTGTTCCTTTTTTGGATAGATGAATATAGTTATATCCTTTCCTCAAGTCCATTCATCATAAAGGCAAAACTTTTTTAAGTTCTTTGTTTGTCCAATAGAGATGTAATTTGTTTCAATTTCTTGTTTGTGTAATTTTTTTTTGGGTTGAAATATAACGTGGACGTGTGTTTTTTATATATTATATTTTAGTGCTATTTTTTTGAAAGATTATTTTGGTCACAAATAATTATTTCTGGCTAGTTTCACTACTCTAAATAATTATTTGCAACCAAATCTCTCAATAGAATGAATTACTATATGTGGAAAAACAAATGCTACAAAATTATTTACTTTTTGCGATGATAATTAATCATGGTTGGTGCACTTTTTGAGACAAGATTTAAGATTTTTTTAGGAGATATAATCTCTACATAAAGTCTTAGTTACGACTGCTTCAAAAAATTGTTAGAAAAGAGTATTTGAGATGAGTTATTTGTGACCACCATGTAGAAGGTTTTTTTTTTCCCCACTAGAAATTTGTTTTTTCTACAATATAAGGACTTTTTGTAGTGACTTCTTGTCGCCACAAAAAGCACAATATCTTGTACCTATAATTCAATCTTTGTTACCTTGTGTGACATTATTTCTTCATGTGTGGAAACAAAATAATATATATGGTTCAATTCGAAAAGAGAATAGAACTCAAAATGCTTATAGAACTGCTAAATAATCATTACAAGAAAAATAAGTATTTGTGACGAATTATATGCTATAAGAATGACTATTTGCTATCAAAACAGACTCATTTTAGTAGAAAATAATCATTTTCGCAAGAAATAACTAGCCACAATTAAGCAATTTTCTTGTAGTGAATAGTCCTAGATATAGGTATGTTTTATTTTCTTATTAATTTATTGGATTCCATATTGTGAGACATAAAACATAAGTGCTCAATCTCTTGAGTATTGGCAACTAATTATGTTTACTTAGCAAAACATGAACATATAACAGCAAAGAATTCAAACAACCGATCAATAATAGGATAGTATTTTACTTTCGTGCAATATTTTCAATATTGGAACCATAGAGAATTTGTGATTGTCTTCGATACGACATGTTATCTATAAGGATGGCTAAAAGATGAGAATGCACACTTCAAGCCCTAGATCCTTGATTTTATGAATATAACTATTGAAAGAATACATTCATATACCTCACATTCAAGTTCTAACTAGATATAAGCATCAAATCTAGCATGTCATAGCAAATATTTCATTAAACCAAACATTGAACCCAAGAGCCTCTAGTTTATTCGTAAACTCAAACTCTTGCATATTCTACAAAAATCCAACAAAGACCTAAGTTATAACATTTCAAAAACTTGTTCTTAACCCTTAGATCTAAGCTTTAAAAATAAGATTCATAAAATCATGGCCATAGAATCAAAACCTTAAAGCTAAAATCATAACCTAAACCAAACATAACTCGCTTTGCATCAATTAGTTTTTACCACTTTAAAGATCATGCAAAACTATTTTATAAAATCTTAACATGCTTTGAATGAAACTATAAACTTGCATATAATCATATTAACACTTTATCAAACCAAGATCTACAAAATATTGCATAAATATATCACAAAAATCCCAAAGTTCATCACCAACATCAAAGCTGAACATTTCCACCATTAATAGCCATTTTCATCAATCAAATCTCCAAGAAAAATCTACCAACACATACCTAAGTAAACTAGAATCATTAATAAACAAAATGGAAGATAATAAAGCTATAGAAAATAACTTACAAAATCTAGGAATGAAGGACACACAAGCTGCCAAACTTTTCTCTCAAGCTCTCTCTCGGTTTCTCTCTTGTAAAACAAATGAAAAAATGGCTAAGTGTGGAGGCAAAGAAAGGAGCGTGGGGTATAGATGAAGGGGCTGACATCATGGGTAAGTGAATGACCATTTGATGTGAGATTGACTTGTGAAAAGAGGAGAGAAAAGGGGACTAAAGTGCAACTGATTTTCTACTACTACTAGCCTAGTGGATGAGAGATGAGTGTCGCTTGTTTGAGTGGCCATAAATGGTATTAATTGGGGCAGAAAATAAGGTGGCATGGCAAACATGGTATGGCCTTGTAAGGGTGGAGAAACTTCTTCAATAAGCTTGGGGAAAAATGTGGTTTCGGTGGGACTAAAAAGGCGCTAACTGAATAAGGTTTCATTTGGGGTATATTTAGGGTTTCAATTAGCAACATGTAATAGAGAGTATAAAGGTGTAAGAGTTTGTACTTGAGTGGTTGGTTGCTTGTGGAAGTGACTAAACCAAGTGAGTAAATACCTAGTTATAAACCAAGTATGTTTTGGGTTTCGAAACCATTTAGGGTTTCGACTTCCACAAGGGGGTGTAGGGTTTCTGTTTGCTTCAATAATTTAGGCTTTCATTATTGAAACCTTCTTTTGGTTGACCAGATAGTGTTTAATTAGGTGACATAGTGATTGGTGTAAGAAAGCATGATGAGAAGCTTGGTTCACACCCCATCTCTTACACATTGTCCTCCTCTTGACAAGCATACTAGGGCTTTCAATTGGATAGCTAAGATTGTGTCATGCATCTAAATAAAAGCATTCTAGTGATCCTAAGTCAATTTGGACATCAAACATGATGATTTGACAATTGTTTAAACCAGATGGTGCATTGCACTCTCCCAAAGGTTTACTATTTTTATTGCATTATAAAATCCTAGATATTCATATGAGTCTAATGGTGCAATTTGTTTCATAAAATTGTACTCTTAAGTTCCTTATTTAAATAGAAAGGTAATTTCATCTCTATAATAAATCTGGATCCAACTATACTAACAGACTAAAATCTAATCGATCGCTCAATTTGTAAATTCTTTGTGGGATTCCATGATATTTGTAAAGTGTAGAAAAATTCATATATCAAATTTCTTTCGAGATGTTACACCTATACTCCAACACAGATCGACTCTCACACAAAAATATACATGTTGTACCAGGAAAACGTCTATCAACAAACAAACTCGAAGACACCAACACTTGATAAGCCCAAAGGATTATTCATCCTGTCTATCTAGTGAGGCTGACAAGATACCGCCCCACCCCAACTATTTATGGAAACTCTCTCAACCCATATAAAGCTCATGGTGATGTCTCGCAGGAATGGTTTAGAGAATTCTCCATCCTGCCCCATGATAATCAACACACGGTACACTTACATAGAAATTTCACAAAACAAGTGCAATTGAAATCTCAGAAAATACAAAGTGAAAATATTCATAAACATAATGGTAAAATAATTATATTTCATAATGAGAAAATGGGAGATTATAGAGTATGCATGAACCAAAATTTCATAACATCCTCAAACAACATTTTTGCATGAACCAAAATTCCAGAACATTTTCAAATAACCTTTACCCTCTATTCCTCAGTAATATCTTAGAATCTAATCTACCTCACTGTTCCATGGTAGCAATGCCCTTCTCCTCTGACGTTGATTGCTCCCTTCAAAAATTCTAACTCCAGGGCTTTCAATGCTTATGATCTCAAAAGTGACATTTTAGCTTTTGCCTAAAGCCTTTTATAGCACCACGCATCAGGTGTTCTTTTGACTCCAGTTATGACTGATTAGAAGCCCTTTAATCTAGATCACCATTGCAGAATGACAAAGACAAACTGGCAAGGCATAGTCTGTGTGACACATCCAAGTCACCGCTTGGGACGTAACGGAATCTTGGAGCATCAAGACATGTAACACATGATTACATACCCACTTCATGACAATTAATATGCAATACATCTCAGCATACAACTAGCAATATGCATTAATCGCAGTGGAAATTAGGGTGATAAAATAATTTATGCCAGAATGAACTGAACATCCCAAAATGTTAATTAACCATAAATAAGTACTTCCTTACTTAAGAGGTTCTCATAAGTTCAACATAACATGATAGATAGAATCCCACAATACTGAAACTACATAATCAGATTAGCTCTCGCATCTAATCGATGTTATGTAGAGTTAGAGCTATGAACATCAAAATCATGTCCAGCATTCGCTCAAGATCCGACTCTTCTTTAACCATCTACATCTAGTGTTTCATTTTGTTCATTGTCTACCGGTCCTAATACAACTTCTACCATTTTGGGAGAATGATAATGGATCCACAATGGTGAGATTTATTTGAAATCTCAGTAAGTTAAACAACTCACTTGCATAGAGATGAGTTATGCATGATAAATGATAAACATGAAATGCATACTATACAAAAAAATTCGTATTTATCTCCCATCTAGATTCCTTAACATTATTTTTTTCAACAAAAATTTGATGCACATTTTCTTACAAAAAGTATTTATTAATTTATCTTTTAAAAAACATAAATTTTCATCATCATTAACAATAACGTAATGTATGGTATCATCACAACTCCCCATTATGCACTATGAGTACTTACCAGTGACTGTAGCACAACTTATGTTGAAATTACGTTGTATGTAGACACTCATTCTTGATGCATTGGTAATAGAACATAATATCATAACAATTTTTCATAACATTCATCATAATGTATGCACCTACCAGCATTAAGTACCATAAATGACTTTGTTCTAACATTATTTTAAAAAGAATCAATTCAAAACCCATTGACGGTTCTTTATCAACACAAGGGTTACTACTCAATTTTTACTCTCTCCAGAATGGATGGAGGAATTCCACCAAGATAATTCCTCATCCTATCTCATTGAGGTCAGGACAATTTCTTTTCCCTACTATGCTTGAGAATGTTTTTAATGACATGTGTTTGGGAAGTATGCTTCATGTAAAAATAACAATTTCATAATTCATATAATATGCAAAAATAGTAAAAATTACAAATGTCATGTAAATAAGTAAATAAATACTCAATGTATCATATAACATGACGTTTCATGCTTAAAATGGCATTTATATCATGAATGTGGTATTTATACATAAATCATAAATAAATTATCTAAGAATAAGTTAGAAGCTAACTTACAAAATCTCTAGGTATTTTATAAATTTGGTATAGCTGTAATAAGAGGCATTCTAAGTTAAGAATTGCACATCTAAATAAGATGTTCATAATCAAAATGGCTCAAAATCAATATTTATGAAATTGCCTTTACAAATGCCACTTGGGCTCTAAATTTTCACTATTTGTAACTTGGCTCCAAAATTCACCAAATTTCACAAACCTCATATTTTCTATGTTCTAAATCCATATATTTCCTTAGGATTGCTAGAATCAATTTACAACTATGCGAAAATCAACCAACCTGTGGCACGCATCATTGTGGGCCTATTTGTGTTCTCAAGTCTATAACCTCTATGGATGCATTTGTACTCAATTTCCATCAAGTGACAACCATGAATATAGTCTTAAGAACATGTTTATAATTTAGATTCAGTTCTCACGAATTCATCCCAACACTTATGCATTGATTTAAAACCAAATTATCCCATAATGTTTCTAGCTTTTCCTTGTCAAAAAGAGGTTCAAAACCTAAATGGATCGTGCATTTTTTTTCTTATCCCAATCACAAAGTTTTCCTAAATGCTCATTACTCAAGCATAGGAAAATTTAACCAAGACTTCACAAAATACTCTTCAGTCAAGTGAAACCTGAAAACAAGCTTGATGATCAACACAAGATATTGATTTCTAAACCTTTTATGACTTGCTATTTTCCTAAATTTTAAACTTTCAAACAATCTCAAAAAATTTTAACTACACTTAAGGTAACATATCACTACATGTCATGACTAAAATTTCATACCAAAATAATATACATGCAAAGCTTCAAATTTGGCCAAATTTCAACACTTGAGCAAAAGCTTTTAATAACTCAATCAAATCTTCATTCTCATGCCATAAGTCAAAGCCTAACATGTTAATCTAACATCCAACAAGAGATAGGCAAGAATACTTGCAAAATTTGTGGCCCTTGAGCTCTCAAACTCAACTCACTTCATGATCAAACTCTCAACCCACTTGGTTTCTCACCTTTCTCACACTAAGAGTGTATAGCTCTCAAAAATGCCAAGAGAATGCTTGAGGGAGTTGTGTGAGGAAGTAAGGAGTGTAGGGAGATATTTATAAGGCTCAATGGAGGGTGAAAGGCGTTGGTTTGGCTAAGGGGTGAGGCTTGTGAGTGGTGGAAGTGGGCGGTGGAGTGTTGAGTGAAATTTGCTAGATTTTGTCATGCTTGATTAGCTTAATAGTGTTCTAAAACTTGATCATTTCATCAAGCTCAGGTTCTACAATGTGTCTATAGGTGTCCCTTCGTGCATAAAATAAAACAAAAGAAAAATAAAAAGAAAACACCTAATGTTAGCCAATGGTTTTGCATCAAAACTGTCCAAATTTTTTCATCAATTCTTGTCCCTTTTCTCTTGGTCTAATTTTTGAGGTACTATTAACATCATTTGCAAGCTTTTTCAAGTGAGTAGGAGAAGAGGGATTGGCTACCATGTGATCATGCATGAGCTGAAAATAAAAGAGGTGAAAAGAGAGGTGGTTCAGTCGAATGGTTCATGTGTGTGCCTCTCTTTGAGCCAATTGTTGGGTTGCCTTTGGGAGGTAATTGGGTAAGCTTGCAATTGAGTGCTTTTAAGTACTTCCAATCACAAGGATGGTGGCATGGGGAGGGTGGCTGTTTTGGTGCAGAAAAAAATTCTTGGAGAGCTAAGGATTACACAGTTTGAAATCAACTTACTTCCTAGGTGAATAGTTGGGTTTTGTTTTTGTTTCTTGGAACCTTTTTGCACACTTACTAGGTCTGAATCTAAGGTGACATTATGAGGATCTAAGGGTTAGAAATCATCTTGAGAGCTAGTTGAAGGGGCATTGGTCTTGGGTGATTTGAAGAAGAGTAATGGATTTGCACCAAGGGTGCCAATTAGTGGTTTAGTTGGCAATGGCATGCCTTTTGTTTATGTGACATGGATTGGGTTAAATCTAACGTTCAAGGCTTTTCCAAGAGTGATGTAAAAAACAAGTACATAAAACAAAATTTTCAGATTTTAAAATGTGAAGAAAAGGGTTTCAAGAAAACTACACAAAGTCATGATGCTTAGGTGACTATTCATATGCGAGATGAATAGTGATCCTTAATCCAAGTTAAAAACTTAACCAAGGTTGAATTGGGAATCCTATGGGTGTAAAATTGTGTCAACGGGTCATGTTCGTGTCGTCAAGGCATGTATATTACAGTTAATAGGTCAACACGAACACGACCCATAAAGGATTTCGTGTCAAAATTTTCAACACGAATACGACACGTTAAGATAACGGGTCAACACGACACGATATGACCTGTTAACAAATATAAATTAAATTGACACGATACGGCACGACACAACATGACACGATATGACCCGTTAACAAAAATAAATTAACACGACACGACATGACACAACCCATTTCAACCCCTTAGTGACATGTTTACTAATTATAAGCTAACAACAAGTTTGAAATTAAAATCCAAATAATAAAAATACAAACATTAAAATCCTAATAATTAGTACCAATTACCAAATATGTTACATAGATATGATCCACAAATATCATCCACATTCCACACACTTTGTAATAATATTAAAATTACATCCCAAATATAATAAACAAAACACACGTTCTAAACATATTAACGATAAAATCCCAAATATGAACACAAATAAACACTTTAACAATTTGAAGAATGAAGTGGAGCATCCTCTTTGCCCTTGTTGATCTCCAACTCCATTACATCTTCATTCCTTCGAGATTTAACCTCTAAGGGTAATACTCCCACTGCTGATGCTGCTGAAAAAAAGAACACAGTTCAGGCCTAGTACTAATTCTTATAGCTTGTACAGCTCGAGCCATCTACTATCTTCTTGGTTGTTTGCTTTTATAATTTTGAATCCCCTACTGTTTCTCTCTCTCTTGCCCAGTATTTTCAAATGCAATATATCTGCTGCTTCTTAAGCCTTAAAAGTACAAAATGTTGGGATTTTAATGTAAAGTAGTCTTGTGCTCAAGATAATTAAAATCTAAAATCTGATAGAAGCATGCAGCTCCAATCCAGATCGATTAGGATTGAAGACCCTAAAAAAAAAAAAACTAGAGGTCTGAAAAACTAGAGAAAAAAAAATTCCGAACTGAAAAATTTACCTTTGAAATTGGATGTGGCCATGGGCGTGGCGCCGGCCGCCGTGTGCCACTGGGTGTGGCCGTGAACCGCTACTGCATGGGTTGAAGACGAAGAGAGGGGTGGCATGAGAAGAGGCCGAGGTTGTGCCATTGCTGCTGCTGCGCCGTTGAACCGTTGAAGACCAAGACACGCCGGCAACAGCTTGAGAAGAGGAGAGGCAGATTTTTTTGGGTTAAAATCTGAAGAGGGTAGGGGGGGCGGCGTGGGAAATGGGAAATTGGAATGGTGGGATATTGTTTTTGGGTTAGGGTTTCTAATTTTTTGAATTTTAGTTTTAAGGGTATAGATGTAAATTTAATTTTTTTAATGGGTCTTAACAGGTTGACCCGTTAGTGACCTGTTAAGTAATCGTGTCTTAACGGGTCAACCTGTTTTGACCCGAACCCGTTAAGCCTAAACTCTAACCCGCTTTTATCGTATCGTGTTCGTGTTGGGTTAATAGGTCGTGTCACATATTGTAACCCCTAGTTGTGGAGAAAGGAAAACTAATGGTATGGTGTATGTGGGTCCCATTTAGAAGAATGAAATAAAATTCAAGGTTTGGGCTTGGGTTGGACTTTTATTGGGCCATATGTGCAGGCCTTTGTTGTGGGCCTAGAAGTAGGCTTATCCATGGGTCTTATGTCCAGATTTATTGGGCCTATACTTGGCCTCCATAACCCATTTGGTTGGGTCCTAGATTTGGGTCTTTCTTCAATTGGGCCAAATCCTTGAACCTTAATAAGTTGAGTCCAATAACCTTGTGCTAATTAGGTTGGACCTAATATAAAAAACCTAACAAGTTAGGCTCAGAGCCTTGTGTCCAACATGTTGGACTTGAACCTTAGTGTCTCTCCTAAGCCTATATACTCAGAAAACTTAGGCATTTAATAAACCAATCTCTTGGGCCTTCCTAAATCCATTTAGAAATTAACCCAAATTACTTCGCTTATTAATGTGGCAAACTTACAATATGCCATGTGTCACTCTTTCATTATCCTCTTGTCATTTATCCTCAAAATTAATAAAGCACTAAAAAATGTCTTCTAATAATTCTACTAAACCCAAAATATATGGCCATTTTGCCAACTCAAGTTCTAAAAATGATTATACTCACAACTAGTCTAACCCTTAATTAACTAGGATTAAGGCTACTAAACCCTTTGCTTTGGTTAATTAATTTCAGTGAGCTTAGTTTAGTTATTAGTTTATTGTTTTGCATCTTGGTCTTTTACTTTTACTTATAACACTCAAAAATCTATAAATATGAATTTGGTACACGACTAGTACCCTTTTAATTTTCGACGCACTCTTCCATTCATTGCATATATCACTACTTTTATTTTCTCTTTGTGAATATTTTCACCATTTTATATGAGTTTGATTTTAAGAAACTTTCTCCGAGGAGCATATTTAAAAAATTTATTCCTAATTATTACGTGACACCCTCCAGTACTTGGGACAACTTTTGTACTTCTCATTTTTTAGTGAGTCACCTTCTTCATGATATCATCCTCGTACTTTTTCTTCGAGCAATATTATGTACCAAAAGTAATATATCTAAAAAATGTAAACATACTTCATAAAATCCACATAATAGACGTTCAAAAGTTATAGTGTGTGTCCAAAAAATTTGTAACATCATAAGTACTGGAGATAGCGCTCCTTAAGTACATGCAAAGACTAATATAATAATAGGTTAGTCCTTTGAGTAGCTTACGCAACTCAGCTAAGGAAGCCAAAATATTATCGATAAAATGGAGCATTGAAGTGATGAGCTCCGCGTCGTTACATTGCCGCCAATCAACCTCCTCCAATCGATTATTTGTCGCATCTCTTGATCTTAGCACATGATCTACCATTTCAGGATGAATGGTAGTTAGGACTACCAAGTGAGATTTGATTATAAATTTTTACAAGTTAACAAATAATTTTAACTAACAGTGTATAGATACATGCATGATAGTAAACACATGAATGCTAATGAGAACATGCTTGAACGTGACGTGACGATTTTGAATAGGCTTAGGGCCTAAATTTTATTTTAAGACCTATTAGAGTTTAGCGGATGATTTTGGACTCAACAAATGAGTCAAGGCTCATTTAGTAATTTATAGATCAAATGAGCTTTTTTATTGTAATTTATTAGTGGCCAGCACAAGAAGTTTTGCTAAAAGGACAAGCCCCATACTCAACATCTTGACTTGCATGTAAGTTTCATGCATGTTCCTACTTTTCTACTTTCTCCTTCCTCCTCTAGGTTTCTAACTACCTATATATACATATATATATATATATATATTTAAACATGCATAATTTTGGACGTTCACGCAAGTCTTATTTTTTTCAAGGGTTGCCACAGCCTTGAGTGTTTAGTGAAACTCCTCCACTACTCATTTTGCCACCCTAAGTCTGCACGTTCCATTCCCACGTCCCCACGTCCAAGAAGTGCCCATCAAGCATGGCAAAAACCGGTAACCGCTACGCTCCATGCATGTTACCTTCTTTCTATTCTTTCTCTTGGTTACCAGTAATCTGCATATATACGTGCAAAGCTAGGGTTGCCTTCTATGATATATATATATATATTCTCAAACTCTCTCCATCTTCAAGCCACTACAATCTTTTATTCCTTTCTCAAGGTCCGTTCACTATCATGGCAGACCACCCTCCAGTCTCAAACCCCTCTTCCAGTTACCAACCACCGTACACGTCTACCCACATAACCGAAACCAACCACTATGTGCTCTTCCATAGCCAACAACACAACCCACAGAACACCAACTAAAGAAAATTGATCGCTGCCACCCTGTGCAACCCAACCTTTATTTTCATACACCCGAAACATAGTACCCCAAGCCATGCATACCCTTCCACATGAACACTTCAGCCATTGCCACATGTCAGAAATAGTCATCAATTTCGCTGACAGGTCCTCCTTCTCCTTCTCCGTCAAGTAGTATTGTTTCCATTGTCAACACCATCACCGATTGTTCTTCACACAGGTCTTGGTTTAGAAATTCCTTCAACGTTGCCATGGAGAGTCAGCCATAGCACACTGTCGCACATGACCAACTTTTTCATCGTCTCACGCAGACGTCCTTGAATTTCTTTGTCATCGTGTTACCCTGTCCAACGTCTTCATCATCCTAGCCGTTTATCATAAGGTGAACTTTCAACTCTTTTTTTTTTTTTTTTGGGTCTAAGCCATCTATTTGGGTGCTAACCGGATGGTCTTATATGTGTCCTTGAGTTAAAATTTCATTACTACTCTCCAAATTTTAAGATGGGCTAATCTTTTAAGTTAAGCTTGGTTTAATAGTTAATCCATGGTAGAGATCATATTTTAGACTTACAATTTTATCCTCTGACCGTAGTATTGGACCTGTTTTTAATAGGCCTAGTTGTACCTTGTTATAGAAACTATATTTTAAATGGGTTTAAAAATAACTTCCTAACATATAGTTCAAAGTCTTAAGAATAACATAAGTGAATATTAAGACCATAGGAGTATGTTTTAATAGCAAAAGATCTAAACTTACTCAAAACATAAGCTGTTTTTACACTTCTAGTTTTCAACTTTCTCATATCATGCAAAACTCTTGGTAAAAATTCTAAATATGAAACATCATCCTTAAGCAGGCTTTTCACTAATATAAACTCCATGAAAAATCACAAAAAATATACCAATGGAAACTATAATTAAGGAAGAACAATGTATCTAAGTGAGTTTCATGATAATCGACTTACAAAGACTTTGTAAAATTCAAGCAAGAAATGCTAAAAAAGTTGTCTAAAGTCTCTCATTGAGTTCTCTCCAAGAAAATGTTTCGAAAGTGGCAAAAACCTAAGGGACAAACCATGGATGACTCATATATTGATGGAAGGTTTGAAAGATCATGTGAAGGTGACTTTTTGGTAATAGGTTGTCAGCCAACACCATGAGCTATAGCATACGGTTTTGTGCCTTCAAGCTGACTTGTGATGGGTTGGTGGTGAGGTGACTGATTGCCCTCCCATCAATCACTATTTTGGATTGACATGAGCAATGGAAGTACACTCATGGCAATGTTGAAAGTTCCTCAAGAATCCATGCACAAGTGGTGCAATTTGGTGAGCCTTAATGGGCTTAAACCGATTGGGCCTCCTCATTTGGGGTTTCAATAGAGTTTGGTTTAGGGTTTCATTTTCTATCAATTCCAAATCTAATTTTTCTTAACTCAATGAAAATATTATGGTATAAGAGAATGATTAAGGGTGTGATTTAATAGTATATGGAAGTGATTTAATCAAAGTGGTTAAACACTTGGCTAAAACTGGCTTCATTTAGGGTTTGGGTACCATTTATGGTTTTGGTTTCCACAAGGTATTTGGGGTTTCAATTGGATTCTAAATATTTGAAGTTTCACTAGGGTTGAAACCCTCTTTGGTTTGACACAAAAATGAATGGTTGGATGGAATAATATTTGGTTTTGGTAGCATGATAACAAAGCTTAATTTTCCTTCTTTCCTTTACATTTTTATCTCATGGTTCATATTGATGCCAAGTATCCTATACTATTCACCAAATGTGGCTAAGATGTTACCATGTGTCCAAATAAAATTTCTCTAAACTTATTTGGACATTCCACACTGTAATCTGAAAATGATTGGACTGCATGCCACATGGCACTAATTCACTTCAAAAATTGTGAAAACAACTTTACACCATAAAATCCTAAATAATTTTACAAAACTAGGAGTGCACTTCATTTCAAAAATTTCAACTCCTAAGTGTCTCGAACAAATCAAAACGTGTGTTTTAAACAGTTGTTGTCCTAAAAACGAAAATTTGTTTATTGCACTGTAAAATTTTATATATTCGTATGAAACTAATGGCACAGACTCTTTCTTATTCTCACAAATCGCATTTCTGACACTTAAGTGGACTAGAAATTGACTATGCTAACAGATTAAAATGCAATTGCTCAATTCATGAGACCTTTTTGGGATTTTCATGATGTTTCTAAAGCCTAAAGAAACTCATCCACTAGATTTTTTCCAATATGTTATATTTAGGATTTCGGCTTTCACCATGGTTTAGTGGTTTTAATCGGATCTCAATGGTTTGGGATTCCACTAGAGTTGAAATTCTCTTTATTTTGCCACGATGTCTAGTAGAATGGAATAGACTTTGGCTTAGGTGGCATGATCACAATGGTTGATTTTCCTTTCGTTCCTTCATATTTTCATCTAATAGTTCCTTTTAGTGCCAAATTTCCTATACTATTCACCAAGTACGACTAAGATTTTGAGAAGTGTCCACTAAAATTTCTCAAGATTGATTTTGGACCATTCACACAGTGATTTACCATCGACTGAACTAGGTACCACATTGTGCTATTTCAAGTGTTACTATTCACTCCAAAAAATGCGAGATTAAATATTGTACCTTATAATCCTAAATAATCATATGAATCTAGTGGTACAATTTGTTTCGCAAATTTCAACTCTTAAGTCCCTCGATTATGTCAAAAGGCATTGTCTATCACTTTTCATTTGGAAATGAAAAATGTATTATTGCATCATAAAATCTTAAATATTCATCTAAGTTCAATGACACAAAACCGTTTCTCAATCTCATACTCCTAAATATTTCAAATAAATAAAACGGCACTTATGTCAACATAGTGGCTAGAAAACCCAAGCGGTTGCTTGATTCGTAAAATCTTTCCGAGATTTCACGATGCTCTTAAGGTCTAAAAAAATTCATTTATTGAATTTCTAACGGGTTGCTACACCCAAGCTATTTGCAATAGTTTTAGATTTTTTTGTAATATTTTAGGATTTTTATTTATAAACTTTATTTAGGGATAGAAATTATTTTTAGATTAATTTCTAATATTTTAGAAGTAACTTTATTTATATTTAAATTGAAAAAGTATGGATTTATTTTGATCGATATAAGTTATATCTGGCTCACAGGGTTGTAAAACATGTTCAAAAATACGTTTTGGGCTTTAAGTACATGTTCTAGGCAATAGCTTATTGAGGCTCATGAGTGGCCAGATAGCCCGTAGGCCAATCTGCCTACCCAATAGATAGACGGAGCCACCCGCCCGTGTATGACGGGCTAGGTAGCATACACAAAGAGAAGTCACCCCCCAAAAACGTGTGGGGGAGCGGGAAGCAAGTCAACGTCTGGCATCAAAATTAATCAAATTAGTCCATCCATTAGTATATACTACATTTTGAAAATTAAAAACCTAAAAATATGAAGCAAGAATTTTATTGTTGTCAGTCTTTTGATTACTATGAAGTATCCCAAATTGGTAGAAAAGGAAAGGTAGCTTCTCATTTAGGTTTTGTTTGTTTTCACAACTATTCTTATATTATCTCATCTATGAAAATAAATGAGACTACTTTGTAGTCATGTTAAATGTTTCAATGACACTCCAATATTATGGTATTCTCCACTGATTTTATTCTAGAAAAAACTCTCACAGATGCTACCATGTAATTGATTTTAAGTCAAAAGAGAAATTTCTATTATAAACAAAAACCACGTTAAATTTTGTAATTTATATATATATATATATATATATATATTGAAATAGTGACTTGTATTCATAACTTTAGATCAAAATTTGGATACATGGTGGAATGAAATCAAAAGTAGTGGTATAACCACTGATGCTAAGAGCATCCTTGCTTAAAGCATGAGCAACTTCATTGTTTGCTCTAACAGTATGCCTTGTTGACCATGAATTAAAGGTGTTGAGTGTGTCTCTGGTGTCTACAATGATTAGGCTCATATAGGTGAGGTCTTCTATCTTTGATGTGAGGCCTGAGACTACCAGCAAAGAGTCTCCTTCCATGATGATGTCCAGGTGTCCCAAAGACTTGTAGAAAGTGGCTGCCTGAAGACTGCAAATGCTTCTGCCATTAGCGGATCCGGGAATAGGTCATGCTTTATCCTAAGGTTGCTAACACTTTACTCTTCCAATCTCAGATGATAGCTCCTACTCCCACCTTACATTAGAATTTGTCAACCGATGCATCCCAATTAACCTTGACTTTGCCTTGAGGTGGTGCCTCCCAATGTGTGTTGTGAGGCTAGCCAGATTCCTTGGTCTTCTTTTTGAGGTCAAGCTGTAGAAGGTCTTCAACTAGTTGTTGGGATTGTTGGACCATAGTAGAGGGGTGTGTAAGGAGTCCTTTGAATACCACCTCGTTCCTTCTTTTCCAAATGTTCCAAGAGGTGATTGCAAATGTGAGCATTTCTTCTATTCCCAAGGAGTCTGTAAAGTGTTCAAACAACTCTACAAAATGAGTTGAGTGTGAGCTAGCCTTTTGGAGTTTTTTATTGCTTAGTGCCCAAATGTCCCTTGCTGATAGGCATTCCCAAAGGATATGTTCAATGGTCTATGTTGACTGTAGGCAAATTGGGCATGCTGGGTCCTCTACTACCTTCCTCTTGGCCAAGTTGGCTCAGGTGGGAAGTGCCTTGAGGCAAGCTCTCCAGAGGAAGGTTTTTGTGGCATTTGGAATGCTGGTCCATGATGCATGTTGGGGATTGGGGTTGGAGGATTGCCCTCTAACTTGGTTATCCAGTTCAGTGAGGAGATGATATGCTGACTTAACACTGAATTGACCTGTTGAGGTGCATCTCCAGTATTGTCTATCAAGTTTAGAGGAGGGGCTGATAGGAATTTTCATAATCAACTTAGCTTCTCTCTTTAGTGAACATGGAGGTAACCAATTCTCTCTTCCACTGAAATGTGGATTTGGCTATGAGGATCGATACTTTAGTGTCCTCTTGCATAAATCTGATTGAGTTTTGGGGCTTGAAAGTGTTTTACTTGGGAAGCCATATATCCTTCTATATCTCAGCTATCTCACCATCTCTCATCCTCTCCATCATCCCTTCTAAGACCAAAGATCTTGCAGCAAGGAAGCTTTGCCACACAAATGAGGTATTTTGGCCCAGTTTTGCTGTATGGAAAGTCTTGTTGGGGAAATACTTTTCCTTTAGCACTTTAGCAGCTAGAGAGTCAGGCTTGGTGATTAGCTTCCATTCTTGCTTAGCTAGAAGGGCTAGGTTGAAGTTTGCAAAATCTCTTAGACCAAGACCCCTTGCCATTTAGCCCTTTTCATCTAGTTCCAACCCACCCAATGAATCTTTTGGTCTTGAACTTGTTGGCCCTACCAGAAGTTTCTCACCAGTTTATTGATTTCATGAACTAGCTGCTTGCGAAGCTTGAAGATGCCCATACTATAAGCTGGTAGAGCCGGAATGATGGCTTTAATAAGCACTTCTTTACCAACTTGTGAGAGGAATTTGTTCTTCCAGTTGGTGATTCTTGCCTGCACCTTGTCTAGGATACTCTTGGAAGACTTAGTCTAAGATTTACCAATGAGAGTAGGGAGTCCTAAGTACTTTTCATATGAGGTTGTGTCCCGTATCTTTGCTATGTTGGTGATGATGTCTTTGGTTTCTTCTCTGGTGTTGGAACTGAAGAATATAGATGTTTTTTCCTTGTTAAGCCTCTGGCCTGAGGCTGCCTTATAAGTTCCCAACAAGTAATATAAATTGCTCCATTCAATTGAGTTGGCTTTGCAAAAGATGATGTTGTCATCTGTAAAGAATAAGTAATTAATAGAGAGTTTATTTTTCCTAATTGGCAAACCACTTATAACCTTGGATTGCTCAACATG
This sequence comes from Carya illinoinensis, assembly GCF_018687715.1. Lineage (NCBI taxonomy): Eukaryota > Viridiplantae > Streptophyta > Magnoliopsida > Fagales > Juglandaceae > Carya > Carya illinoinensis. Next base: position 16,385,383 of record NC_056753.1, on the reverse strand, counting down.
GTTTAGCATGCAACTCAGGGCTTCATAGCACAAAATGAACAGGTAAGGGGATAGAGGATTGATTGAGCTTAAATATTACATATTTTAGCTATTTAAAATCAATGTATTTTAAATTTTTCGTGACACTATTATTGGTTTTAGATGGAAAAATGGTTAATAAGCATAAATACGAGTTGTGATTTTTAATTGATTAATATCATGTTTATACTTAATTTTATAACTATGATTTAATTGGACAATATTTACTCACAAATATAATATATTTTTGATAATCTATTTTTCATTTTAATTTATTTTTAAGTGCTATTTTTATCAACTTATTTTCAGCTTAAATAAAATTTACATGGGATCTGGTTAGAACTTTTGATCAAAAGCGCATACTAATTGAGAGGAATGAAGATAAGGACGGAAGCGGTGTACTTGGGTAACTAAAAAAAGACGAAGATGACTTTTCGGTGGTTCTTACCTTGGTTGTTCATAGACGCACGTGGTGAAGAAAATGGTTTGCAGTGGACAAACACATGCAATGTAAAAGTCAAGAATAGGTTTGGCAAAAGAAGAAGTGAAGGACATGGAGGTGGGTGGTTTGGAAGTATACGGAAAGGAAAAGAAAAAGAGGCTGGCTTGTGGTGAATTTTGGACATTTATGATAAAAAGGCAAGAGATATTATATTTTTTTGAAGCAGGGTAGGTGAAGAAAAAGTCTGAAAGTGCTTTTGGACTCATAAGTGTCTTTTAATCTTCCTCCGGTGCTGGAAACGTGTAGTCAAGCAGAATCAAATATTTGATGTCGGTTGGTGCAGCTAAAGCGGACTTGATTGGATGATATATTCACGTTCGAGTTGAGGGAGTCGATGCTTTTCGTTTCCAAGGGAGAAACGGTGGGGGATTTGAGAGAAGTCAGTGTAGAGAGGGGGTGAGTTGAGGGAGTGTCGGTCATTTGGATTTTCTGGAGTTGAGGGAGAAGAGGTGGATGGATGTAGAGGGAGTTGAAGGGAGTTTCGGTCATTAAGTGAGAGGGAGAGAAGTCGGTTGGAGTAGAGAGAGACGTGAGGGAGAGGTCCCAAACCTTAGGCAATAGGGGCTTGTCATCTTTATTTACGTTTTCGTGTGCTGGAAGTGTAGGGACGAGGGAGTTTTGAGTGTGTGGACGTTTTCGTCTGTAGGGAGGGGGATGATTTATGAGGGGTGATTTATTGGGATTTGAGGGATGTCAGTTGGAATAAATTCAGTGTGAGAGGGACGGTGGAGTTTAGAAGTGTCGGTTTGGGATTGGTTTCTTAGAGAAAGTTGGCAGGCGGGGAATGAAATTATTTTTGCTGGCTTTCTGTTTTACGTTGGGTTGGTTCGGACGAAGAACAGAGGAGCGACTGGATTTATTTCTGTTTTCTGCAGTTCAGCGATGGCGTGGGTTTTATTCTCTCGATTTCCACATTTTATTGCTTCTAAGTTATTTTCTAGTATTTCTTGTGTTTTATTTCAGTTTTATAATGGAAAATATTTATGTTATTTCTATAGCACTTGTGATGAATATAGTTGGCTAAATTTTCATACTAAGGTTAGAAGTGAAGTTTAATGATTTAAACATTGTTTTCGGATCAACGTAAAATTTATTATGTGAACTTGATCGATTGAAGGATTTTATTATTGGATATTTTGATTATCTATATATTTATCTTGATTCATTGTGATTTCCAAATACAGTGAATGCTTGAAAAATCCCTGTGATATTCAAATAGATTTGTGAATGTTTTAATCATTAATCGTTCATGCTTAATCATTAATGACTATTTTTTATTGACCTTAAATGTTAAATCTTCCAATTAAACGGAATCATTATTCTAATTTAATTGAATTAAATCGATCGGAAACAATATTATAAATTATTAGACGGATCCTCGAAACTTTAGTCTTTCTCCATATCAATTCATTTTATTATTTTAGTTTAATTCAATTATTTTACAAATCTTCATCTCAGTAATTTTATTTTATATTCGATTGTATGTTTCTTTTAGTAATTTCTTTTCATTGTTTAAATTTATTTTATTTATCACAAAAGTCAATCCCTATGGATTCGACCCTGTGACGTACTACAACACCTGTATATTTGCAAGTAAAACTGCACTAAATTTTTGGTTCATTAGTTTGAGTCAAAGTTTAGGCTCAACAAAGATCCCCTTGCCTGAGACCTCTTGTGGGGTTGAACCTGTCTTGTGAGTCTCCATTGTTGAGAATAGAGTAGGAGACTATCATCTCTACACATCTCATTATCAAATTCACCCACTATTGGTCAAAGCCTAGTTGTTCCAGAACTGACCTCAAGAAAGGTCATTCTATCTTGTCATAGGCCTTGCTCTTGTTGAGCTTGAGATCCATAAATCCGTCCTTTCCCTTTTAGTCTAGCTTTCATTGCATGGAGGAACTCGAAGGTAGCTATGATGTTGTCTTTTATTAGCCTATTAGGGATGAAAGCTATCTGTGTGGGGGAGATTAATGCAAGTAGTATATGCTTGAGTTTGTTAGGTATGGTCTTTGCTATGATTTTGTAAATCACATTGCAAAGGCTTATTGGCTTTAAATCTGACACTTGTGAGGGACTTGATTTCTTAGGGATTAGGGCAATGAAAGTCTCATTTAGAGCATTAGACCACCTGCCACCATTGAGAGTAGAGAGCACTGCTTGTGTGATTCTTGGACCCACTATGGACCAATGTTCTTGGAAGAAGGCTAATGGGAATTCATTTGGGCCAGGAGAACCCAGTGGATTCATGCTAAACAAAGCCTCCTTTACATCTATTTCTGAGAAGGCCTAGGAAAGTGTTGCTCTCGTTTCTGTTGTATTTTGCAAGGAATGGTGTTGAGGTATTCATTGATTCTAGTGGGATTAGAAATGGTGAATAGTTTCTGGAAATGGTGTTGGAATTTAGAACTTATGCCCTTCTGACTTGTTATCTTTAGACCTGTTTCATTGGTTATCTTAGAAATGGTGTTATTCTTCCTCCTCTGTCTAGCAAATTTGTGGAAAAGCCGTGTTTCTGTCCCCCTCTTTGAGCCAATTTTGTTTGGCCCTTTGTTGCTACTTAGTATTTTCCTCTTCAAGTAAAAGGTTCACTTCCCTCTGAATTTTCTTGATATCATCATGCAGTTGTCCTTCATTCAATATTTTGAGATGGTTTAGCATGTCCAATTTCGTTTGCAGGAGTTCGCTTTCACTCTTGTAAGACTCTGCTCCATTGCTTCAAGTCTGCTTGACAATTCCTAAGGCCTTGTAGCGAGTTGAGCAAAGGGTCAGATGTGCCTATGAGATTCTCCTAATTCTTTTGATGACATTCTTGCAACCCTTTCTTTTACTCCATTTAGCTTCATACCTGAAGATTCTTTCTTTCCTTGGTCTGTCTAACTTGTTATGGATGGTGATGTGGAGTGGTTTGTGATCTGATGATGAGGCTGATAGGTGGTGGACTGAATGGTCCTTGAACTTAGTTATCCAAGTGGAATTCCCAAGCACTCTATCAATCCTTTCTTTGGTGAATTGGCTGCCTTCTCTATTATTTGCCCATGTGAATCTATGTCCCTCGTAGCCAAGGTCATTTAGATCATATTGTTCTAATGGCTTCCTGAAGTCCATGATTTGTTTGTAAGGTCTAGTAACAGCTCCATGTTTTTCATCAATGCTTGTAATTTTATTGAAATTCCCAAGACATAACCAAGGGACTTGGGGTGCAGTGGTTAAGGCTTTAAGGATTTGCCACCTTTCATTCATCTTGGCTGTGTTGGGATGGCCATAAAAACCCGTTATAAGCCATGTATTATCATTGCTAGGCATTTTGACATAAGCTGAGATGTGTCAATTGGTGTATGAGTCGACTTTCACATTCACAATGGAGTTCCACAAAAGGGATAGGCCCCCACTTCTGCCATTGCTTTTCACTTTAAAACAATTATCAAAGCCCAATTTCACACGAATTTGCTCCATCTTGTCATTTGAGCACTTGGTTTCAATGAAGAAAACCAAGTGTAGAGTCTTTGACTTCACCAGTTGGAGAAGTTCATGAATTGTCCAGGGATTCCCAAGCCCCCAATAATTTCAGCTTATGCAGTTCATTTGGCTAAGTGGGGTTGTTGAGCAGCCACCACCTTAGCTTCCTGTGTTGTACCCTTAGTTGTGTCGAGCATGGTCTTTTGTTTCTTAAGGCCTCTAGAGCTGGCTCTTGTTAGTCTTTTGCCATTAGGGGGGTGGTTGGGGGCATGTGTGATGTTGGTTAGGTCAGAGAGGGTGAAAGGTTGTTCTCAGGCTTTCCTTTTCCATTGGTACCAGTAGTGGTAACAAGGGGAGAGGCTCGTGGGTCATTAGTTTGAGTTGGAATTTTTTTGGCTAGTTGACTTGTTTGGAAAGGTGAATTCTATAGGGGAGCTAAAGTCAGCTAGCATGTCACTATTTGATAAAGAAAAAGGCAAAGCTTGGCACGTTTTGCTTACCTGTGGCAGTGGACTTGATGAGGGTTGCAGAAGATTTTTCCTTTGGAAAGTAGGGCCCTTGTGGCCTTGGGGTGCCTTGTACGGGTTAGGTTGGCAGCATACCTTTTTCGCTTGCACATTCCTTGTGTGATTGCTTTGACCTGTAGATGTATAGGCCGTGACTTGCTCCTGGTAGACAGTAGTAGTAGCCTAACTCGTAGCTTCATCCTCGTTAGCTGTGTTTGACTTCCCCGGACCACCCTTTTGGTCTCTTACTATCTCTTGTAGCTCCCGGGCTGAAGGGCACCGTGAAGACTGTTCCGATGAGCCACCATATTTCTTCACAAAGGAAGCATGGAAAGGAACATGTGATGCTCTAATCCATGGTCCATACTGGTCTTGAGACTGCGAAGCTAAATTGAAACTTGAGCACTTCTCATTAACGTGTTTTAGATGACCACACTTGAAACAGAAGTTGGGTAGCCGCTCGTATTTGAAGTAGGTCTAGCATTGTTTGCCTCCAAGATTGATCATCCTTCCCCGTGGAAGAGGCTTGTTGATGTCCATATCCACCCTGAATCTGAGAAAGCTACCCCAACCACAACCTTGGTCGTCGACTTCGATTTTGTGGACCTTTCCTATGACTGCACCAATCTGTTCACCTTGTGTCTTGTTCATGCCTGCGAATGGTAAATTATCCTAGAAGGAATTGAAGATAACCTCGTTGGGTGAGAGTTCCCTTTCGAAGTTCTTGAAATAAATGAGGTGGCGATCGAAGGACCATGGCCTCCCCTGAAGCACCTTCCTTTTGTGTGAGAGGAGTTGGAACTCTAACAAGAACTTGATCGTGCCAAGTTCCTTGAAAGTTAATCGGCCTTTTAAGTTACACACCTTTGCCATTGTGGACTTAAAGGTTTCTCGGTTTGCATTTCTTTTAATTAGGATAAGGGCTAATTGGCAATGGCTGCCTTTGAGTTTTATAGATAGCAAGGCTTCCTCTAGTAACACCAGTTCTTGTTGTTCCTCTTATGTAAGTTTAAGAGAATCCCAAGTAATGGCTATATCGTCTTTCATTGTAGCAACCTCTAAAGACTGGCATCCAAGAAACAAGAGCTTTACCTGAGGACAAAGTAGAAAACCTCACCCTTTGGGAGAGGACCCTTAGCAAATTGTGCAGCAGCCAGTTTATATTTTTGTTGAAGTTTGTTTTAAGGCGGTGACTTATGGAACACGTGTCAATCAGGTAAAGCACGTTATAAGTTGAAATTTTATTCTTCCCAATTTATTTTTGTAGACATATTTTATTTTCTTATTGGACAGCCAGAGCTTCCTGTGGGGTCCGTCCTTTCCTTTCCACTCGCAAAGCCCTTCGTGAAACTCCCGTTTGAAGACCTCCTTCATTCTTTCCTTCCTTCTTTCCACCTTAATCTGGTCGCGAAGAAGCTTCTTAAATTCGAATCCAAGAACGAAACCCTAATATCTTCAGGCAAGGTCGTTAGAGACACAGACAGATTATATACTTTTAGGTCATGGTATGTTCATTTCTTCTCCTATCCTCTCCTCTTTAATTTAATATTCAAATGATTTTATCATTTTTTTCATTTGGTTTCTGAAAAGTATCGTGGAACAGAAATTGAACGAGAAGAAGGCTTTAGTTTTTGTGTATTTTCTTTACCGTTTCGTCAAGCTAAGTTGGGGACTTATGGTTTACTTATGTTCTCAATTTACGGGATCTTTATGTTTTGGAGTTTTAGACTTCAATTTTATCTTAGGACATATGCATGTTATTATTGAATATCTCTAGTTCGCTATTGAGTCTCGTTGTGTTCCAGGCTTTCGATGTCTTTGAATATCAGAAAAGCATGCAACAAAGATAACGAAAGAGTAGGTTTCCAAAAACTCAATTTTGATTTTATTTTAGGTGAGTCAATATTAAGATTTGAACCAAAGAACTGATAGACGAATATATTTATGTCTTTGAGCATAAATATATTTTTGTATGCCTTAAGAGAATCATTTGCCGACCTGTTATAAACAAATAATTTCAGAATTGACTCATCCTCTTCAATGCACTGTTTATTTGGGCAGCCGCTATAGATTGTGATGAGCTGAGTTTTAATGACTTTCCTTTTATCCTTTTCTTTTTTCAATTAGGTATTTTTCTGGTGTACGCCTTGTGGACTTGAGCTATGCCTTTTGTGTTCTTCAATAAACCTTTGATTATAAAAACAAATACAATCGTTTACATATCAAAAATAAAAAAGAATTTGACTTGCATTGATATTTTGTAAAAGAAAGAGAGAAATTTCAAGGTACACCTGGTGTAACATTCTTTTAGATTTTGTCAAGTTTATGGTTGGATTTCAAGTCCTCCATATGCTTACTATGCACCGTTTCCTATTCTATTTAAAACTCAGTTTTTTTCATAATTTCAAAATACTGAAGAAATAGTCAAAATTTTAATAAGTTTTTTAGATCGGATTGCTTTTGGTCTTCAGTCATCTTTATATTTTTCAAGCATGATAGGCAACAGGAGGTCACATAATTAAACATTATTGACAAAATATTGATCTTATGATAAGTTATTTAGGAACATCATATGACTCATATCGTAAAAGAGTCACATCAAATGTCACTTGAATTGAACCCTACACACACACACAATATATATATAGATTGAAAAGAAATCATAATCTTTTTTCTTATAAAAACAATAGGTTCCATTTTATTTTTATCGATGAATTGTCAGTTTTGGACAGGATAATTGATGCGAAATTTGACCTATGTGGTAGACAGAGGATATGTAGTTATAGATTGACCTTGCAAAATATTGATGTAGTAAACATGGTAGAAGTAAAACTTGCGCTCAGCCTTCTAAGATCTACTATGTTTGCATGTCTGGGAAAATATAGATACCACGAAAGTTAGATGGCTTAATATTAAAAGCATCACACTCGGTAAACTTTAAAAGTTATACGTATTTATATGTGAAAATATATATACACATGGAAAAGTTTAGTGGTTTTGCCCTTAAGACTCACCCATGGAACCTAAACCCCCAGGGAGACTAGCACAGAAACCCACTGCCATGGCCTCCTACTTAAATTGCAGTTTGATCTCGGGGGAATCAAACCTCTGACATGGGGCTCATGCACACAAGTTTGCCCTTACCACTTGGGCTACCGACCCATGGGTAGTGGGTTTAATATTGATAAGAGTATACCGAGTATATCTTGATCTTATATGGGCTTTGTGACTACATGTGTGCCGGGAAAGTTTGCATGCACAAAACAGTGATAAAGTCCAATCCCATTGCAATTTATTCCCCCTTGAAAACTTCCCGTTCTTTAACTCATTATGCATGCGTGCCCACTTGTTTGTTTGTGTGTGTTAGAGAGAGAGAGAGAGAGAGAGAGAGAGAATATTTTGTAGATACCATAATTTTCTTGTTTTTTCATTACATTGACCTTTTAGATTCTTACCTGTAAAAAATGAATTGTTGATATATCCATCTCTCTCCCTCTTCACAGGCTTCGAAGATTCTTGCTAACTTACTCGTGATGGGCTCTGGTATATTAGCAAGGGCTGTTGTCCAGGCTTATCGTCAAGCGCTTGCAAGTAAGTTTTCGGATGTACCAACTTAATCCTGCCAAGATTCATGCTTGTTTTATCTTGTTTTTTAAAATGTTGTTTTTCCTATTGTTATTGTGTTATTTGTGATTGTTTCTAGAATTGTTTGTACGCTTGAGGTTTGTTGGTCTTGAGATAGATTCGTTCTTGATTAAAGGTTGTAAAGATCTAATGATAATACCTTTTGGCTATAGAAACAGCAAATTGTTTTAAAATCATCTATTTTGATATTGAGACCCTTTGAAGTGGAATACGTTCTTTGTTTTTTCCTCTCCTTTCCATACTCGAGAAACTCATACAGCTCGTCAATTTATTTTTTTTTATTTTTTATGTCGGGGAACCTTTCCAAGGCAGGGCCCTTTGGATCCATCCCTGTAGAGTAAACTCCAGTCTCTTGCACTGCACCCCATACAGTTCGTCAATTTTGTTTAGTGGTGGCCTTCTATCTATCTACTTTTTTATCGTCTCATGAATGAGCAATTGGATTGTATGCCATAAATGAATAGATTATAGTTTTGACAGTCGTCCATTATGAAAGTACCTTCCTCTTAGTAGATATGTGGAAGTGCACCATGATGATCCAGAAAAATTTGTGGTTTTGAAGCCCTTGAAATGACCCAAGAATTTCACCATTTCGATTTTGCTCGACCTTTGCAATAGCATAGTGGCATATGGTTAAGGACAAGAATAGGTAAAGGGAGAATGCTTCTTTAAAATGAAACTAATCAAAATAAAACTAATCCCCAATCCCATCTTTCATTAGTGAAAATTACCTACCTCTTTTTGCTGAAGCCCTACTACTGCAGCACCGTGTTGTGCCCTTCTATAGTGTCTTCATCTATATTTTTCGGTATAAAAAATCTTTTCTATAAGTTTGAAATGGTGAATTTGCCTGCTATTGGAAGTTAAAGCTTGCATCTACTCACTATACTATATAATTAGGCCCATTTTTTTCCAAACCTAACATGATTGAGCCATTACGAAAGGGCTAATTTTTTCAAAACTTGGTTGTCATTTATTTATAGATAGGGCAGAGTGTCGTTGAGTTAATAGCAAAAACGCCTTTCTTTAACCCTTACATAGAAAGACAAGAAAATATTTTTGGTTTTATTGCTCTCACTTCCTCACATTTGCGCTTATGAAGCTATTGAATTCCCCATTATCAAATAGAAATCTATCCTTCGTAACAACAAAATTTAACATTTGAAATATGATTTATGCTGTTGGTGATAACCTCGGGTCAGCTCAAGGTAAGAACCTTGGTCTTAATGGTATGCTTCCTTTAGGGCTAAGGTTAGAACCCTTCGGTGCAAAAAACTGCTGGGAGTCATTGGACTTGGGGAATTTTTCCTTGAATTACCCATGGTGCACTTGGGGTAAACTCCTTGATGAGCACCTGTGACACCCCGGATTTGTTGGGATTTTGTTCCTGGACTTCTGTGGGTTATATGAGCTTCGTTTATGAGTCCAAATGGAAGAGGATGTATCTGTCCAAAGGTGGTAGGATTACTTTTTTGATAAGGGTTAGGTGGTAGGATTACTTACTACTCTTTCTAATATGTCGACATATTTCCTGTCCTTAGAGGGACTTCCTCGGGAGTGCATTAATATAACCTTGTAAGCTGGACTTGATTTTCATTAATCATATATTTACCATCTAGAAGTGGCTTTGGTGCTAATAGAATGAGAGAGAGGTCTTGTGGAGAATAAGAAGTGCAAATGTTCATAGGGTGGAAGGTGTTCTAATGATGTCCAAGGACCTTATGGTGTTGGATCATGAAAGAACGTAAAGGGTATGGTCGGGGAAGTTCTCCAAACATATTATATTTGAAGTGGGAAATGGTACTAGGAGCAGCTTTTGGAATGATTTTTGATTTAGTGACAGCTCTCAGAGAAGCTTGCCTGGAAGTGCACATCATGACAGACTTTTAGTGGCAGACTTTTTAGAGATACCTAGTGAATTCCCTTAGTATGATGTTAACTTTTCCAGAGTGGCTTATAAATTGGAGTTTCAGGCCTTTACTGCATATTTTAAATCTGTTATACTCCACTGGATTAAGAAGAGGAGGTAAAGACAAGCTGTGTCACGGACAAGGGTGTGGAACGAGTTGCTTTATAGTCCCTGTTCAATGGAGGTGGTTGCGGAATGAGTACAACGATTAAAGTTGAAATCATAGAGAGCAACAAGTTCAAAATTAGAGTATAAAGACTGGTCTATCCAAAAGCAAACCAAATTGACTATTTTAGTATTTAACCTCGAAAAAAGCTGGTGATGAAAGAGTGCTTATCAAAATACATGATCGTTTGGCTGGAGAAGAATTTGATCGTGCTCTCTATAGAACTAGTTGCTCAGGAATCACACGTCTTTAAAAGGTTGCTTTGACCCTTAACGACCCCATAACACGAACTTCAATTCTAGGATGTGATCATAGAGAGCAGAACTTCTGTTAAATCCATCTGATCTGGCCATACAACAGAAACTGGCTACATCGTGCCCTGAATTGTTATGGTTGTTAGATGTCTATTTGTGCCCTGAATGCATTTTGTGATAATTTGCAGATGCCTCAAAATCTGGCGTTGCCCAAGAAACATTACAAAACGCAGTCCGTAGAGCAAGCAAAGCAATGACAGAGCAAGAAGCTAGGCAGATTCTTGGTGTCTCTGAGCAAACTGCTTGGGATGAGATTTTAAAGGTCAGTATTTATCTTTTTTAATTACTATTATTGTGTAGGTTCTAAAATTTCCTTTTATCGGCTGCAGAAATACAACGCTTTGTTTGAGAGGAATGCTAAGAATGGGAGCTTTTACCTTCAGTCGAAGGTTCACAGAGCCAAGGAATGTTTAGAGCCTGTCTATCGAGACAAAGGTCCGGATACCCCCTAGTTGAAACCTCTAGCAGAGGTCTCATTAATATTTTAATACATCTTGAATTGGAGCTTGATTTGTGACATGAAACTCAAGAGTTTTTCATGAGGCTGCTCTTGTGCCGCCAGCCAAGGAATTTAATTCTCAGGTTCCAAATGAGGGTATGATGAATTATATAATAATATATCTTTCATGTATTTGTCATGCAACTCTTTTCTTTATTCATTTTGGGATTTCAACATATATAAGGTGACTAACTTCTATGATATCTGCACTTTCTTATATCCGGAGTTTGTTTTATTTTTTATATCATGCGCTTTGGAATCGACCAGGTGTTAAAACTTTTTCTAGTGAACAAAGAAAAAGTGTCCCTTAGTCGGTTGCTTTGGCATCTTTATCATCATTCTGGAACACTTACCAATTGGCAAGCTTTAGATGACCACATAATTTATCGCCCCCTCATTTTACGTCGTCATCATGAAACGGCATGTCATGATTAATAATAATATTCATTACTCTTGCCATGATATGGATACGTCTTTACTTTTCGTTTCAAAATTCTTGGGGAAGATACTCAAATTTCTTGGCATTTATTGAATTTAGATTGTCAGGGCATGGGTCGTCATTGTTGAGCAAGATCATAGACTTTGTTTCCCAGTAATGTGTGCATCTTGTGATTTAGGAGTAACGCCATTTTTGCATTGAATTATGGATAAGTTGTCTCTAACTTTCTACGTACGTGTCGTAATATCAAATTCCTAAACTGCCAATCTCTAAAGTCCAAGAAGTTGTGCCGTAAAATAATTAGTATTTCACGCGCAACCCAAAGTGTTACAGCAACTCATATGTCAATCATTTCCATAGTTCAAAATGCCACGAGTCGCTTTATTAGATTCCTTGGTTTTAGATCTTCACAATCTGACCACCCAAGCCCCTCTGCTACTAGTGTCTTCATGTTTTTTAGACACACACGAGATTGATTAGTTCGAATCTCCATTACTGCCAAGTTTACTGCTTTTTCTAAAGCCAAGAGTTGACGAGCTCCTTTACTTTTGGACACAAGTTGAGTGCCTAATCTAGTTGCCTGCTAATTTCCTTGCCTTCGTGGCTATTTGACAATTTCTACCCACTATAACCATAGACACGACAATTTTTACAAGGAAAATCTATTTGTAAGTATTATTGTGCATTAATATGTGTACCAATCTAATATAATTGGTCAAAAAGTAGATTTTATAAAAAACAGTGCTAATTTAAATTTTAAATATGAAAGAATCAATATTGATACACAGATTAGTACGCAACTTTGCTTATATGTAACAAAACTTTTTTTACAATTTATCCCTTAGAAAAGTGTGAAGATTTTGTGACATTGCGTTGTTCAATATGCCAGGAGATCTTTTTTAACTGCAACAACTCTTTTAGATTTGGTTTAATCTTATCTACAGGAACATTTCACGACTTCAGTAAATTTCTCGATTAGACCTCTGGTGGGTCAATTTAAACCACTAAAAGGAATATTTACATCCCTCCCGGGTCGGGTTGGGCCAAGCTTATCCTTGAGGCCTAGTTATTAGCAGTATTGTCGGCCCATTAGTTGCATGAGAGAGAAGAAGGCCGGGCCTGTTGGGGAAACTAGTCAATGTGGAAAGATAGGACGCCGCCTATCCTAACATTACCATGTAGGGCCACGCTGCATTTAAGGATTGGATTTTGGACATGAACAGAGATAACAACAAAGACCTCGTCCTTTACAGAGTGCACAAAATGTGGCCGCATCCACCCACCTGCCATCTTAGGCTACGCTGCATTAAAGGTGACAACATGGTATCCCGTATAGGAGATAGGGGCTTTTGACATGAGATACAGAGTTCCACCTCGACAAGTAGTATAAAAGTTGGATACCAAGTTAGAATTCGAGACTTATGTTCTCTTGCTCATATAAATTCTCTCAAAAGAACAAAAAATTGACCTAAGCATTGGAGGTGACCTTTCAACCCCGAGCCACTCTTCTTCCTTATGTTGTAGGTAATTGAACTCAGTACCCTGTATGCAAAACACGTCGTTAACAGTAGTGCCGTTTTTGGGATCCTTATAAAAATAGCGTGTCCTTTGTATGCTAATTACAATGCGCTCTCAGACAACCCTTGGACAAAAAGCATCGTCAAAAAGCATGGAAGGAATGTTCAAAAAAATGGAGGAGTACATGAGAAAAATGGTAGAGGAAATGGATAACCTTCATTGAGAAAATGAAGCCTTAAGAAAAGAGGAACGATGAGCTGTAGGAGGACACATGGATGAGTCAAAACGAACATGCAGAATCCCGTAGCGCCAAGGGGCAAACGCTGGCAAGGAAGAAAGGTGGAAAATGAACCCTAAGCTACGCAACCTCATTGATAAGTATGAGGAGATGGCAAAAAGGATGGGAGCTTCGTCGTCGATCGATCAGTTGCTCACTAGTACAGATTTGTCCTATAACGCGGACGTAATGGCGATGCCGCTACCTCCAAAGTTTAGAGTTTTCCATATGGAATGTACGATAGGTCTAAAGACCCTCTCGAGCATCTGGAGATATTCAAGGCTCATATGACTCTGAACGGGTTCCCTAGAGAGATTCCTTGCAGAGCTTTTTCATTGACCTTGAAAGGGGCTGCAAAAGGGTGGTTCCGGGCAATGCCGCTTGAATCGATTGATAGTTTTGGTGAGTTGGTCCAATTATTTTTAATGCAGTTCATGGCAAGTAGAAAAAGAAGACGTATGACCGTCTACCTTCTGACCATTAAGTAGTAGGAAGACAAAAGCCTGAAAGCATACTTGGTCAGGTTTAATAAAGAGCATATGACAACGGATGACCAGGATGAGAAGATCACGTTGGCAGCACTCCTAGGAGGCATATGGCCTCGGAACCTATTCATGGCGGAGTTGGTAAGGAGAACTCCCACAACGTTGTGGGAGTTAATGGACAAGGCTGATGGTTTCATCAATGTTGATGACACATTTTGGTCCCTAACTGCCCTAAGGAAAACCAAATTAGGGCAGCCCGATAGGAGGTCTAACACATCAAGGTGAGCAAAAGCCCCAGGAAAACTCAAAAAAGGGTAGCAAGACAGGAGACGGGATGAGATCGCCCCCTTAAGAGGATAAGGCACCAAACACACACGATCCAGCCTAAGCATGCAAGAAGAAAGCAAACCAAATGCTCAATAATTGACAACAAGGACCGGGCTAACCACTTTTTTTTCACCTACCACCAAAATGAAACCCGCAAAACCAAGGACTGTTACACCGCAGAAGAAAAAGAGATGAGTTGGAGCACCTTGTTGTTCAGTCTTCGATAAATTGAAGGAGGGAATCGGAGTAAGGTCGGGGAAGGCCCCAAGGGATAAAAATGAGGGAAAGCCCTAAAAGGTGGAGGACGAAATGAGAACCTGCACGAAACCCCCCCTCACCGAACCCCGGCTCATGGAAATAGCCTTCAGACGAGATCCGTACCATAGCTGGGGATTCATCGGGGGCAGCTCCACCTTATCCAGCATAAAAGTACATGCTTGGAGGGTGTGCTATGAAAAGGTATATTTAGTGGAGAGACCCCCCTGCCAAGCAAAGGAGGTGCTCAATGATAGTGGTCATCTCCTTCGTTGACAAGGACAGTGAGGGGGTCCTTTACCTCTACAACAACACACTAGTAGTAACAATGCATTGGTAGTAAATGCACATGGAAAATGTATGAACAAATATTGAAAGATCGTGATTAAGATTGTCTTTTCCCGAGTTACATGTTTGGTCTCGCAGGATATCCTATAAAGTCGAGTGCCTAAACTCACCGCGAACTAAGAGGAGAGACAAGTCACTTGACTACTCGACCTCTCTCGCACACATAAAAACAAGTCACTAGACTCGCCACGAATCAACTGGCGGTGACAAATCGCTTGACTGCAAAACCTCTTCTACGCACATAAAATAGACAAGTCACTTGACTGTCCGGGCTCTCTTGTGCACATATAGTCAAGTCACTAGACTTGCCGTGAACCAATAGGCACTTGACTGTCTGACCTTCTTGGTACACATAAAGTTGTCCCTAGACTCGTCACAAACCAACTGCTGGTGACAAGTCAGTTGATAGCTTGATCTCCCTCGCGCACATAAAACTAAGTCCCTAGACTACCACGAACCAATAGGCGGGACAAGTCACTTGATTGTTCGACCTCTCTTGCGCACACAAAATTAGTCACTGGACGCCTTGTGAACTAATGGACAGGACAAGTAACTTGACTGCCCGACCTTTCTCACCCATATAAAGCCAAGTCACTAGACTTGCCGCCAACCAAAAAGTGGTAACAAGTCACTTGACTGCCCAACCTCCATTGCGCACACAAAACCAAGTCACTGGACTCACTGCCAATCAACAGGTAGGACACATCACTTGGTTGCTCGACCCCCCTCGCGTGCATAAAACCAAAAGGAAGAAAACAATAGAAAGAAACAAGGTGTGCAAGTCAGGTAAAGGAATCTCTATGCATTAAGAAAAGCTTTCCTTATTTACATTCATTCAAAATTGTCTCTATTTACATGTGTGTGTGTGTGTGTGTGTGTGTGTGTGTGTGAGAGAGAGAGAGAGAGAGAGAGAGAGAGAGAGAGAGAGAGCATATATACATGAATGCTCAAGAGTCCGGATTAGAGTTTGAGAAAGCATCAGACATAAAGTCCTTGACCATGGAGTTGGTGTAGCACAATGCCTCGTGGTTCGGCTAGAGAGACATTAGGTTCAAAGCCCTCGTCACTTTGAGCGTTCTCCAACAAGTAGTCCCTCAATTTGTCCAAGCTCTCCTTGTAGCCACAAGCCCATGCCCATTTCTAGACCCTCTTTGTGGCCAACATCTACACAAAAAGACAGCCAATGTCCCCTAGGAGTCAGCACTTAAGACCTTATGGCTTCGACTTGCAGGTCACGAGAGGCCAACAATCCTCGAGTAGCATCCAGGCCGAACTCCAAGGCCTCCACATGTAGATCTTGCGACTGTAAATCGTCCCTAACTTAAGTGAATTCAAACTCCAAGGTCCTAACATGCTTGACTCTAGAATCGTGGAGGGAACACTTGTGCTTCCAAGACTTGGTGAGTTCCATATACGTTTAATGTAGCCAATTGTGGGACCTCACATTCTAGTCATGCTATTTGAGTAGCCTCGCCTTCTCGCCTTGGAGATTGTGGCATGAGTTGCAGATTTCTCTAGTTTAGCCTTGTTGTGGTCCCGAAGGTTGCACAGGTAGTCATGCTCCTCCTCCAAAAGCTTGATCTTGAGAAGCCATTGATCGGCCTCCTCTTGAGATTAGGCCAATTAGTCTTCGAGGAAGGCCTTCTCTTGACGAAGCTTCGCAATCTTCTTCTTCTTCTTTTACTGTCGGCTGGAGTACACCAAGTTGAAAGCTTTCTCGACTTCCTTCCTCTCCCTATTCGCCTTACAAACCTCCAAGCTAGTAAGGGTGGTGAGGGACCGCAGCGCCTAGACTTCCGCTTCCAACTCCCCCTTTCGTCCACAATCAAGGTGGCCAGCTGGTCTACTCCCTAACAAACTAAACAAAGTCAATTGTATGGAAGAGGAAGTCTTACTGAGGTGAAGAAGTCTTTGAGTGTGTCAGATTCCCAACTAATAGCCTCAAACCTGGCTTTGTCAAAATCAAAACTAGCCTGCGAGGTCCCACTTCCACTGGCCCCTAAGGTATGAAGAACCCAGGAAGCAGAACCCTTACCCCTGTCAAGTGCCAATGCTGGGGGGACTTTAGCACCACCCATGGCACCATCTCCCGATGCCTGCCCAGATACTCCCGTGGCTCCAACATTGACCGTTGCCTCCCATTCGAGTGTCCGCTCGACCTCTTGGCCAATGACAATCTCTTGCTCAGACATCTACTAAGCTTTGTGGCCAACAGTAGCCTCCTACTCAGACATCCACATGGCCTCATGCCCAACCACAGTCTCCTGCTCAAGTACCATCAAAGAACCTTCGCTGCCCTTTGGGGCATTTGTGATAATCACTAGACCTGACTTCGGTGTCACTTCAATATTGCCATCAATTGCATCACCTGATTCGATCATGTCCAGGATGACTACCTGTACCACCATCTACCATTCTGGGGGAATAGTAGTTAGGACTATCAAGTGAGATTTGATTACAAATCTCAGCAAGTTAATAATTAACATAAATTAATTGTGTAAGGACACATGCATGACAGCAAAAACATGAACGCTAATGTGAACGTGAATATGAATAAACGTGATATGACTTGACAGATAGTATGGCATGTGCTGACATAACTTGACTTAACATGAATTGAACTAATTTGACATGAATTGAATTGAGTTGACATGAACTTAAACTATACGTGACATGAAAACTGAACATGAAATTGAGACTTAAAGCTGAACTTGCACATAAACTGAACATGAACTTAGAATCTTGTTTAGCAATAACTGATTAATTAAACATGAACTGTGGATGCTACACAGGTCTCCTTGAGCTGTGTGCCTCTACTAATACTGCATCACATCACTGATATCTGCACTAGCTATGAGTACATTAACATACGCATCACACCACAGGTGTTTGCACCCGCTGTGAATACATAATGTACGCATTCCGTGACGGGTATCTGCATCTGCGCGAGTGTGTATAACATCAACTTGAACTGTGGTTTGGCACCATCGGCGTTGGTGCCTAACTTCATTCCAGCGACCAATTACTTAGGCCACATTCGAAACCTGTTGATTATACTTTATCAACCTATAGAATTTCACATTAGTTTAAACACTCTAGCATAAACAATGGAGTTTCACTATGATATTACCCATTATAACACTTGGGGTCATGACAAACGTAAAAGACTTGACTGACTTCAAAATATTGTTTTTTCGACATACTTTGTACCCGAGACATGACGTGACATGAAATGAAGCGACAAATGACATAGCTTGACATGATGTGTACATGCGACTAGTGATATGACATAACATGATGTATAACAGACAAACATGGCATAATCATGACATGCAATAGTTAAGCATTGCATAACGTGCAACAAATAAATATGTACTGAAAGTAAATCATGGCATGGCATAACGTAAACTGTATATTTGCATAAATAGCATAAATGATAGTTTCTATTACCATCATACACACATAGATACCTTGAAACTATGTTAGAGACTAACTTACAGTAATTGTAGCGTGACGAAATATAAGTGCAAAATAAAGGGAACTGAATGAGATATTTCTAAAGGTTAGAAATGCCTCGTTAACATACTTAGAAATATAAAATAACTTACTCATGAATAAATTATCATTTTACCTCTCTATATATGTGTAACACCCCGCTCCCCATAATTAAGAAAGATGTCATTTTTTTTAGAAATTCACAGGAGGCAGAGTGCTACTACTGAACCTGACTTAAAATATATTTATCTTTTTATTTCAAAGGAATGGCCAAGTACAAATATTCCTTATAATAAATAAATTTATTTTGTATTAAAATACTGAAATCATAAATGAGAGCGTATTGAAATATTTATTAAAATTTCTCAAAATTTGTGCCATAAAAATCATAGCTTAAAATCTCTATATATGATCTAGGCCACTGTTATACCTTCCTGAACTAAGTCCCATCTTGCAACTCTTCCTTTATAAATATTCTGACCTGGGATGCTTTAAAAACATAAAAACAAACTAAAATGAGTAGATGATTTAGTAAGAAACTCATCATAATGTAAACATACTTAACATTAGATTTTTCATCAAATATTTTATGTTGAGGACTCAAAATCATGACTATTCATACGTATATTATGACATGCATGATTTATCTTGGCTTATCTGACTTATTTTACTTATCATACTGGCCAATGTACTTAATCTTCTGTACAAGGTTGTGCACCAGCCCCACATTCTGTAGCCGCAAGGGGAGCCTCTAATGATATTCTAGCATACTATTGTGGACCACGTTTAGCTCCGTGACTTGCACATTCACCCATAAATCGTATTGGTACAATGCATCTAATGGTCATCTTATTAAACTGTTTTGATCTTGTCTTACATTTGAGCTTATGAAACTTTATGTGTTTTATGCAACATGAGATATATAATACATATATAACTATAATATGCGAAATGATAAATGATAAATGGTGTGTTTGTAAATATATGACATGCATGGTACGTAAACATTGGCTTCCAAAGAATTGACTTTAATAATAATAATAATAATATAAAACTAGCTACATATGTTAATCTGAATTTATGATCAAGCTACTTATCTCGAAGTGTTAATCCAATATTTCCGACGTGAAATTGAGTGTGGCTATTCATCTCATGGTTCCTCTTGATGCCAAGTATTCTAAACTATTTATCAAATGTGGCTAAGATCTTGCCAAGTATCCAAATGATACTTTTCTAAATTGATTTAGACATTCCACACTGTTATCTGTAAATGACTGGACTGTGTGCCACATGCTGCTAACACCGAAGTTATTCTTCAATCTGAAAAAGGAAAAAAATAAACATCACACTATAAAATCCTAAATAATCATACTAACCTCAAAGTGCAATTCTTTTCGCAAATTCAAGATCCAAAGTGCCTTGAATAAATTGAAACATGTTTTTGAACAACTGTTGTCCAAAAAAATGAAAATCGTTTCATTGCTCCATAAAATCCTAAATATTCTTTTGAAACTAATGGAGCAAATCGTTTCTCATTCTCACACTCCTAAATATCTCAAATAAATAAAATTGAGTTTATGGCATCATAGTGAGTTATAACGCTGATTATGTTGAAAAACTAAAACTTACGTGATTGCTCGATTCGTGAAACCTTTTCATGATTTTCACGATATTCCTAAAGTCTAAAGAAATGCATTTACTTAATTTATAGGGGTTGTTACAACTGCTGAGTGGGTGAGGTTGATATTTGGCTTGTTTGACATGCCATAAAGGCACTATTTGGGGTTGGTAATGAGGTGGTATGACCTTGTAAGGTGGTGTAATTTTGTTGAACAATCTTGGGATAATTGGCAATTTTCGGTGCAGGCCTTGTTTGAATTCAAAAACCATCTCAACCTTTTCATCTAATCATTACAAATTTTTCACACTTTCAAACAAAATATAATAAATAATTTAATTTTTTCAAATCTCAAAACAAAAATAATATTAAAATATTATATTTCAACAATATTTTATTTAATTTTCATCTCATCTCATTTCAACTCAACTTACTGTCTAAACTTCCCCAAGGCTAACTGAAATGCATATAGTTTAGGGTTCCATGGGATTGTGGGTTAGGGTTAGGGTTAAGGTTAGTTCAATCCAAATTCTTTTTAGTCAAAAGTAATTATCAAGATGTAAGAAAGTGGATGAGGGTGTAAAAGTGGAGACTTAAGTAGTTGGATGTTTGTGGATGTGAGTTGACCAAGTCAAAAAACTCACAACTGCCCATGTTTAGGGTTTGGAAACTATTTAAGATTTTGGCTTCCTCAAGGGGTTTAGGGTTTCAATTTGTTTTCAATGGTCGAAACCCTTATTTGGTTGAGCAAATAGGATTTGGTTGAATGGAATAGTGATTGTTGTAAGAGAGCATGATGGTAAGCTTGTTTTCCACACTATCTCTTACACACTTTGTCCTATTATTGACAAGTGTCCTAGGGCTTCCAAGATGCCTAGGATTGTGTCATGTGTCTAACTAAAAAGTCTTCTAGTCATCCTAAGTGTATTTGAACATCCTACATAGCGATTTGATAGATGTTTGAACTAGTTGCCACATGGTGATTTCCTAAAAGGTTACTATTCACAAGAAAAACTCTAAACATTTTATTATGCTATAAAATCCTACATATTCATATTAGTCTAATGGTGTTATTCGTTTTATAAAAGTCTATTTCTAAATGCCCTAATTCATAAATTAAAAATAATAATAAATTAAAAAAAATGATTTTGTTATCATAGTGGATCGAGATCCAACAATACTAACGGATTAAAACCTAATTTTCAAGATTTTATGATGTTTCTAAAATCTAAAGAAATTCATTTATCAAATTTCATTTAGATCGTTACAAAAATATATTCTAAATTTATGTGTTGTTAGATAAGAAAATATTGAAATTTTAAAAAAAGGTTGAAGTGGCATGGAAGAGAGACAAATGGGCTGGAAGTGTGCTGGAGGAGAAGATAGAGGAGGTGAAGGAGGAAAAAAGATAAATTCTAAGTCAATTATCTTCGTACTTTCCAAGCGTCAAAGTCTCGTGAGATCTTTGAACCACATGTTTGAATCTAAGGGAGGAGATCAATGTAATGGCATCTAGATGTACCCCATCTGCTGTCTGGAAAGGCACCCATATGGCATGTCCAAAAGTTGCCACGTGGTCCTTTTTATTTAATTTTTAATTTTTATTCTTAATAAATTTTAAGAGTAATATTACATACAATCGTGAAATGTGTAAATATCATATAATTATTTAAAAAAAATATAATTCACGATTAAAAAAATTAATTTTTTTAATATAGATCCTGTATTAATTCACTTTTTTCAAATAAATTATACAATACTTATACAATCACGACTATAAATATCATTTATAAATTTTAAATATTCTTATTAAGCCTAATCCTCTCTAAAAATCTTTTGAAAGTTTTCGTCTTACGCGAGTTTTCTTACGGTTTGAAATGGGTTTACCCGTATTTCATTTTTCTTCTCCTTCTTCTATTTATTTTTATTTTTCTTTTATTTATTTTATCCTTATATTTCTTTTATTATAATAAAAAATAAAATTTATAAGTTTCGATTGTATGTGGATGTTTGTATATTACCTAGGATGAAAAAGTTGACGTTGTAACTTTTGGTTGGAGGATATAAAAATTCCGTTTACATCACATCTTGGTTTAAGATAAATTTTTCGTTTATTACTCACAAAATTTAAAAAAGGATAAAGTTCTCTTTTGGATGAAATATGACAAGTTTCCATTAAACACGTGTGAAAACACATTATTTAAAGAGTCTTAACTTAAAAAATTAATAATTCTCTTTCATTAATATATATATATATATATGTGTGTGTGTGTGTGTGAGATTGTTACATGCTAGAGACTCATTCAGTTTTTAAAATGGGTTGAAAAATCTACTTCCAACCCATTTATAAATATGATAAAGAGTTAATTATGCATGCGAGCAACCATACAATTTTTAAAAGTCTTAACTTAAAGTTAACATGTGTCCATTTTTTTTACTTAAGGACACCTGTCAATTTTTTAAATGAAATTTTTTCTGATCGAGTGTAAGAAAATTGAATTTTACTACGTACAAATAAAATCGTATACTAATCTGCATATTAATACTGATTCTTTTATATTCAAAATTATTAGTACTGTTTTCAATAAAATCTATTTTTGATCAATCACATTAGATTGGTGTATATATTAGTACACAGTTGTGCTTGTAACTAGATTTTTTTAGAAAAATTCAATCTTTAGAAACCATCCCTAATAAGTACAAAAAAAAAAAAAGCTAGTATGCCGCCTATGATGTACTGCTCAACTTGAGAGATTGTAAAAAAAAAAAAAATTATTTAATGATTAGAAAAATGATTTTAAGTATATTGGTATATTTTTATTTTTTAAAAATATTTAAATATATAAAAAAATGTGAAAAAAAACTAAGGATATGAATTAGTGGTACTACTCAGCAGCAGAGTAGCACCGCTCTTGAGTACAAATAAACAATATTGCAAAAGAATATATATCTCTATTAAATAAGTGCAAATTTAAGGTCAATAGTATTTTCGTCCAATATTTTTTTCCCTGTTTTGCCCCTAATTTTGTCACAAAATTGCAATTTCTTTTGCGAAAACTCTTATTGCAGGCATAATGCGGACAAATTTGCGCACCGACAGATGATGTGGATTACTGAAATGGGGCATTTTGGTTTCCAAGATCCTTTGGTCTGTTTCATCTTTGTTGTAAATGAAAACACCGCGTTTTACAGAGCGGGAATTCTTTATCTCCTCATTTTCTGCTGGGTTTCAATTCTTCCCCCTTTCTTCATTTCACACGTTTCCGAAAGTCACCCCCCACCCTTAGTATTGTCTAAGCTGACTGACGAAGAGGATTGCGGCGTTTGCAGGTAGTTTTTTTCACAAATTTTGATCGCATTCTTCCCCTCATATATATTCGATCTATTATAAATGATGTATATTGTTGTTTTATGTCTTCATTTTGATTTCTGTTGGTCCTGAAATCTTATTGCAGGCATAGAGATTGTTTGTTGGGGAAACCCTAAATCGGGCTTTTCACATATTGGTAGGTCTCTCTCTCTCTCTCTCTCTCTCTCTCTCTCTCTCTCTCTCTCTCTCTCTCTCTCTCTCTCTCTCTCTCTCTCTCTCTCTCTCTCTCTCTCTCTCTCTCTCTCTCTCTCTCTCTCTCGTTTCTATCGGCAATTCCATCTAGCTTTATTTGTGATTCTATGGGTAAGTTTTAGTAAGTCAGAAACATCTGGAATTTTGTAAGTCATGATAAATATTAGTTCTTATGTTGTAGATGATTTCATAGAACTGGTCATTTTACATAATAAAAAAAGCAAGCAATGATTCCATAAAACCCAACACTCACAGAATATATAACATGGATACATAGGTCAGTTTTCCACGTGCAATTGGCACAAATGTAGAAAGCAAATTAGAAGACTAAACAAGTTAAAGCCAATAAGAAATGGTTTAACAGAAAATAGGCCTGGTAATTTCTTAGGCTATGCTTAAGGAGACATCATTATCTCTTTGGGTTAAGGAAAATTTCACAAATAGTTGTCATACATAGCTTCAGTGTCATTATGACAGGGTTCCCATGGCTAAGAGTACATTGAATAAAATCCTAATTAAAAGTCTTACTCACCCAGGAAAAAAAAAAACACTCTAAGGTCATCTTATAGCATAATATGATTATTGTAAAACAGAACAAAAAGCAAATTTACTAAAATATGAATGTAACCCACAAATTAGCCTAGTCCCATTCGTTTTTTAGTCAATGTATTGGATAATGTTTTCAAAATATATCTGAGTATGCATACATTCAATTTTATTCTTTGTGCATACTTGTGTTTTGCCTGTTTGTATACTATATTTTTTTTTACGAGACGATGCGATGAATATTATCTGTTCATAATTTGTACTTGTAATAAATTATGTAAAGTGTGTAAAGTGTGTGGTATGGGAGGATGACTAGCATCCCTCTTTTGTAATATGACATGGTTTGATCTCTTCATTATGGCTTCCTTTTAAGAATAGCTGACTATTTTCATAATTTCTTCTGTTGACACTTAGTTCTTACCTTTGTTATGGCATTGATATCTTATAACTTTGCCATACGCATCAGTGTATTTCAAACCCTTCGGATCCCTTTTCTGCTACAAAAATTAAAAACATTAAGTTTCTGATTCCTAAACTTGTGTAAGAATTAATGGACCAAAGAAACAACCCAGGAGTAATATGATGAGCAAGGGCAGTAACTAAGATTCTCGCATATTATTTTTCTCATGAGTCCTTCAGTATTTGAAATGTTGAACAATGGATTTGATAATTACAAAAATATTTAAATATTGAGAAGCTAAGGCACATCAGACATGCAGGAAACCAATTATACCGAACCTGCTAAGTTGGTCCTCTTCTAGCTATAGGAATATGCTTGGCCACATTTAACAAAATTTACACTGCCAACAAATGAAACTGGTACCTAGAGCTCTGCCATCTTTGATTTGTGGTGAAGTTCCATACAGCCAACAAAATCGTTTACCTGTGGGGTAGGAAAGTAGCAGATGGATTCAACACATCAAATAATCAAGATGTAACTGGGTTTGAAGCAGCAAAAGTGCGAGAACATAATAATCACCTGTAAAGCACAACTTTTTTAACCAAGCACCTTGCGAAGTTCATCAACTAATTGTGCTTGAGTTGTTGCCTCCACCTGCGTATCATTCAAACAACCACCTCAGGTTCCATATGAGGTATACGTGGATGCTTTGTAAACAAGAGACTTTTGTTTGTTGGCTTACCTTGCTTAAAAGGGCAGCAAGACCTTGAGGTGGGGCTTGCAAATCTAGAATTGAGTTGCCAATATTTGTTAATTGACGGGATACCTTTTGGACCCTTAGCAACTTCAGTTTATCCTCATAATTACTTAGATCATCCTTCCATTTGAAGAAAGCTTCATCATTTACCCAAGCATCTTCTCTGCCTCCTGCAATATTAGAGTCCAAAAACCAGCTCTTGATCAAGTCCATTGCAGATTGATGTGACAATTGGTCACCAGTAGCATCCGTTACACAAGTTTAGGGTCAAAAGGCAATTTCAGACCCACATTTTACACAGCCCTTATCCTGCCGCATCTGGCATGACTTCTCACTTCATACTTCCCTCCTAATCTATGAGAGACAGATAAATGTCTTATTTCTTGGCCAGATACCTGAGATTGAGTCTCAGGTTTTCTGGTTTTGTGTATTTTTGTAGAATTAAAGTTAAGATTTATTTTTTCATGAGGATTGATTGTATTCCACTCAAGATGTATTCCACTTGATTGTATTCCACTTGTTAAGACTTGATGGTAATATTGTAAATGATTTGTTGGTAGATTTTGTAGGATCTAATGCATTCTTAGGGTTGACCAGCTGAAAACTTTTCCCTAATACATCTTGATGAGCTAGTTTTCTGATAAACCAACTAGTTAAATCATTACTTCACCTCAACATAAAATCAGTAGATGGAATCATCAATTTTTTTGTTGGATCTGTATACTCCGTAGTTACTTGGGAACATGTTGAGTAAAGAGAAGGTATCATCATCGATTTCGTTATCTTCTATTGTTAATCGCACATTGGGAAACAACCCAATGTGCACCTGTGGATTTTCCTGCTTCACTTAGAACATCAAATACCTGGCGAAATCCGGGGCGAGCATTCTTTGGGTGTTCAAACTACAATATAAAGGTACAAAAATTTGTTAACATTCACTCTAACTTGTATTTGGGTTTGACTAAAATTTTTTGTATTTATATTGACAAAATATGCTTTTCTTTTGGTTGATTATACAGGGGTTACCACATTGCAACTTTTTTAAATGGGCAGATAGCGGTCAGGAAAGAGAACAAGAACTTGTGAAAATAGAAATTGAGTTGTTAAGAAAGAAGGATGAGCTTCAGAAAACACAAGAGGAGTTTCAAAAAACACGAGAAGAGCTTCGAAAATTAGATGAAGAGATTCGAAAAACTATGGAAGCAATTCGACATTGGATGGAAGAGGTTTGTAAAAGAGAGGGCGAAATTGTCAAGATGGAGTTGGAAGTTCAGCGTCAATGCACACATATTCGTATATGTTGGGCAATTTTAATATTACTTTATTTGTTTTATGTACGATCATGATAAAATACACACTAAACGGGAATTGTGTGTACTAATATGAACACTTGCGAATCATTTAGAGTAGTAGTTATGCAAATGCCTACAATTTTGTGGGAAATATATGTACAATATTTTGGAACTTATGGGACAACACTTGAAAGAGTAGGCTTGATTGTATATCTGAACTTATCTATGCAAAGTGGATGTAATCTTGAGTTCTCATTCTTTTGCAAATTGTCCAGGTGCTCGCTTTGCCAACTTCACTCTCAATAGTTCATAAAAAGGGACCCATCATGTATGGCTGTTAATCGAAATTGGGAAATATAATTACATTGTACGCTTAAATCTTAGTTTCATTCAAAACCGCATATATGCTAGGAACCTATCAAATGAATGCAACATTTTAGCTATCACCAGACCTTTAATTGTTGCAACTGCCCTTTTTTGCATGTTGTTAATCCTGCCACCCACTCAATTCGGGAATTCAAGCATCATCAAGATGTCCAATGTAAAAACTATGCAAATTTTGGCAGGATCCATTTATAACTTGAGTTATAAATGCCTGATGCCAAGAAAGATGATATCCTGTAAATTAACAATATCAATGAATCATGTAAAAATGGAACCTGAGCCCAGTCATGGACAGATTAATGTATCAAATCTGTTGATACATATCCATAAATCTGTGATCTAACATGAAGAGCACCATCATTCAAATAAAAGAATACATGTTAGAAGTTAACTGATGAAAAACAGGGAGTAGAAAAATCATGATAATAGAGAATATACAAAAGTTGATGCTCTTGTTTAATCTAAAACTAATTACAATGGCTCAAACTACCCATCAAAAAATAATTACATGCGAACTTCCACCCAACAAAAATTTATTACAATGGCTCAAGTCCACCCAAATATATAAAAATGTACATCATGGATAGATTTGTTGCAAGTCTTGCTCCACTAGTTTTGCAATACACCACCATCAAGCACCAAAAACCGGATTGTTATATCTTCATGGCAGTTTTTTGAGTCTCCTGCTCCACTAATGTTGCAATACATCATCACCTGAGTGCTTTAGGAGCTGATCGACTCCCCATCTACTTGTTCTTTGCACTAAAAGTCAATTTTTGTACATAACTGCCATGAAGAGCACCAAATCAAGTATAAAAGCTCAATCAATAGCATAAATTAATTACAAGCTGATTTAATTTAAACCACAAAAAATAACAAGCACATGGCGTAGTGCCTAATCATTAGCTAACACTCGATAATATTTAATAGCAACTTTGGGTTATTCATACTCCACCACATCAGAAGGCCAAAGAAGGTATACTCCTAAGTACATTTCTTGAGAATGAATGATTAATATTTCATTTTAAAAATACAACATTTTTACACAAAACCATAAGAGTGTAGTTTTCCTAAGCTCCGTGAGCAAGCAAAATTGGAAAGAATAACCATGTAATAAGCAATCTCACTAGAATGAACACCATAAAAGTCTCTCATTGTGACGGTTGAGTCTCACATAAGCTATCCGGCTGGGTTCCATCCATCCCAAGCAAAATCTGTCCACATTACAATATCAGTTTTTATATAAGTATAAAAATACAACCCATCAAAACACTCATCAAGACAAATTTACACAGTATCACCAAGTTAAAGAAGACGATTTACACTTTCTTGAGTCTAATTCACTGCAAACCCAAACTCGGTGGCACTAAAGTCTAACACTTTGGTAGTGTTTTGTATCGGCTAACAATACATAAGTGAAATATTAGATCAAATTAAAACTATAGACTAGAATTTTTCAATATGTATTAAAAGCTAAAAAAATTAAAGAACTCATTTTAAAACCCATAAATGTACCTCAACTGGTACATTTTGTTGTGTTCCAACAACTGTTTAGCCAAATAAATTCCTGCACATTCCAACAACTTCGCATTCTATTCCATGTGGCTACAAAGCAAAAAAACTAGGTATATATATATGAATAAATTCCAATTTATATATGTCAATTATATCTTTAAAAATACAAAGTTTAAAAGCTAAAATATCCAGAACAGTGCACTTAGTTAACCTGTTTACGCTTTCCTTTTTGACTAGCCTTCTTCGTCGTGGGTTTCACTTTCTCAATCATTGATTTCTTTCTGAGAGATGGAGGTCTACCTTTTCCTCTGACTACATGAGGACTCAGTACTTTCTTAGAACTCACATCTGTCGTTGTGTCGGCATGAATCACTACAACCTTCGAGGGCAACAAGTTGGTGCGATAGCCTAAGTTCATCGCATCTAGTTTAGCTAGCATATCCTCAGTGTGCTCATCACATGACGATGCATTTGTGGCTACTTCGTAACATTTCTTGATGATACGTGAATATCTGCTAACTTCAGGCCTCTGATCAACTAAGTCATAAGAACTTCGTATAAGAGTGTATGTCATTTTTATGTCTTTCCTCCATCGATCTAGTATGTACTTTTCAGGAACCGAACGGACTTTGTTAACTTTCATAATGCCTAATACATGTCTACACAATATCCCTCTCATCTTAAACAAGGCACATGAACACTTCACTTCGCATTCGGCCTCATTAAAGTACACTGTGTGAGTCACCTCCTTCATGAATTCATCAACATTCACTTCACATTCTACATGGTACGTTGCAATTACACCATCCTTCCGGTGTAGAGTTAGAAGAGTTGCAAGCATCCCTATAACTTCTTTCTGAACTTCTCTAAATTTATTGCAAGTGTATATCTCTTGAAAAATCTTCTCAAGTGGAGAGGGAGAGACGACGGGAATTGTGACGTTGAATGACTGGAAGTCCGCCTCACTTTCACTCTCAATCTTCTTCCTCAATGCATGATCAAACTGATCGACAAACTCTTTTAAGTTTGTCTTAGCATGAACATACCCTTCAAAAAATGCATTCATGCTCTTGCTTCGTTGGGTTGTACTCATTCCAGCCCAAAAAACTTCTTTCATGAACACCGATGCTCAATACGTACGCTCAGCGTATAAACTCTTCAACCACGCATTCTCCTACAAGTTGTACTTCGTAATCAACACTTGCCAAGAACCCTCAAACTCCTCTATTGTGTGAGAGTCATACACACAATTTAGCAACTGGCTTTTCAAACCAGTTTTGTATGCACCATGTGAACCTAGCTTCTCTGGCAATTTCTTCAATATGTGCCATAAGCAAAATCAGTGTCGGGAGTTTGGAAAGATGAGACTAATTGCATTTTTCATGACTCGATCTTGATCTGTGATAATAGCCTTGGGAGCTTCACCATCCATACAAGTCAACCAAGTCTGAAATAACTATGTGAACGTTTATGTATCCTCACTAGAAATTAATCATGCCCCCAAAAGAATTAATTGACCATGGTGGTTTACACCAACAAACGGTGCAAACGGCATCCCATATCTATTTGTCAAATATGTCGTGTCGAATGTGACGACATCTCCAAAATATTTGTTGGCTGCCCTACTTCATGCATCTGCCCAGAATACATTTCTCAACCGCCCGTCATCATCCATATCCATTAGTGAAAAGAACCCGTCATTCTTATATTGCATCCGAGTAAAGTACTCATGGAGGACTCCAGCGCTACCTTTTCCAAGTCGAAGATGGCGTGCCTTGTCAATGTAATTACGGTAGTCTTTTTCAGTGAATGACAAGTTCTCAAACTCACCCGCTTCTTGAACAAGAGAGGCAAAACTCTTGTTCATTCTGATCCCAGCCTGATCATTTATATCTAGCACTCTCTTAACAGACTCGCTCACTTCTCTATTGCAGCGAAAGAACCTCGATTTTTGTGGACTTAGGCCGTGATTATGAGAATTGTTAACACTCGACACCTTCAACACCCCTTTTTCAAACATCACATTTATCCTTGCCTTACATTCTGTCTTTGATGTCGGACGCGGTCTCGCGACATTTGTCGTACGGTTCTGTGCCTTCCCACCACGAGCACAACCCAATGTGACATATCTAATGCTCCCATTCTCAAACCTATGACTCATTTGTTTGTTAATCCCAAAACTGGATTGTTGCCCATATCATTTATAGTAAGACAGTAACTCCTCTTCAGATTTAAACACCATTCTCAACTTCGGCTCCTTAATGATATCGGCCCCTTCAGTATGCATAGTATTTGTACCCCTGGACTAATCAGCATCTTTGACTTCAACAGTATCCCCGGACTGATCAGCATCATTGGGTTCAACAGTATCATAAATGAAGGGCGTAGACAAACTTTTTCCACTAGACTCGGGTGATATATGTTGGATTTCATCCACATGCTTGAACTTGTCGATTGAGCATCAATCGGAGAGAAAACTGATAAGTGAAATGGGGGAATTGGATTTCCTTGCAATTACACCCACAAAATTGATTACAAACATTGATATTGTTAACCACTGTACTTAACAAATGAAGTTATCACCTGACTAGTCTATGTAGATGGGTTTGCATCAGGACAAATTACAAATGGTGGTAACCACGCATGTGGCATTGGTAGATGGAAACCATGCATATAGTTTGACAAATCCGGATAAAATTGTATTGGTATTGCCTAACATATAAAATAAAAATGATTATGAAACAAAGATGTACTTGTGGCAACTACGGAACAACTACGGAACAAAACCAGTAATGATAATGGTATAAAAGTTGAATATTACAAAAGCAATAAATTCCTACCTAGGACAGATGATTTATTGCTGGATCTGCAGTAGGAGGTGTAGAGGAAGATGAAGGCTCCTTCCCTTTCTCCATCTAGAGAATATTTTTATACATTAAAAATCAACTTACGTAAATTATATAAAATGCAATAAATAATTTAGAGCTTACCTTTATATTACCTATTTACATTGGTAGCAGTATGCAGTAATAGATATTGTATATGCTTGGAATAATATATCATTTTGAAACTAAATTGATATGGCCACAACTTTTTATCAAGAGGACTTAATACATACAACCATGCATGATTGCATATGTAGAGTTTATGTGCATGCTAGTTCTAGCTAAAATAGATATTAGTACAGAACTAAATAATAAGAAATTATGTCTTCAATGTTACTATTGAGCATGTTCAGTTTTTCGTAGTTTGATTAAAGTTCTCCTTCTATCTCAATGCTTGTATGTATGAATAGATGCATACTATATTTTTTTTCTAAGAATAAAAAAATTTATTAAATAAAAATAAAAAGGGGTTACTATATAGATGCATACTATATTTTGAAACAAACTGTTCCTTGTTACTAAACTAAGCAACCCAAACACCGTAAGACATAGATTAATTTGCACATCCAAACAGAGGTTAAAGAAAATCAAAAGCCTCAATCTTGCAATTTTGAAACTGAAAAATGAACACCCTCCATCAGATGGTGAGGATCAAAGAAACAATTGAAGGGATGATCTTACAATAAATCTAAGAGTCATTATGTCCAGCAAAATGTTTATTAAAAGAGGAGAAATATTTCGAAAAAATAAAAAAGAAAAATTAGCAATAATTAAAAGCATGAAAGAAACAACAACCACAAGCATAGCAGCCAATATAATCACAGAGACTTCCAAGGACTGTAGCACGAATCAAAGACACATGAACTCTGATTCAAACCAGACATTTACCTATTTTTAGCTAGGAATTTCAAAGCATGCAAACACCAAAACTAGAAACTAATCCTGAAGACTATCTTCCTCCACGTGATCACACACTCGAACATACCACATGGATTCGAACGGAGACAGAGATCAATCACAAATAAAACATAGATTAAAAAAAACAGTACAACAGAAATGAGAGGAAAATTTATGTTTACGACCAACGTGAATTTATTCACTACTTTATGCATAAACTCAATGTGAATTCCTCTTTTCATGTTTTGAAGCACCAAAACAAGTTTTGCCTGCACATGAGAATAAATTCTAACAATATTATCCGAAATGCAGCATGTTGGTTGCTAATAATGCCCCTAAGACCATGTATAACACTTCTGTAATGTTTTTGAGATATGAGGGCCGATTATTTCACTACTTTCTACTTGACTAATCAACTATTATAAACTGTATAATCCCTATGAAATCTGAACGTGTAGGAAAAATTACCTTCTATTCTAACAAGCCTCCGACCCTCACTCTTGCCCAATCTCCCCTGTTTTCAGAAAACCAACCAACGCAGCCTTCAACCCCCCCTTCTTCTACTGGTTTCCTCGATCAGCAACTATGTACACTATGTTTGGTTGTAAACCAAAATAAATAACACTTTGTAAGGTAAAGGAAAACACCACAAGAACAACCAGAGTAAAAAAATGGTGAAAAGTACATGCTTGTTTTCAAATAAACAAGAAAACTAAAAATACCCTTTCGGGAAGCACATTTTTACATGTGAATGTTGAATGCTAGGTGAGATTCTCCTTCTGAGACTACCATGTACTCTAATAAAATGGACCGAAACAGAGACCACTTGAGGAACCAGTCAAAAAAATAGAGACGACTTGAGGATCAAAATAGAGAAAGTGAGAGATAGATGAAAATAAATGTTAACTGATGAGAGGGTTGGTGGCGACACTGAAAATGGTGGAGAAGATTCACCGAAAAATGTAAGTGGGTGGTCAGGGAAGAACCTCTCGCAGGGACTGGACGAGACGAAATGATGAAGCTTATGAAGGAAGTCGCGTTTCCCTCTTTTTCTTGTTTTCCGTCCTTTTTTTTCCTTTTTTTAACATGCCACGTCATCTTTTGTCCGCATATTGGTCCGTCGTGTGCTTACATATAGAAGTACTCTTAAATTAAAGCAAACGCAAAAACGATCTTCAAAAAAATATTTTCAAATCTTAAAAAAAAAAAAATCATTCGTATGAGTTAGAAAATAGAAAGGACAGATATGAAATTGTTCAGATCTAAGGAAAACAAATTTCCTTCAGAGGACTCAGACAGAGATATATGTTCAGACCTAAAAAAAAAAAAATCATTCGTAGAAGTTGAGAAACAGAAAGAGCATATATGAAATTGTTCAGATCTGAGGAAAAAAAGAATTCCTTAAATTAAATTAAAGCAAATTGAAAAACAATCTACAAACTCTCTGCTTAGATATATATATATATATATATATATATATATAAAGATAAACAAAAAAAAAAGGAATTCCAGACGAATCGACAAACAAGTAAATCTAAGAAATCTTTGGATCTAGACCTCAGCATTGTCATTTTCCACTTTGCTCACCATTTTGCCATCTGAGAAATGCTGAGGTCACCAGGAATGCAGTGAATTTGAGAAATTTTTGTAATTCCACTTCTTAGAAAGCTGTTATCCACTTAGCTCACCAGAAAACCGAAATGTTTTTAATTACACCCGCACTATATATATTCTTCAAAAAAAATTTCGCTTCACTCGCACTTTAGGAGAGAGGGAGACAAGCAAGGAATCATAAAAATATACTTTTATCTGTATTATTTGAATGAAAAAAAAAATTAAATCTAACATAATTTGATATAATTTGCATCATTTTATTTAAATATATTCTTGATGATTCTAATAATAACAAATCGATAGAATGCAAGTCTCTCATATTTATTTATAAGTATTTTTTAACAAAATATTAATAAAATTATTTACAATCGATGTTTTCTAGTATTGCCAGTTGCAAAATGCTTTGCAACGGTTGGGCTAATAAACACTCTAGTGCAGCCTTCCATTCAATGGTTGCCATGTAAGGAAAAACACAATAAGAGAAATAGGCTCAGAAACGATTCTAATCACCCACACAAAAATAGGTTTTCAGCTCTTTGCCCCTCTTTTCTCTCTCTTTGCATCACTACCCAAGACCAAACTCAGTTCCACCGCCACCATCTCAGTCTGATGCCAACCATTCGTTACCTAGCTTGGTTTTTCAAATCACTGACTCTCACGGATTGAGAACCATCTCACCCACATGTATTTTGTACCACTGTCTGCCACAAGGATTTCACAGCACTACTGTCGCACCACCCTAGTCGGCAACTAATGGTTTTTCATGACTAACATTGGTGACCTTGGTGTTGCTTAGGTAATTTTTACCATTTTCGGTACTCAATTGGCATTCTAATGGGATGAAACTTGATACAAAATGTGATTAGAAGGGAAGGAAATATGTAACCCAAAATATATATAGATTTTTGTGTTTTGGAACAAAGGAGCATGATTCTGCAAAAGCAATCTAGAGTTGTGTGAGAAGGGGGTGATGTGCGAGAGCCTCTATGTCGCAAGAGGAGACGAAGTCGTGCAAACTTCAATTGTGTGAGAGGTGGGTGCTGTGGGGGGTACGAGCTCTAGCCATGCATAAGGGTGTAACCGATCTAGTCTGGTCTCGTTTTGGATAAAATTTAGGACTGAACCAGTATGTACCAATTTTACATTTTCAAAAACCGATTACGTACCGGTTATTTCCCTAAACTGGTACATCCGGTTTTACTGGTTCCAGTCCTGTTTGGTCCAGTTTTCTGATTTTAATATATTAAGTATATAAATATTACTAATATATTTATCAAAAGAAATATATTGACAATTTATTTGGCAATAAAATGTATTTAATATATAGATTTTATATTTAAAACATATGATCAAATAAATATTTATGTTTAAGATTAAAATATTATGTTATAAATTATAATATATTATTTCATAAATAATTATATATATTATATATAATATTAAAAATTAATAAAATATATATAATATGTGAACCAATCTAATCCAGTGTTGAAAAATGTAAAACCAATTAGGATCGGATTTGACCGATTTTAAAAATGAAGAAACTGATTCGAAACCAAACCGGTTGAAAACTGAACCGAACTAACAGGTCTGGTTTGATTTTCTGATTTTTGGTTTATTTTTACATCCCTAGCTGTGCAAAGGGGTAGAGAGGGGGTGCAAGAGGTGTGAAGGGTGTGAGAGCCATTATGTCGAAGGGCTTACGTGTTTATGAAATACACAATAATCAAATCTAATGCAACCACAAGATAACTTTGGTGGAAAGCCTAGATATTAGTTATTTAGTGGTGGGATGCTCTTGGGTTATTAGAAGCCCAACCGTTATTAAGGTATTTTGTTGTTAAAAAGGGGTTAATAAAATCATTAAAGTTTAAAAAAAAATCATTAAAGCACAACCATTTTCTTTCACATAGATAGAATCTTTTTTTTTTTTTGAAATGAAACTTATACTTGCATTAACTTATCAAGTGTTTACATGAGCCAAATTGGCTGAAAAGTCTACACTTTCCACCACATCATCTGGACTTAATACAGCTTCTTTGGCAAGATTATGGGCATAAACATTGCCACTTCTTTTGACATGTGAGACCCTCCAACTAGTTAAGGATACAAGCCTATTTTTTATATCACTAAGGATCATTCCCACCCTATCCCATCTATCTATTTGTTTTTCTATTCCTTGTACAATGGTTAGAGAGTCCCCTTCCAATATAACTGAACTGCAATCCATTTCATAAGCCATATCTGCTGCACATAGACCACCCATACTTTCAGCTAGTAGAGGATCCATTAGACATGGTTTTGACAGCTTTTTGGTAGCTAGAATACTGCCTGTATGATCACGAGCCACTAACCCAAAACCTGCTCTTCCCCTATCTTCATTCAGACTTGCATCCCAATTGATTTTGGTTACTCCTATTGGTGGAGGTTGCCATCTGTTCTGTATCTGTGCATTCCTTCCATGTTGTTTCACTTGTTTTTGCTGAAGCACTTTATATTCTTCTAATGTTTTCCTTGATTTCTTGACTAATGCATTAGGATGAGTAAAGGCATTTTCAAATACAAACTGATTTCTTCTATGCCATATGTTCCTTGCTATTATTACAAACTTTTCCAAAGAATCTTGATCATAATGTGACATTAGTGCTTCGACTAATTCTCTAAAGTTTGCATACCTGAATGAACATTTTTGTAGGCCCGATTGTGTTTGACTCCATACATCCATTGCTGAAGAACAATTCCATAAGGCATGTGCCACATTTTCCTCCTCTGATTTGCATATTGGACATTTAGAAGATTCAACAATTTGTTTCTTGGCCAGGTTCACTCTTGTGGGTAGAGATTCAAGACATGCTCTCCACATGAAGTGTTTTGCTGCATTTGGTATGTTTAAATTCCAGCAGTTTGTCCAAGCTTCATTCTGAGATTGAGATGTTGATGATTGGCCTGCACTTGTATTTTCCAACTCCATTTGATAATGATAGGCACTTTTCACATTGAAATTTCCATTCTTTGTTCCTAGCCACATTAATCTGTCCTCTGCACCATAGGAGCTGATTGGTATCTTAACTATTGTTGCAGCCTCATTTTCTTCAAATATCTCCTTGATCAATACATGATTCCATTCTTTGCCTGACTGTTTCATAAGTGTTACTACTTTAGCTTCCCTTGACAGCACCTGGTTTGTAGTTTGAACCTTGTATGATGATGGAGTAGGAAGCCATCTATGTTGCCAAATGTTTGTGCTCTTTCCATTTCCAATCCTCCATACCGAGCCCTTTTCAATTAGGTTTCTAGCTGAGCAAATGCTTCTCCAAATGAATGATGGTCTGGACCCTATTTTTGCTTGCAAGAAATCTGTTTTTTTAAAGTATTTCTCTTTGAGGACTTGTGATGCCAGTGACATAGGTTGTTGTATAATCCTCCATGCTTGTTTTGCTAGCAAGGCAGTATTAAAGCATTCAAAGTCTCGGAATCCCAATCCTTCCTTGGCTTTTGTTCTTCCCATTTGGTTCCATGATACCCAATGTGTTTTCCTTTCCATTTGATGTTGGCCCCACCAGAAATTCCTCATGATCTTGTTCAACTCTTGGAGAAGATGCTTAGGTAGTTTAAAAACCCCCATGCAATAGGTTGGTAAAGCTTGAATGATGGCCTTTAGTAATATTTCTTTTCCAGCCTGTGATAGGAGTTTGTTTTTCCAGTTGCTTACTCGACCCCTTACTCTATCTATTATTCCCTTAAAAGCCTGATACTTTGACTTGCCTATAAAAGTAGGTAGGCCAAGGTACTTTTCATGACTTTGAGTAGCTCTAAGGCCTGCCATATCAAGGATGTGATCTTTAGTCCTCTTCTTTGTATTTGCACTGAAAAAAATTGAAGTTTTTGCCTTGTTCAGTTTCTGACCCGACCCTTGTTCATATAAATCCAGCAAATCTAGCATTCTTGCCCATTCAAATGCATTGGCACGACAAAATAGTAAGCTGTCATCAGCAAAGAACAAGTGATTGATGCTTAATCTACTCCTTCCAAATTGAAAACCATGAATTTGCTTTGAAACTTCAGCTTGATTCAGTAGTGAGCTCAATGCTTCTGCAACCAGGATAAAAAGATAGGGAGATAAAGGATCTCCCTGTCTTATTCCCCTAGTATTTTGAAACCAAGATTGTTGGGCTCCATTAATAATAAGGGAGTAAGACACAGTTGAGATGCATCTCATTACCAAACCAATCCACCTTGAGGTGAAACCGAGCTTATACATAGCAGCTTCTAAAAATTGCCACTCCACCCTATCATAAGCTTTGCTCATGTCAAGTTTCAATGACATGTATCCTTGCTTCCTTTTTCCTTCAGTTCTCATAGCATGCATGGCCTCAAAGGCCACAATAACATTATCCATTATTAACCTGCCAGGTACAAATGCACTTTGGGTTGGGGATATGATTTGTGGCAATATGGTTTTCAATCTATTGGCTAGGACTTTAGAGACAATTTTGTATATGACATTGCATAAAGAAATTGGTCTGAATTCAGTAACAGATAGGGGGGTTTTAACCTTAGGGATCAAAACTATATAGGTCTCATTAATACATTTCAAATCCCCTTCATTGTTTAGAATATCCAATACAGCTCTAGTTATATCTTCTCCTACTATTTCCCACTGGTTTTGATAGAACACAGCAGAAAATCCATCAGGTCCTGGAGAACCTAAGGGATTCATTTGAAATAATGCTGTCCTTACCTCAAGTCCAGTAAACTCCTGATTTAAGTGTCTGTTCATGTGGTCATCAACTTTCTTTTCTAAAAACTGCAAGCACTCCTGGATCTTGTCAGGTTGGGAAGTTGAAAACAGCTCCCTGTAGTAATTCTCAAAGGTTGCTGCAATATCCTCACGGGTGCAAGCTTCAGTTCCATCTTCTCTCACAATTTTCTGAATTTCATTATTTTTTCTTCTCTGGTTTGCAGTTCTGTGAAAGAATTTTGTATTTCTATCTCCATCTTTGAGCCAAGCTTGTTTTGCTCTTTGTTTCCATTTTGCATTTTCTGCTTCCAAGAGGGCTTCTATTTCCTTTTGCTCTTGTTTAACTGCTGCTGTCATAGTGCCCATATTTGAGTTCTGCATCTTATTCAGTTTGTTCATTTTCTCCTGAGTTTGTCTCCATGGCTTGTCAATAGAATGTTTTTTCCAATTCAGTAAAGACTCCTTACATTTTTGAAGCTTTTCATGTATACCCCTCATATAAGATCCCTGCCATGGCAAGTGTTGATTCCAACTCGAGTTGATAGTTTCCTTGCAATGTTCATTAAGTTCCCAGCTGGATTCATATCTGAATATCTTGTTTCTGCCTCCTCTGTCACTTCTTCTTTGCATTCCTTCTCCCATGTTGAATACAAGGGGACAGTGGTCAGAAGCTTGTGTTGGTAGAACAGAAATCCAGTTGTCAGAGAAATGGTTGATCCAAGTTGAATTTGCTAGTACTCGATCCAGCCTTTCCTTTATAAACTGAGTACCCTCCCTTCCATTATTCCATGTAAATTTTGTTCCCTGATATCCTAGATCACTTAGTTCACAGAATTCCAATGTTTCTCTAAATATTTCCATTTGTTGATAGGACCTTGGAGCTGCTCCTTGTTTTTCATGTTGGTGTAACACCTCATTAAAATCCCCAAAGCAAATCCAAGCATTATCATTAGTGGGTTTAAGCATTTTCAGCAACTGCCATGTATTATTTCTCTGTGATGTTGAGGGGTGTCCATAGAAGCCAGTTATTTGTATGCAGTCTTGAAATTCATTCCTTTTATAAGCTAAAGAGATGTGGTTTTGTGAATAAGTTTCTAAATAAATCTCTTCAGTGCTATTCCAAATAAAGGCAAGACCTCCACTAAATCCTCTACTGTCCACCACATAGCTTCTGTCATACCCGAAAGAATTTCTAACTTCTTCTACTCTCTTTCTTCCACACTTGGTTTCCATTAGAAAGATGACCTTTGGCTTTTTATTCTTCACCCAAAAGTGAAGTTCCTGAACTGTATGAGGGTTGCCAAGCCCTCTACAGTTCCAGCTAAGACCCATCATTGCTGTTGGTGGAGCTGCACTGCAGCCTCCACCAACCTAGGGTCAACCCCATCTTGTTTCATATCCTCAACTGTTTTTTGTTTCTTACTATGCTCCATATCTTCTTTTCTACTATCTCCTTCTCTCTTTTTCTGGCTAATGTTTACATTTTCAGAAATTAAAAGTGCTTTTCTATTTGCTTCTCTTGTTCTTCTTTTCCAAGTGTTGCCTTTTGTTTTGGTCCCTTCCAATTCCCTTTTAACTGTCTTGAATTCCACTGACTCCTCTTGATGACTATTTATGACAGGTTGGTTCGAGTCTACAGTTAATGAACTGTGTTCCTTTGTTGTCCTTTTTTCTGCTATTTCCATCTTGCTTTCTTTTCCATCTTTGTTTTTATCTTCTAACTCTACTGTTATTCTTAATTTCCCCTTCTCTTCTACAGGTATATTACTCACACCAGGTACATAATTCTTGCCTTCTATATCCATACTGTCCCAAACCTCAGCAACTAGTGGATTTTTGTTTTTTCCTTGGTTCTCTTTTGTATTTTTCTGTTCTGTTGATATTTTCTTTTCTTCTAATCTAATATCTTCCATCTTGAAACTCCTTTCCTCTTTTATATTTGTCTCTTTGTTCTGGTCCTTTTCAACTGAGCCTCTATACTTTCTACAGTCAAAGATATTAGTATTTAGTGGTTGAGCTCGAAGCCATGGTCCAAATTGTTGGATCTTTTCTCCATCTCCCCTCTGGTCAGTTCTCTGTCTGGTGCATCCAGTCCCTTGATGAAAAAGAATTCCACAATGGAAACAAAATGATTGCAGTCTCTCATACTTAAAGTAGATCCAGTATTTTTTTCCTTCAAATTCCAGCCATCTCCCTCTCAGTAAAGGTTTATGGATGTTTATAGCAATTCTGGCTCTTAAACACTTACCCCATGCTGAACCATCTGAATCTGCATCGACCCTTATCACATGACCAATCCTGCTCCAAATTGATTTCCCATATCTTCATTCATGGCTGCTAGTGGCATATTGTGAAATTGTATCCAAAATGGTTCGTATCTGAACTGAATGGTATTTAGAGCAGCAGCTTCATCTATTTCTTGCAGTGTTAATAGATTTCTATCAAAAAACCAAGGTCTCCCACTTAGTACTTTCTCTTTATCAGCTATATGTTGGAATTCAATTAAGAATTTCTGATCTCCCAACTCTTTAAACCTCACCCATCCTTTCAGCTTCCATATTAAGGCCATAGTTTTCCTAAAGGCTTCATTATTCAGCCCTTTCTCAGATAGGATCTTACCTGCTATGCAGTGTTGGCCACGCATGCCATAATTCTGTGTTTGAGCAGCATGATAGATTGAATTTTCTTCACTGGTTAGATTCAAGTTTTCCCAATGTTTTGATAACTCTTCCTCTATCAACGCCATCAATTTCTGTAGCTTTGTTCTTAGATTCTGAAAAACTTACACTCTCAACACAAGAGACTCAGTCCTTAGCTTGAAACAAAGATATTTTGTTCAAGCAAGGATACACCGCCTTACTTTTTCTCTAGAGAAAAGAAGGACTCCATGAGGGACCACATAGATAGAATCTACATATATTGAACCAAGATATTTTAGATCATATATTTCTTCTAATTTATTTTGCATCTAATTGATATTTCTTTTTTATGTTAGATTTATTAATTAAGTATGAATCTATGACTTCTGTTAACTTTTTATTAGGTTCACTTTAACTTCCCATTTTGAATTTGTTTGAATTTTTTTTTCTTCACTTTCTCATTAATTATTTAGTATCAATTTTTTTTTTTAAATATTTTTTCAACTAGACACAGGTGCATTTTAGGTTGTACCCTTACTAGTGTGTGTATATATATATAAACAACTTCCTTGCCATTGCTATTTAACGCAGTGGTAAAGGGTTGTTCTTTAAAAAAAAAAAAATTAAACAAATATTTGATTAATCTTATTAAGTGTTGGCCTGTTTGGTCTTGAGACCTTACCTATTTTTTGGTAGAATAATTAGAAGTTTTTCAATTTTTGAAGTTGAAGTAAAAACAGGACTTTTGACATTTTCTGTAATATAGTCCAATTGCGACTTATAATATGAAGAGCTTGATTGACAAAATTGTTTTGTTCAATAATATTTTTTGTTTTGGTAAAAGTAGTAGATTTAAGATTAGCAGCATTGGGTGCTTTAAATGGAGAAACATTTATTTCTATCTCTTGTGATAGGGGTGTAAAAATTAACTGGAAATCGGACCAGATCGGCCCGAACCAGTGGAATTGGTTTGGGACCAGTTCCTTTAGTTCCAAAACCGGCTGGTATTGGTTCGGTTCTAGTTCTATGCTTTTTAAGACCGTATCGGACCGATTCGCTATATTATATATTTTAAATTAATTTCTTAATATTATATATAATATTTTTATATTATATATAATTTATAACATAAATTATTAAACATGAAAATTTATTTGATCATATGCTTTAGTTATAAAATATATATATTAATAACATTTTATGGCCTAATAAATTCTCAATATATTTTTTTTGATAAGTACATTAGAAAATTAGTAATACTAATATAAATTAGTATTTAATGTATATTAATTACAATTTACATTTTATGACCTAATACTAATAGTTTAATACTATATTACTATTAGTAATATATTTTAAGTATATATATATATATATTACTATATAAATCACTATACTAAATAATTATATATGAAATAATAATATAGTGACACTATATCATCACTATTAATTATATAGTTATAATAAATTAAAATCACTATAAAAAATACTAATATATAGTTATTCTAATCATTATAAAGAATA
Organism: Carya illinoinensis; assembly: GCF_018687715.1. Lineage (NCBI taxonomy): Eukaryota > Viridiplantae > Streptophyta > Magnoliopsida > Fagales > Juglandaceae > Carya > Carya illinoinensis. The sequence continues at coordinate 16,342,847 of NC_056753.1, read as the reverse complement.
CTAATATATATATATATATGAAGAGTAATTTTATATGCAATTGTGAAGTGTATAAACGTTGTGTAATCGTTTTAAAAAAGTGTGGGTGCACTATTAAAATATTAATTTTTTATTTTATTTTTTTATATAGGTTTTATGTTTTATACACTTTTTCAAAAAGATTACGCAGTGATTGCATAATTCACAGTAATAAATATATTTTCTCATATACTAATACTATTAAAACTGAAAAATCGAAACGAACCAGATCGAAATCAATAAAATCGAAAGTACCGATTTAGAAGAATAACTGATACATAATCGATTTTTAAAAATATAAAACTAGTAAATATTAACTTGGCCCTAAATTTGACCTAAAATTAGATCAAACTGGACTAGTTACATTCTTATCTTGTGATAAATGATAATTGTCAATAAAGAGAGTGACTTAGGGATATATTATATATATCATTGAAATAAATGAGAAAGGAATAATAGATAAAGTAACCCAAAAATACCTGCGTGTAATTTGCGCTGTCTGTCTCGTCATCTTTCTTCTCCTCCTTCTCTCACCTTCTTCTTATTTCAACAGACACCAACATACAATTCTCGAAGGATTTCAGAAGACCTCTTCCCATTTTCCGCTTTCCTCTTCCTTTCCTCTTCGTATCGATTTCTTTTCACGCTTCAAATTGTTTCCGTCGGATCAGGTTCGTTCGATCTCCTTCCCCATTCTGATCTGGGTTCCTTCCGATTCTTTATATTTTATGCGCTTCAGATCTATTCCTCCCTCTTTTCTTCTATATTTCTTAAATGTAGATTCAGCTCCACTTGACCTGCCTTGCCTCCTTAATTTGGTGGCCTCTCTCCTGTCTGTCTTTCTATTGTTTGTTTTCTTTGCTAGATGCCCGTCTTTCTATTCAACCGTATAGGATTGATCTCCATTTACTTTTTTTTTTTTTATATATACATAATTCTGTTTAATTTTTGTGGAATTCGGTATATATTTTGTTTGTAATTTGGATCTGCTGCTTGGTAAAGAAGTTTCATATCTTATGTCTAATTGTAAATGGCTTATTTACAAATTCTGTTTCATTTGCATTTATGGTTTGAATTGGATTCTTGAAACTTTCATTGAAGGTTCAATAATCAGTCGCTTATTCTGTATTGATTTCCTGCGTACTGGAGTTTTAATTCCATTGTTGCACACAAAAACACGGTCTTGTGAATTTTGGGAACAGAATATTATTGTTAGCACTGATTTTCTCTTCTTATTCTGCGATATTATTCGTGCGTTTATATAACTTCTTAATACCATGATGTTTTTCGGTTTGCAGTCTAGTGGTTAGAGGGTGGGTTTAGGATGAGTTACTGACTCAGACGTTTGATTTTGTAGTAGGACTTCCCCTTGTTAGCTGATACACAGTTTTGGCCGGTGGGAGATACAAAAGGCATGCGTTGGTGAGGTTTTCAGTGTTGTAAAAAAATGATGTTTGCCAGTTTTTTGGGTTTCTTTGTTGATTTCCTTTTTTTGTCTTTTTGGTTTGACGGTCAATGATCGTGGCTTAATCTGAAGGGGATGGATAGGTTATTGTAGTGATTTCATTTTTAGTTGAATTACTGATGCTCGATTGGAACTCAATTTCGGCCATTATGGCTCTGAGTTTCACACTTTGTGCTTTTCTTTCCTTTGTTGGAAGTCAATTTGATGTGGTGGGCCTAGATAGATCTTTATTTATGGTATTAATAAGTTTATCTGTCATTTTCTTTGAAGATCTTGGATATTTGTGTTCATTTTCGTTTAGTCAGTGATTATGATTTCTTTGTGCTATGTCAAATTTTTTCAAAGAGTCAAGCAGAGTTCAAAGATACTCATTTCTTTGAAGATCTTGGATATTTGTGTTCATTTTTGCTTAGTCAGTGATTCTGATTTCCCTGTGCTATGTCAATGTTTTTGAAGAGTCAAGCAGAATTCCAAGATTCGAAAGTATTGTAATTAGTCCAAAGCAGTGGGATGAAAGATATGATTCTTGACATCATGTGTAGTGTGTGTTTGTGTATACAAGTGTTGAGCCGCATAAGAGCCATGGAATCTAATCCCTTAACCTTCACTTGGAGCAGTGTGTGAAGAATATTTGAAGAGGGATTCCTTTGAAGTGGGCTGCACAACTCTGCTGTTGTAGAGCATTTTTTTTTTAACACCGGCTACGATGAAGAAAGTACTTGGTCAAACTGTTAGGGATATGTAAGTCTTGGCTGTGATTCTCATTATGTAGTGCTTATCATGGTAGCCAATCATTTGAGTATTTTTTTTCTTGATTCATTTTTAGAAACATAAAGATTGTTCTTTGGATGCTTTCTGGTAAAATGCAGAATCAGTTTTTGTCAAGTTTCTTTATTATTATAGGGCACATTTTTTTAAAATGCTCTATTCTATACCCTTTTATTACAGCAAGAGAGAGGTGAACAAAAAAGTGCTTAAAGTTCCTGGAATAGAACAGAAGGTATAGATTTACTTCCTTTTATGTTTTCTTTTGCTCTTTTGGGTGATGAAATGACTAATTCATCCATCCTCTATGTATAGGGTCAATGGAACCAGAACAACTTATTAACTATCATAAATTATGATTCACATTGCCTTCCAGATGATGTATATATGATCTCGAAATGAAATGCAATGTGACTTAATCTATTCTTCTGACTGTTAGGTTCTTGATGCTACAAGCAATGAGCCCTGGGGTCCTCATGGATCGCTTCTTGCAGATATTGCACAGGCAACCAGAAACTAGTAAGCTTGAATTGTTCTCTAATACAGGTTTTTTGCATTGCTTATTCATGCCAAGTAGCTCTCTCTCTCTCCTCTCTCTTTCTAGCTTCTTTTTTGAGCAAAAGAGTTTGCTTTAATATTCATGCAGTCATGAATACCAAATGATCATGGCAGTAATCTGGAAGCGGATTAATGATACAGGCAAGAACTGGCGGCATGTCTATAAGGTTTGTTTTTTTGGAATTTAATTTAGTAACTTTTTTTTTTTTTTATAAGTAATATGAAATTTTATTAATAAGCATATTCCAGGTACACTGGAGGTATACATGTGAATACACCTATTTAGGATCTAGTAACTGATACAAGGAAATCTTGGAAACTGAGACCATTAAGCTCTAGAGCGATGGCCCACATAAATAAAGCCTTCCAAAAAAACCTCCTAAACTCTTCTATGGAACGTTCCTGATCCTCAAAAAGTCTATCATTTCTTTCACTCCAAATACACCAAAGAATACAAAGAAGAGCCATCTTCCATACAGCCGCAATCTGTAGTGTCCCCGCAATTCCTCTCCAGCTTGCAATTAATTCTATCACTCTTCCCGGCATGACCCATGCTATATCCATTCTGCTGAAGAAAAAATTCCAGATTTCCCGAGCAAATTCACAATGTAAAAGTAAGTGGTCTACCGTTTCACCATTCTTTCTGCACATACAACACCATTCGGTTATGATTATGCCTCTTCTTCTTAGATTGTCCATAGTAAGAATCTTCCCTAATGCTGTTATCCATACAAAGAATGCAACCTTTTTAGGCGCTTTGCTTCTCCAAATGTTCTTCCAAGGAAAATTGTGTCTTCGCTGCATAGTAATTGTATCATAAAAGGAGCACACAGAAAAATTCCCTTTCCTCGAAGGCTTCCATACCATCTTGTCCTCACTTGTAACATCAATAACCGTGTTATACAGCAAGCTGAGAAACTCCACCATCCCGGTAACTTCCCAATCATGTGCATCCCGAGTAAGACTTATATTCCACTCCTGTGCACCATTGCTTATTACCCTCAAATCAGCCACCATTGCTTCTTTGTCCCGAGCAATTCTGAAAATATTAGGATAGACCTCCTTTAGAACCGTTTCTCCCACCCACACTTCATTCCAAAAGCTGACCCTCCTGCCATTTCCCACACAAAGACGAGTGTTACTAGCAAAGGTACACCAACCTTTCCTTATGTACTTCCATAACCCCACCCCATAAGTCCCCTTACTTTCCTTAGAGCACCAACCCCCCCGTTCACTTCCATACTTCATATCAATCACTTCTTTCCATAAGGCTCCCATTTCCTTGTTATACCGCCATAACCATTTTCCTAATAATGCCTCATTAAAGGCCCTCACATTCCGGACCCCCAAGCCCCCATCTCTCAATGGAGTACACACCTTATTCCACCCTACTAGATGGAATTTGAGCTCCTCGCCTAAGCCACTCCACAGAAAATCATGTTGAAGTTTCTCCATTTTTGTTGCTATGCTAGCGGGGAGAGGAAATAGAGACAAGTAGTATGTAGGAAGGTTGGATAGTGTGCTCTTGATAAGAATGGTCCGCCCCCCTTTAGTTAAATACAACCTTTTCCACCCGGTCAATTTATTCTCTAATTTCTCCAACACCTCCTCCCAAATTACCTTGTCTTTGAAAGTAGCCCCCAAGGGGAGGCCAAGATACTTCAATGGCAAAGAAGAGACTCCGCATCCCAAAATGTTGGCCAACCCTCTAATGTTCCTTGCCTCACCAACCGCAACCATCTCCGTCTTTGCAAGATTAATTTTTAACCCCCATACCGCTTCAAAACACAATAAAATGGCCTTCAAAGCTTGTACATGTCCTGCATTTGTCTCACAAAACAGCAATGTGTCGTCCGTGAACAATAGATGTGAGATGTTAATGTTTCCCATTACAAAACCAGCCAAGAAACCCCCCCTCCACCGCAGCTGACAGCATTCGACTTAGGGCCTCCATTACGATGACAAATAAAAGGGGTGATAATGGATCACCTTGTCGTAGTTCCCGCGAGCTATTAAAGAAGCCCATTGAATCTCCATTTACTAACACTGAGAAACGAGCCGTTGACACACAATGTCTCATCCACCTTCTCCATCTTGTCCCAAAACCACATCTACTCAACATGTATAACAAGAAGTCCCAGTTGACATGATCATAGGCCTTTTTCATGTCTAATTTGCATAGAATACCTTGCTCTCCTGACTTGATCCTGTAGTCCAAACACTCATTTGCTATAAGAACCGAATCCAGTATTTGGCTCCCTCTCACAAAAGCATTTTGAGTCTTAGAAATAATTTTATCCATAACTTTGCTCATTCTATTAGCTAGGACTTTAGAGATTATCTTATAAATGCTCCCCACCAGACTAATAGGACTGAAATCTTGCACCTCTATAGCACCCTTTTTTTTGGGACCAGTGCGATGAAAGTAGCATTCAAACTCTTCTCGAATTTTCCATATGTGAAAAATTCCTGGAAAACCTGCATTACATCTTCCCTCACCACCTCCCAGCACTTCTGAAAGAAAGCCATAGTAAAGCCATCCGGTCCTGGTGCTGTCTTTATTCATTTTCCTGATTACTATGTGTACCTCTTCCTCTTCAAATGGTCTCTCCAACCAAACCATACTACTTTGGTCGATGTGCTCAAAATCTAATTTGTCTAAAGTAGGTCTCCAATCATGAGGTTCTGATAACAAGTGTTCAAAGTGTCCAGCCACATGATTCTTAATTTCAGCTTGATCTGTAAGTGCACTGCCATCCACTTTTAGGGACTCAATGGTATTGAACCTCCTGGGAGAGTTTGCAATGCGATGAAAAAACTTCGTGCACCTATCTCCCTCCCTAAGCCACAAAGCCCTTGACTTTTATCGCCACAAAATTTCCTCCATAAGAATCACTCTTTCCAAATCAGCAACGACTTGCCCTTTGCGATTGCTCTTATCTCCACCTCCCTCCAAGCTTTGTAACTCCTGAAACAGATTTTTTTTTTTTGTAGTGTAACATCACCAAATATTTGCTCATTCTATAACTTCAGATCCTTTTTCAACGCCTTCAACTTTCCAGCCAATACATTACTCGGGTTGCCCTGCAAATGATATGAGCTCCACCATTGTCCCACCAACTCCACAAACTCCTCATGTTTTAGCCACATATTCTCAAATTTAAAAGGCCTTCTACCCCCTGGGATCCCTCCACAATCCAGCACAATGGGAAAGTAGTCCGAACAAATCCTCGAGAGCCTTTTCTGAGAGAGATTTGGATAATGTTCCTCCCAAGAAGGAGATATTAAGAATCTATCTAGTCTTGACCAGGCTTGGTTTGAGGACCAAGTATAATCACTCCCCATTAGTTGTACATCCATTAATTCTAGCTCATAAATAATTTCTGAAAATTCCCTCATAGCAAGAGTTTGTCGACCCTCCCCTGATCTTTCGCTAGGAAATCTAGTCGCATTAAAATCTCCTCCAATACACCATGGAACCTCCCACAATGAAGCCATGCCTGCAAGTTCATCCCAAAGCATCCGCAGCTCACAATCCAAATTAGGACCATAAACACTAGCGAAAGCCCACGCAAACCCATCTTCAAAGTTTTTGAACAAGCACCCCACCGAATATTCTCCCACAAACTCATCAATATTCTCCACCACCCTTTTATCCCACATAACTAATACTCCCCCCGAGGCCCCTTTCGAAGGTAAATAGGACCATCCTGCAAATTGGCAGCTCCATAAACTCCTTATGACTCTTCTTGTAATAATCTTCAATTTTGTTTCCTGCAAGCAAATCATGTCCAGCTTCCATTGTCTCAACAAAGATCGAACCTGGAGGTGTTTGTTAACCTCATTCAACCCCCTTACATTCCAGCTCAGAATTTTTGGCTTTATTTAACAATTGAAACAGCCCTTCCCTTATTTCTACTACGACTTGTACTCCTCTCCTTTCCATCCTTGCCATCATAATTGATAGACCAAGTAAGCCTTCTCAACTCCCTACTTTTTTTTTGATATAGCACCATGTTGATAGTGACTGGCCTCAATGGCTGTTAACAGCGCCTTAAATTGGTCTTCATAGCCCACACACGAGATCCCCACCACACTCTGCATCTCTATCACCTTATTCAAGACCCAATTATGAGGTAAGGGAGTTATCATACTTATTGGAGAAGGATCCTCTGAGAAATCCTCACCCTCAAACAGAACCATTGAACCTTCCCCCTCCACCTTCCTTCTCTCCTTTTTTTCCACTTTTTCCCCTACCCGAGAGGCTTTAACCCCTTCTACATCTGGAATTTCATCTTCTTCCCCCAGGCCTAGGCTGTTCTTCACTTGCTATGGGTTCCTCTTCCTCCAACGTCATGGTCTGTGTCTGACCCAAGCTTCCCATCGCACTCATCAGCCTTCCAGCAGTTCTCGGCTCACTCATCGGCGTGCTCTGGATCTCCTGCAGTGACGTCGGGTTGCACAGGATCAGTTTCGAAGTTATTGGCGTTTTCTGTCCCATCGGCAAGGTCAACTCCTCATCCACAGATGTCGGGTTACACGCAGAGTCCAGAAAGTCCCCGTTGTTGCCAAAAGTTCTCCCTCTTCCGTAACCACTGCTAAGTTGGCCTCCACCGGACCACCGTCTGCCTCCTTCGAGACCACCGAAAAAATCTGGGTTGACTTTGTCACCCTTTGCTCAAGTATCGGCTCCGATATTGAAGATTTCAGCTTGGCTGAAATATCGGATGAAGCGGGATACCTCCTCCCCGTATCCACCCACTTCTTTCTCGGGTTGGGCCGAGATCCAGCCCTTTACCCTTCAGCCCAGCCATCAAGTCATGACCCAACTGCACTTCTGCTTCATGGCCCAAGTCCAAGCCCAAACCCATGTTTCTTTTTTCTTCCGCCCTTATGATAAGCCATTCAATTTTTCCCTGCATGGCTTTGACTTGTGCCATCAGCTTCTGTAACACGCCTTCCTCCCTTTCCATATTAAGGCTATCATTTTCTCTGTCATTTCCTACTACACTCTGTGTAGCAGCTGGAAAAACTCCTCTTGGCAGACCTATCCTATCTCTCGGCTTGTCCCCTATTCTGACATTGGGAAGCTGGTTACTAGGCCTCTGTTGAAGAGCCTCCCTATACGACCGAGAGGCATAATGCACAGCCTTCTCTGGTGGTGGTAGGACAGCAGAGCTTCTTCCCACCTCCCTCATCACTTCTATCTATTTGTGCTCTGGTATACAAATAGAGTTTCTGTGGCCACCTCCTCCATATGCCACCACCTCCATGTATCCACCCCTGAAGTTGGAGCATCTCTGCGCAGTGTAACCTCTTCCTCGTTCTCGATGTGCAGAATAGAACACCTTCCTCCCACTTTTCAGACAATCCTCCATGGCTTTAATGAACCATCTAACCATGTTCAGACCCAAACACATCTATGTTATCGCTCTTTTCCCTCTCTCAATAATGAACACTTGCACCCCATCTCTAAAAACCTCAAATTCCTTAGCTTCTATAACCACAAATTTCGAAAGCCCCATCCCACTCAAGATTTAGCAACCTCAAGCTTCACCAGAAAGAAAGTTTTCACTTTTCCTCATGAGAAAACTTTAGGTGTATGGAGAGAATTTTCTCTCTCTGTCACAAAATTATTCTTTAATTTAGTAACTTTCAGATGCTAAATATTTAGTTTTCTCTCCAACTTATATGCTATTGTTACCTGTCTCTGTTCTATTTTTTTCCATATGTTAATGTAGTGTATGTTTAGTATCTACTGCTTTTAATTCTCTCATTATGTTTCTGATGGTATAAGTAAAAAAGTTATTGTTTGAGCTTCAGGCTTTGACTGTTCTGGATTACCTCGTAGCCCATGGGTCAGAGCGCGTCATAGATGAGACCAGGGAGCATGTTTATCAACTACAAGTAACTTCTGGTTCCTGGGTGCTATTTGACTGAGTAGAGTATTGGTTTTTTGTTAGAAAAATTTTCATTCACCTGGAAATGATTAGCACTGTATCATTGAGTTAATGATGAGTTGATTTTTCCCACTTGGCAGACATTGGCCGATTTTCAATATATTGATTCCAGTGGAAGGGACCAGGGAAACAATGTCAGGAAGAAATCCCAGAGTCTTGTGGTTCTAGTGAACGATAAAGAAAGAATAATTGAAGTTAGACAGAAGGCTGCTTCTAACAGGGACAAGTAAGCCTGTTCTCAGAGTTGAAATTACTTTCATTCTTATATTGGCTATATGCTATTACATTGTCAATTTAGCCCATTTCTCTTTGTCTTTGACCTTTCATTCCTCTGCCCACTTTTTGTTACTTTATATACCTCCCCGCCAATAGATAGAAGTAAATGGGAATAACCAAGCTACGTCTACAAATTTCCATGACCATGCTGCTTTAAAGCCAACGCAATGTTTAGTCATTTGCTATGAATATGTTATGAGCAAAAGTTATATGCATTGGGATTAATCATCTTGCCGTTGTTGTTTTATTGGTCAACTTTTTGCCATTTAAGGTTTTGTGTGTCTTTAGATTCCATTTTCTTGTTGAAATAACCCCATTACATTTTTTTTTTTATAATTATCAGACAAGTGAATGTCTAAAATGTCTTCACATTAAGTACCTTTGTTAGCTTTCCTTTCATTTATCAGCTCTACAAATTTTTATGAGTTATTTTTTCAAGTTTTAGTTCTTTTGGAAGGGTAGCTTGCTTATGTGTCTTCTTACAAAGAGTTCATATTCTGTGATATTTTTCTGTTGTATAACACATCAGAAGATCCATCTTCTTTGCCTTATTCATTTAGTGGATTTTTACTTTGCTCTCTAACGCATAATTGAGCTAAGATTGTCATTATTGATAGTCTATTTGGTTGAGGTGGTGCAATTTTTCTTTTTTTAAATGTTCCCCAATCACCACAGTGAAGAATGTAGTAACTTTTGTGGAATTTCTTGTATACTTGGTCCTATTGAACATAAGCCCCCTTCTCATATTCTACAATAGAAATACTTTCTAGCTTTAAGAACGTGTGGAAGAGCATATGATATGCTGGTGGAGAACACTCGATTTTTCTTTTTAAGAAATTATTAGCAATGTGGTACTCAATTGTTAACTTATGGCTTAATAGGTTCCATAGCACCTCATCAACTGGCGGAATGTATAGGCCCAGTTCATATTCTGGTGTCGGAGGATATGGTGACAGATTTGATGATGATCGTTGTGAAGGCCGCTACGGAAGCAGGGATGAAGACAGGAATGGCTTTGGGAGAGAGAGAGAAACTGGTTATAGGGATGATGACCACCATGGTAGATACGGGGACTCACGTAGTCGTGATGGAGATCGTTATGGCAGAGATTACGAGGAACGCTATAGCAGAGATGGTTATAGGGATGACGACTATCGAGGAAGAAGTCAGAGTGTCGATTACCAGTATGGATCAAGAAGCAGGAGCTCTGACAGAGACAGAGACCATGCTTTTGATGAAGATGGTCAATACTCATCTCGGTATGTGTTTATATTCACTGATGTTATAGAGTAACATATCACTTTTTCCTCTCTCTTATCATCTTTTCAAATTGTTGTTTTTATCTTGCATCTTTAGTTGGTTAAGTTTTTTGTTTTTTGTTTTTTTTTTTGTTTTTTTTTTTTTTGAGGATTGAGGAAGCAAATTTTTCATTTTACGTCTAGGTCTTTCTTGTCAATAAACAGTTTCAAAAACTGTAATCTGATAGAACCTGCTTGGAATAAAAGGATTATCCAATGAACATCCCCATTTTGATGCTTGAGAATGAAACTATTTTGGTACTTGTAAAAGATTGTTTCGTGTTGAATGGAACTACTCTAGTGCAATGCCTGTTTGCAAAGTTCTATGTTCCTTTTACAATGTAAGTATGCAGATGATGGCTTCCTGAGATCCTTGAGCTTGAAAGTTTACATAGCTTTTATTTTCTCCCCTACAGAGGCAGTGGTGGCAGAGCCAATGATCAATCTCTAGATGGAAGGTATATTCTTTGTAGATGCATGGTCAAATGCTGGCGTTGTTGGGTTTTAAGATCGACCTTGTCTAGAATTCGATCTAGCACAATCTATTGAATGACAAATATATACCCTTTTGGCAGGCGGCTTGAACGGAAATTTTCTGAACAGAATATTGGTGCTCCTCCAAGTTATGAAGAAGCTGTAAGTGAGTCCCGAAGCCCTGTTCACAGTCAAAGGTATAAATAGTGAATTGTTGTTTTCCTTGACTATTAGTCTATTACCTACTAGTTGAGCGTATTCTAACATTTTTTTATGACAGGAATGAAGAAGCTTCAGCAGCATCTGCTCCCAAAGATTTGCCACCTGTTGACAATATTCCAAGTCCAGCAACCACTTCTCATGGTACTTTGGCATCTACCCAGAACCAGGAAGTTGAGGCTTCTGATGAATTTGATCCTCGTGGTCCACTTTCAGGTACTGAAAACTATATAAAAATGTTTATTTAGGTTCTAGACTGAGCTGCTCCATTTACTCTTCCACCAATATCTTAATGAATTCTTCACATTACCTGTCCTTATGAAGAATTTATATAATGTGTGATGGGTTGAAGAAATGTTAGTATATTTTTCACTTTTCGGACATACATTTTTCTAAAATATGATTCAAATGGGAGCAATTTTTTGTTATTTTGATTGTTGGGATCAACATTTAGGTTATTAAATTTGTCTTTTGTTTATCTACGTATTTTCATTTATCCCCCAAACTATCAATTTTGGAACACTTTCTCAAACTACCAAACAATTGTAATCTACTCCCTCCATCCAAAATTTGACCTAATACCCTGATAAAAATTTAAAACTTCCAAAAAATTGAAGAAAGTGCAAAACGTTAAAAAAACATGACAAAAGTATAATTATATAAAAAAATATTCAAAAAAGAAACAATAAATATTGGGAACTAATTTTTTTGAAAACCCAAAAATAAAAAAATTTATTATTTTTTTAAACAAACAAAAAAAAATTTAAAAATAACATGAAAATAACTCATTTTTAACTTTGAAAATTAATATTTATATTTTTTTAAAAATATTTTAGATTTATAATTTTATTATTTATAAATATTTATAGTTTTTAAAAATAATTGCTTTGAATTTAGTAGGGTATTTTTTCTTTTCTGAGACTTCTTAGGTGTAATTATCTTTTTAAAAGGAAATTGGGGTAGATTCAATTTCTTACTACTTTTGGTGCTGATTGCCCAAATTATGGTTCGAGGGGTGATTGATATTTGGGTCATAGTTTTAGAGGGGGTGTATTTTCCCCTAAGAATTAAGTTAAAATTATGAAATTGTGACATGGGGTGCTTAGGCTTAGGACCCCATACAATTTGTTTTTAGAATTAACCCCTAGTAGAATTGGTTTAATTTTTATGTCAGTTAACACAACAGAAAACATGAGGCCGAATCACAGATTGTCGTGTCTTATACTGATTTTATGTTTTTAAAAAGCTGAAAATGAGAAAAAACTGTTGAGCTACCCACGTGGTGGCCGGGATCTAGCCACCATGTAGTGGCCAGGGTTGGTGACTTGTTACCATTGTCGGAATTTGGCCACCATGGGGATGGCCTGATCTTGGGCATGCATGTGGTGGCTTATTTCTGGCCACCATCGAGGGGCCAGAACCTAGCCACTGTTGTGGCTTTCAAAGTTTGTTTTTTTAATATATTAATCGATTGTATCACAAAAAATTTAATTTCATTATTTAAACAATGAAAAATTAACCGTGGCAGTCTATGAATAATCGGCTACGTGTTTACTGTTACCGTTGGTGGACCAAAAAATTAACGTTAGTCATCCTAATATGCTCATACCTCAGGGGGTTATTTCGATGAAAATAAAAATTACACAAGGTTCTAAGGGCTTGTTTGGGTAACGAGGTATTCTTAGATATTTTCAAAATTTGTTATAATTTCATTCCCAAACATTTCTCAAACATAAAATTCCTTTCAATCTCAAATTTTTAACTCTTTCATCTAATCATTATCCAAACACAAAACCCAATACAACTTTCCCAAACTTCCAAACAAACCATAGAAAACAATACAACTTTTTCAAATTTCAAAATAAAAATAATATTTAAACAATTTTTCAACTTTATAATATTTTTATTCAATTTTTTTTCTCTCCTTCCCAAAACCCAATAAAAATTTTAATTGAAACCATTTCACTACTATTTACAAAATTCTAGATATTTTAAGTCCCCAAACCAGCCCTAAATCTTAGTACCCCATAGCACACTGATCTTTGACCAAAATTTTTTGAAGGATTAATTTCAAAGCTAATACTTGGGTTTTCATTGTTTATAAATAACTACATTAGTTTTAAAAACTCGTAATTAGGTATCATTTTTTTTTGATAAGTAAAAATATTATATATTCTTGATTTTTTTGTTTACTTATAAAATATATATATATTATATATCAATAGGAGTAACCAAGTACACTGGGCATATACAAGAAAAAACCTAGCCCATACTAGAGAGCTCCTAATGACCCAAAAAGCCCGTAAAAAAATACCCAAAATACACCAAGTACAAGTTGTAATAGAACACACAACCCCAACCCCAACCCCTTATTTCCTATAAGACAAATAGTCCACCTGAAACTCCCTCTACAAGAATGTTTTCATACTGCCCTCCCTTTAATCTTCCCTTGACTTGAGCTACCATCCTTAGCATTGTAGTTGATTGCCCAAAAAAGACGCTTTAACTCCCTGCTTTTCTTAAAACTTGATTTGGTTTCAAGCGAGTGGCTCGCCTCAATTGCAGTGAATAATGCTTTAAATTGATCTTCGCATCCTTCATGTGAAAGCCCCACGATATGCTGAATCTCATTAACATTATGCAGAACCCAATCTGATGGTGAATCTGCCATATTGTTTATTGGAGGAGGAGAAACCAGGGGAAGAACATTATCCCCAGACACAGTTGGGTACTGTGGCTGTATGGGCCACCTTCAGCCAGGGGGCAGTTCTTCTCCCCTATCGGTGGTTACCAACCACAGGCTCCTCCCTTTTCCTAGACATCTTTTCAAGACTTAACAATATTTTAATTTTTTTTCTTTTTTGAAAAATTTTTTATTTTAAAATTTTTTATATTAATTTTTTAATAAATTTGTATGATTGTAAGTGAGATGCCAAGTGTCAGTTTTTTATTGGCTAACCCGTGTCATATTGCCATGTGGCCTATCCTGCCTTTAAAAAAACTAACGGCTGTTGGGCAGAGTTTGCTAATTGCAATTTTCTTAAAAGTCATGATTAATTCTGTAAATGTTGAAGCCTGATGTAGCTATTGCAAAATTGATTTTGTTATTAACCCTTTTCTTAAAATTAATTGTTCGTACTTTATAGCATATTGAAATGCCTTTGGCTTTGAATGCGGCGGCGGTTCATAGAGCATAGAGAAGTTTACTTGAAAATCCAATTAGTTGCTGTAACCTCAATGTCCAGTGGTCTCTAATGGATCAAAAATTTAAAACAAAAGAATGGAAAAGAAAAAGAAGAAAATAGAGTTGCTACATCTACAATGGGATTTTTTTTTTATAAGTAAGAAGAGATTTTATTAGAAATGAATGTATAGGCGAAGCCCATGTACACAAGAAGAATACAAAAGAAAATACCTAGAAGTAGCGACATCAGAAAATCATGAATGGAACAGCAAAGAGTTCACAAATCTACAATGGGATTGAGTGTCTCAATTAGCTAACTGACTCTGGTTTTTGGCAGTTCATGCATCAAGGATACTGAAATGGGTGTTGGTTTTAATGTGGACTGAATGTGGTTGGTATGATAAAAAGTTTTATTAAGAAATTGAACAGTGGTATGCACATTGTGTGATTTGTTTGCCGGTGTCAGAATTCTACTAGTATCATGGCAAACAAAAGAAAGAGATTGCCAATTAACAATAAAGTGATGCCATCGGAATGGGTATTACAAAAAGTGATGGAGATAAAAAAAAATTGTGTTGGTATATTGTATTCGGGCTTTGAAGATCAATATATGGCTTTATTCATTGCCATTGAGATAGGACATTTCCAACCAGGGTGGACTCTTTATCCAATTTGGGCACAAAAGATCAGAGAATTGTAGAGAGTTACCTGGTCTATTAACTATGATGCAAGAGAGTATAGCTCAAGTCTTGGTAGAACCAAGGGGAGGGCACTGTTGGATTATGTATGAAGCCCAAATTCGACAGTGGCTGTCTTCTTATAATTCTATGGAGCCTCAAGTGTCATACATACCTGCAAACTGAAGGCATTGTAGAAGAGGATTTGAAGACTTGGAACAACCAAGTTTTTTTTAATGTGGAATGTCAGGATTATTGGAGGAATAATATAGGGTTTGGAATGTGGAAGAGGATATAGCACTTTCTGAAGCAGAGAAATTACGGATAGTTTGAGTGTACTTTGACCTCTAAAGGGTTACATTGATGGAGGAAATATCTTGGAGGCAGAAATTGAAGCATACAAAGTTTTTACATCGAGTGACCAACACATATAGGAGGAACAATGCTTATGATTGATGACTTAGCATCCTTGAATCAATTTGAGATCAAGGATCATATAGTCCAGTATTTTAAACACCTGCTTTCTGAATAGCTTGCTTGCAGGCTAAAGCTGAATTGAGTAATATTTAAGACCATAGATCAATAGAGAGGCACGTGGCTTTGGAGGCCTTTTGAAGAGGTTGAGGTTTTCCAGTGGTAATTAGTATGGCTAGTGACAAAGCATCAGGTCTAGATTGATGACTATGGCATTATTTTAATCTTTCCTAAAACAGCTGGCTCGGTATTAAAGACTACTAATGTTTCAGTCTTGTGAATGGCGTTTATAAGATACTATCGAATGTTTTTTTGGCCAATTACTGTAATTGAGAAGGTTGTATCGAAGTCCTAAAATGCATTTTTTAGAGGTACAAAAATATTAGATATGGTGCTTATTGTCAATGCCTGGCTAGTAGGTTCAAATTCCACCTATTAAACTGGGAAATGTATGCTTGTGGATTTCTAGGGGAGGGTTAGGAGTTTGAAACAAACTTGTATTTAATCACGCCCTACGAGGGGTCTTTGGAAAACAACTGTAGTAGATTCCAAGTTTGGTGATCATTTTGTTTTCCCCCCGCCGCGGGGGGTGGGATTTTGGAAAATTCAGAAGAGGATGGGAGTACATTCTAGACACACCAGGCTTGAGGTAGGTGATGGTGCAGCAGACTTAAGTCTCCATGAATTACCTCATTGCTTCTATTTCCTAATTGGTATTTTCTGTTGTATACATACTGCATACTTGATCTATGCCTACTGTTTTTATCGATAAAATTTTGGGTTTAAAAAAAAAAAAAAAGTTCACTCGCTTGCGCACACACACACACGCAGCCAGTTAGTCTTTAGTTGAAAAACTGCACTTTTGATCAACAGAAGCCGGCTTAACATTTTTTGACGGGTTAATTTTTCATTTGAAAGTTCTTTATCTTTTGATTCTATTTTCTATATTCTGTTAGATGTATACATCTATTTGTATATTCTTAAGTTAAATTTACTTTGCTGATTGGCATTGTTGTTGGATACTCATGTATTATGTTTTGCCATTTTTTTTCAGCTGCTCCAGCTACCTCAAACAATGCTGAGCTGGACTTACTTGGCTCACTGTCAGATTCATTTCCCTCAAACTCATTAGCCAATGTGCCAACTACATCTGTAACCACAGCCTCTGAGGCTGATGCCTACTCACACGCTGCTCCAGCGACCACTTTTGTGGCTGCAGCTTCAGAAGCTGATGTTGTGAATCAGGTATGCATCTTTTGCTACAATTATATGGTATGAATTTTTGGTACCATACAAACTGAAGTTTAAAGTGGTTTATTTAGTGTTTCATCTTTTCCCTTAGATGTGTCTGAAAGGCCCATTTTTTATACTATAGCAATATGATGTGATGATGGTCTAGTCCCTTCAATAGCAAATGAAGAGTCCCTGTTTGCTGTGCTAGATTTTCAGAGTCATTTTGAAATAGGCCTACTTTGTAGAATTTATATAAGTAAACAACCATATCTTGAAGTAGTGCCAGTTTGGAATTCAATAATATCCTAATATGACACAGAATTTGGATTGATAGTGTCTATCCTGGATGCAGGCTTTTGAAGATCCATTTGGTGATTCTCCTTTCAAAGCTCTTCCTTCTACCGACGGCTTCCCAACTCAACATCAGACTTCTGCTCCCACAACTTCCCTCCAGCTTACCACAAACAGGAGTGCTGAACCACCGCAGCAAGCTGCTCCAAAGGTCGATGCAGTCTCAAACTTTGACTTTGAGGACACATTTTCTGGCCCTACTTTCTCCGAACATATTGTTTACAAAATTCAACCTCCAACAAACTCACAGTATTCAGCTCAAGAACTGTCTAGTCCACAGCATAACACTGATATCCTAGCGGACATCCTCCCTCCTGGACCTTCATCCACTTTTACTTCACAGCAAGCTTTTCCAGGTCCAACTGGCCATCCTTTACAGCCAAATGCTAATATGTACAGCACTTTCCACACACAGGCAGGACCTGTAGCTCCTCAGATTGAACCTGGACCTCCTGCACAGCTTAGCAGTGGAAGCTTCCTTCCTCATGGAGGATCCACATCTCTCCCCACTTCACTCATGGTTCCACAAACTCCAGCTGGACCAACTGCACAGCTTAATGGTGGAAACTTTTTTCCACAACAGGGAGCACCTCCCATCACTTCGCACATGCCTCAAGCATCAACTGGGCCAACTTCACAGTTTAATGGTATGAACTACCTTCCACCACTACAGGGTCCTGCAACTCCAGTAGATGCACATGTTGCTCAAACTTCCACTGGACCAGCTGTTCAACCTAACAGTGATGTTCTTGGTAATTTACTTCCTCAAGCTGGACCAAATGCCCCTACAATTCCTCAACAAATTTTTCCATCTTCATCTGGATCACTTTCAACATTTCCTCAACCAGCAAAGGACAAGTTTGAGACCAAGTCAACTGTTTGGGCCGATACACTAAGCAGAGGGCTTGTTAATTTAAATATATCTGGACGTGAGTGTTTAATGCTCGTATAATTGTTGTTTTCGTTATTGTTATCATCATCATCATCATTTGTGTAAATTACATTTGGCACTTCCAAACTACAATAGTGGTTACTTTACTCCTCAGATTACCGCTACTCTTCATTGATCTGAACAGTCAGATATTAACGATTGAGTAATTTGTAACTTATGTTTTATGTGGGGAGTCAAAGGAAAACTTTCATAGTTTGGTGGTCATATTGCAAATAAAGTGGTTGTTTGAGGAGTTGAAATGTGATTACCACTACTACTAGTCTTATTACCATTATTATTCTTGTTTTTTTTATTAATATTACAAGAAGTTTGACATGATTTGTTTTTGTATGCAGCTAAAATAAATCCTATGGCGGATATTGGAGTTGATTTTGATGCACTTAATCGGAAGGAGAAAAGGATGGAAAAACCTGCCACAACTCCTGTTATGTCTACTGTCAACATGGGTAAAGCTATGGGATCTGGTTCTGGGATGGGCCGTGCTGGTGCCAGTGCCCTCAGACCTCCATCAAATCCTATGATGGGTTCTGGTATGGGCATGGTTGGTAGGCCCGGTGGTGGCATGGGCATGGGGGTATATGGAGGTATGAATCAACCCATGGGAATGGGAATGCAGATGGGGATGAATTTGGGCATGGGAATGAACATGGGGATGGGGGAAGGGGTCCAGATGCAACCACCAACTGGATTACCCCCAGGCTCAAACATATCTGGTGGTTATAACCCCATGATGGGGACAGGTGGTTATGTGCCTCAGCAGCCTTATGGCGGCGGCTATCGATGAGATGGAGCCAAGTACTTATGTTGTTAGAAAAGTAATTAATACCTAATAGGGTGAAAACGCAAGGCCAGAGTTGGAATCCGTCTACAATGCACTCTGGTCTGATATTTGCTATAGAGTTCTGTGTTTTTGTTCGAAAAGGTTAATCTTCTGGAAAATGACGGGTGCCTGTATGCTTATTCATTTTGTCTTTCTAATCCTATCATTCCTTTTGGGCCAAGGAGAGAGGTGTAGGAACGCTGGTTTCGGTTGTGATATTATTGGTCACTAAGGATGACCTTTCTTGGGTCTTCCACATATATTATTTTTTTTGTTACTTGTCAAACATGGTTGACTAGTTACTGTACAATAAATATGATGATTCATTCACTATTCTACATATTTAATTCTTCTTTCTCATTCCCCTTTATGAAATTTCTTTATTTTTCGTCTGTGAATAAAGCATCTGAAGTATGTATGACCCATCAAATTAACGTTTGAACTAGGGACAACCTGCGTTGCATGGCCTAGACATGCCTTGGTGGCGACTCCAAGCGACGTCTTGAGATTGAATGGATGCAAATCGGACCAAGGCTATTTTTTGTGCTTATTTAATATAGACCATTTAAGTGTTTAGTAATAGAATGACCAAAGATGAAATTATATAAAGTAGAAGTTTAAATTAGAGTAAAAAGATATATCTGTCCAAAAGCCAAAGCTTAGGACTATAATAATATATTTAAACCTTTTATAGTTAAACCAATAACTAATAAATATTATTATCTAATTATATACAATGAACTAAAACTAGCAATTTTCAGCATTTTTTACATCAAGTATTTATAAATGTAATTGAACTTTGTTTAAAAAATCACAATTCTATCTGGTAATCAATCTCCTTCAATGCCGAACTAAACACGTTGCCATCAACTCTTTCTTTGTTCGTGAAAGAACTACCAACGGCCAACTTCGAGTTTGTTTCATCTTTGGGAAGGATCAACCTGTTGGATTATGTGGAGCCTAGATGTGAGCTGAGAAGATGCTCGAGAGTTCACTTCGCTCGACGCTCAACTCTCGCTCGACAACGTACTCGAGAGAAGCTCATGTAGAGAGTTTGCTTGAGTAGCGCTTGACATTGGGCTCAAGCGTAGCTCAACCCAAGAGTTTGTTCGAGGTATGCTCGACGGTTGGTTCAAGTGAACGTCAAACAGAGAGCTCGCTTGAGATTTACTCGATAGGCTGCTTGAGTGAATGTTAAATTAAGAGTTCACTCGAGATACACTCGACATTCTGTTCAAACAAATAACTCAAAAGTTGTTGCCTTAGGGTTTCTGGTGTTGTAATATGTGTATATATATATATATGTATGTATTTTTATATGATAGAAGTTGCATCGTATTGAGAGTGAAGGCATAAAACAACATTTTGGAGTACAAGAGAGAGAGAGAGAGATAGAGAGAGAGAGTTGAGATTTTGAGTAGAGGGAAGCTCTTGTAACTCAGTGTGTTGCAAATCTCATTTGAATAAAATTCCCTATAACTTTATGGACGTACGCACGTTGCCTAACTATGTAGATTTTGTGTCATGTGTGATGGATTCCTGTGTTTTCTTATTTATTATTTTCACTATCTTCTTGCTATCATTGTTAGTGCGTATCTTTTCCCCAGCAACTAGTATTAGAGCTCCAAGATTTGGGGTTCGAGTTGAAAGAGAACAATGGCTGGAGAAGAAGTGAATGATGGAAATGAGAAGTTCAATGGCACAGATTTTGAATATTGGAGGATGCAGATCGAAGATTATCTCTACAAGAAGAAGCTCCATCTTCATTAGAAGGGTCAAAAGCCATACAACATGCATAATGCTGATTGGAACTTGTTAGATCGACAAGTCTTAAGGGTTATACGGCTCACCCTATCAAGAACAAGTGGCACATAAAGTTGCTTAGGAAAGAACCATAACATATCTCATGACGGCTTTGACTGGTATGTATGAAAACCATCGATGAATAACAAGATGCACCTAATACATAAATTGTTTAATCTAAGAATGGGCCCAACATCTTATTGAGTTTAATACTATCACCAACCAATTGTCGTCAATTGATATTGAGTTTGATGATGAGACTAGGGCATTGATCCTATTAGCGTCATTGCCGAATAGTTGGGAGGTTATGAGAATGGTTGTGAGTAGTTATGCTGGTAAGATGAAGTTGAAGTATGACAACATCCGAAATCTGATCCTTGCTGAGGATGTACGCAGAAGAGCTTGTGCTGAGATCTCAGGCTCGAATTCTACCCTGAACACTGATATTGGGGGTAGGGGATATGATAGCTTAAGGTCCAAGAACAGAAGCAAGAGCAAGTCAAGGTCTAGGTAGCAAATGACTTGTTGGAATTGTAGAAAGACAGGCCACATCAAAAGAGACTGTCGAAATTAGAAGAAAGATGAAGATGACTCTATGGACATAGTGATTGAAGAAATACAAGATGCTCTATTTCTTCTAGTGCATAGTCCAGTTGATAATTGGGTGTTGGATTTAGTGACTTCGTTCCATACTGTTTCACATTGAGAGATCATACATAACTATGTTGTTGGTAATTTTGGTAAAATGTACACGGTTGCTGGAGATGCACTGGATGCAGTGGGAGTGGGAGATGTGTGCATCATACTCCCAAATAGCAATGTGTGGACTTTGTATTAAGTCAGACACGTTCCAGAGCTAAAGAAAAACCCGATCTCTATGGGGACAACTTGACGAAATGGTCATTCAGTAGCATTTTCAGGAGGAGAGTGGAAAGTCACAAAGGGCAAGTTGGTATTGGCACGTGGTAAGACAATTGATACTTTGTATTTAACATCAAGGTCTAGTAATGTGCAAGGAAATATAGAGTTGCATCAAAGAAAGTTTGGTCACGTGAATGTAAGGATAGGGAAGCAAAAGAGAGTCAGTTTTGCAGTTCATCATGTATTCAGCATGGGGAAATCTTCTAAAACCACGATGTGAAGTAGAGGTGTGAGAGATAGGGATAGAGCGTCTAGTGAACCAAGCTCATCTACACCTATATTTGTTGCTTCCAAGGGAGCCAAGACGACCAGACCTATACAAAGGTATTCACCTACCTTGAATTATATCATGATGACTGAAGGTGGTGAAGCACAAAATTATAGAAAAATCTTGTGAGATGAGAGATTAAGTAAGTGGGAGTTAGGCTTTAGTTGACAAGAAGCTGACTGGATTTCTAGGGAGGAAGTAGAAACTGCACAAGAGATGGGAAAGTCGACTGAAGACGGTTAAGGTTGGCAATAGGAGGTGGGGTCAATCGCCTATATCAGAGAATGATAAGTTCTCTTATATGTGCCTCTCTTATGTGTGCCAGGTCGATACAAGACTAGAATTCCTAGTGTAATGGGAGTTGTGAGTTGCCCTACAAATGTGTTGAGTGAGGGCAGTGATGTGATGAATTGAAGTCATGCGACTTCAGTTGGGCTTCTTGCTTGAAGATGGGTGCTGTGAGTTGTAGAGGTGATTTGGTGTGTATTGGAAACAGTAGCAGATGGCATGTGGTGAACCAGTCTCCAATTAGGAGATTGCTGGGTTATGTGGAGCCTGGTTGTGAGCTAAGAAAACATCAAGCTTAGAGTTTGCTCGACTCTCACTCAACATGGCGCTTGAGCAAACTCCAGCAGAGAGTTCGCTCAAGTAGCTCTCGACATTAGGCTCAAGTGAAGCTCAACTCGAGAGTTCGCTTGAGGTGCACTTGATGATTGGCTTGAGCGAACATCAGACAAAGAGTTCACTCAAGACTCACTCGATAGGTTACTTGAGTTAGTCTTGAAATTTTTACAATATGAAAAAGTAGAGGATTAAGTAGCCTGAGTTTGTATTATCCTTATTTATGATTAGTCCAAATGAATTTCTTTGATATGAGAGGAATTGTTCTTCAATGTGACTAGCTTAATAGACTACTTTTCTCCTAGTGAGAGTATGGTTATAATTGATTTAGAATTAATATCTTATATGATATAAATTTGCGCAAAAATTAAGTTAGAAATTAATAATTAAGCATTGTGGCCTAAGAGATGATTAGGAAGCTTAGCGATATTTTGATCTTATGATGTGCTAATTATTTTTGTTCTGAGTAATGCTATACATCACACCACCATCTTATTTGCATCCTACTATATATGATGTGGTGTATTTATCACCATTTGATGATAAAGAAGCATGCAATAAATGATCATTCAATGGTAGTAAATGGTGTGAACCACAATCGATTCGCTTTGAGACCCAACAACAATATTGGAAAAACAAACCCAAGAAAGCCAAACTCAAGTCTATGATGGAGAATCTAGAACCGATGAGAACTCGTTTCAAGAACCTAGATTATATTAAAATGTAAACCTATTGAAGAACCTATTTCAAGAACCCGGATTACAACGAGGAACGCCACAAATGTTGTGATTTACCTTTGATAAGTTCAAAAGTTTAATTAAGAACAAAAGGAGTAAACTCAACTCACCAATAAAATTCAATAATATCTAACCTCCTCAAATGAGGCCACAAGTGGTTTAAATAAACAATCTCCAAAACCCTAAATGAATAGTGCTGAGAGCACTGTAGCGTGAACAGTGTCTCGCTGCAGTAACTTATAAAACCATAGTTCAAATAATATAGTACTTTCCAAATAAGCCATTGGCCAAAATACAAGACCTTTCCAAAAATCTTAGTTCATAAGAAATAAGACATATGTGGGCTGGACATATCCCAAGTCCAATTATCGTAGATTAATTCCTATGACTAATAAAATAAGTCATTTTAATGAAATAAATAAGTTAATGGCTTTCAATAACAATAGGTCCAAGTCGTGTCTTCCATAACGTATCACATGGATGAAAACTGGATCTCCTCCTCTCAAGCCCATCTTGAATGTTAGGCTCTTACTAAACACGTCTCAAGTGGATTTCACCCATCCTTGCATAACTTCCTTGATCTTCCTAGCTCTTGATATTGTAATTGCTCTATCTGAAACTTGCAAAGCATCTTTACAACTTGGTCCACCTTGTGGCCCATCAGTAAATATGTCACATCTTATTTAGTGGGATATAAGTAGGATGATAATATGTTGTATAAAATTTTCCTTTTGTTCTTACTTATATTGACGTGGAGATTTGTTAAATATGTGTGCAATTAAATGAGCATAGAATAGTAACTTTGACATAACTGAGAAGGAAGCCTAGAGATTGTGTATGCGAATAAAAATTATTACGAGTATTAGATAGTCTTAGACCATCACTATCATAAAAATCTTTGAAAGGTCTAGAATAAAATAGTGCACCCCTTTATGGTACTAGCACCGGTAATCTTACTTAGTTTTTTTTTTTTTTTTTTTTTTTTTCCCTTCTTGGCAAGAACAAATAGGTTCTTGCATATATGCAAACTTTTGAGCACTAATTGAGAGTAATGTAATACCAAGCACATTGAAGGTTTGTATAATAACTGGAGCAAAAGTCTGAATAATTAGATATGACTTAATTAAGCTTAAAGATCTTGCTCGTGGTTGCACTAATGCAAGGTAAGTTTTAGGCTAACATTATTTCTTGCAAAGTTTTTTTTTCTCTTATATTGTGAATTGAAGAATAAGAAAAGATTAAGTAAGCGAGAAATAAGGATATATGCTAGTTAGCTGCTATAATGTCACATACTGCATTTGTTGCACATAGTAATGTTTTCTTTTAGTGCTTTTAAAGCTATATTAGTGAAGTCCAAACCTAAATTGATCTATGACACATTGGAAATGGTGGTGTTAGTAAAATTCTCAAGAGTTGTAGAAGTTAGATGGTCACTAATTGACTCGATGAAATTATTTCTTGGGTGGAGAGATGATATGCTAAAATGTGAATGTGAAACTTGAGAAATTGAAGTTTTGCTAATGAGATCCCTCTCATTTATTTAGAAGAGTCAACGAGAAAAGGCAATATGAACATTTTCTATGTTAAAGTTTCGATAAATGAACACTAAGGACATGAAATAAGAAATCATATCTCATCATATAACTACGATTGCTAAGATTTTTTTAATCAGAAGGAAAATATATTTTTTAGATAAAATATTTTCTAAATCGCAATTATATGAAGAATATGATGAGAGCAAAGTATGGCACAAACTAGTTGTACATCACACTTGAGCTAATGTAATATGGGTTTGCAGCCTTAATCTAGCATGTTGTCCTTAGATTAAGTTCAATCACCTTTTAGTAAGGCTAGGTGATTATTTTTATACAAATATGAATTCAATTAAGATAAAAGATTTAAATTTGAATATGTTTAGTTGAGACAAGAAAATCACTCATATTTTCGGCGATGGTTGGATATTGTGGATTTTATCAATACTTGTTTTTATGGAAAGAACGTTTGAGTGATATTAATCTTTCAGTTTTTTTTTTTTTTTTGTAACTTTGTAAAAGATTGCTGAAAATAGTAGGAGTAATTCAACAACTAGTGTGAGTATACCTTTGAGTGATGGTGTACTACTGGTGATAGTGACTCCCAATATTTATTAGAATATAAAGATCCTCATAAGTAGTACCATAGCTATATATATTAGTATTCTCTCATTGTTTAGAGACTAAAAGAGAATATTTGTAATATGTGCCTCGCTAAAGGTATTGAATTCACACGGTAGGAGTCTTAACATAGAACTTTAGATTTACTTCACTTATTTGATCCAACCTGGGGTTATTGATTTGATTGATAAATAAAAAGTGAAGTTGATAGAGCCATAGATCCATCTTTTGGCACTACTTGAGTTGCATTTGATAACCATTGATCACATATTTGTTCGAGCTTTTCTTGAAGGGGTTAAATAGTTGATTCTCATAGGAGAATTAGATGGTTAACTTTTGTGATATTTAAGAGTGGAGTACTTTGAGCGCATGATTTCTACTTGTACTATTTTGGTACAAAAAGTGAATGAATGTTGTTGGTGCTGTTTTCATGCAGCCTAAACCAACCATCTATTCAAAGATACTCAATGTACCTAGTCGTTACTATTAACAACTTATTTAATAATATGAGTTCTTTGAACACTATTGAAAATCCTAGAAAAGTGTCTTCCTATGAGAGTTAATGCAAATGACGATTTGTTTGTCTTAGATTATTAATTGTTGCCTAATGAGTGGCTTTCCATACTACGAGGTAGTGTACATGGATTTGTGAAAAGTAAGTCAGATTTCATATCTTGTGAGACTGTTGACAATTTCTAAGAGTTCTTGTTCAAAATCCAAAGAAATTTATGAGATGGTGAATCTCAAATAATCTATTTTTGCCTGTACTATTTAGTGTTTCCATTATGATATTCTCATGGGAGTTAAAAATTGAGATTTCTTTAGAGGGTAAATATGGTTTATTTGATTAAGTTTGTGACGCAATTTGAAAAGTCATTAAAGGTAATGGCTAGACTATTGTGATTGTTCTTGGGGGCGAAGGCCTTAATCACGTTACCCTTAGTAAAAATAAAGGTTGGTTATCTCACATGTTGTTGCTAAGTATAAGAGATTCATATGAAACTTTAAAGTTGCAAATTAAGTTTGTTTAAATAATACTTGTGGTTATCTTGTAGATTCTTAAAAGTCACAGTTGGACTTGCTGGTTAGAATTTAAAGTTTATATTGTGAGTTTGACCCTAAGTGAGTTTCGCGATAAATCGCTAACTTCATGGCTGCGTAAAGACTTTTCACATATAAAAGTAGTCTCTTGGTAGGCACATATTTCTTTGAAAGGTTATTGCATATGAGATTGAGCATGGAGAGAAATTGTCCTAAAACACCACTTGAGAGTTATGATTTAATTATTTGTAGTTGACCGTGTGATTTCTCTCTCTCATGGTATTGCTTGTCATGCACATAATACTAATGTGTTCCATGATCATGTCCCGTGGCTGAAAGTATTTTTTTAAGCACACACATTTATCATAAATTTGAGAGTTATGGTGAAAAATGTATGTTGACAGGTTTAGATTGACTCACTCACACGAGCAATCACTTTTGGCGCTTAGGTAGTAAGTAGAGATAAGACATTGTATCCCTTGATGCTAGTGTAGCATATAGAGATGGTTGACATAAATATATGTTGCTTTAACTGAGCTAAGATGAGATCTTTGTTATTTTTGTTTAGACCATACATGGGAAGCCCACAATTGAAGTATCTTGTGGTTCAGCCAGATGCGAGATCCTCTTAGACGCTTCGGATAACGAGTAAATGAAGGAACTCAAGTTAGGTGCTAAGATAACGACTAAACTAAGATCTATACAGTGTATTGAAATTAGATATACACTCTTTCTTTTCTTTTTTAAAGAGAACTCTACCGTAGCATGTATTTCATATTACATATGCTTTTGTGACCAACAATAGAGATGAGTGAATAAATCCCTACTCCTCACTATGAGTCTTATAGGTCATAGTTGTAGGTACATCATGTTTTATGGAGATTGAGTATTGCTCTAAATCATTCTGACTCAAAAGGGATTATAGATGCTTAGTTTGATGTGACCAAATGAGTCAAAGCATAATGAGACACTTTTAGGGATGCTGCTATGCTGGTCTTCTCTCATAGAGATTTGGTAAAATGCTCCCGTTTTTCTTTTACTGGTGTGCTCGGTGGTTGCATAACCTATTTGTCAATATGAACAAAATTGAATACATATTAAGAGATGTAGACCTTGGGGTCTTGCCCACTATATGCAAGTGGGAAATGTAATAAAGAGGCACCCATAGTAGGCACCCCTTCCTCTTCATATGCCCATAGGTTATAAAGTGACTTAATGCCACTTCATGAGACATTACACTTAGAGGGCTCCCCTCATTGGATAAGGTACTTGCACCACAAACATAATATCTCTCTTAGTGTGTTGGTTATCTCTAGTATTGACATTTAAGTTTTATAATATGTGAGTGTTGCTCTAATCTTACCACATAGCACACTCTACCATCGACAAAAATGATTTTGGATGAACAATAACAATTGATGAAAATCCATGAAACAACCGGACTAGATCAACAATTTTCCACATGAGGTAATATCAGTTCCGCTGTACT
Source organism: Carya illinoinensis (assembly GCF_018687715.1). Classification (NCBI taxonomy): domain Eukaryota; kingdom Viridiplantae; phylum Streptophyta; class Magnoliopsida; order Fagales; family Juglandaceae; genus Carya; species Carya illinoinensis. Next base: position 16,315,090 of record NC_056753.1, on the reverse strand, counting down.
CTAATTTCTAACAGTGTATGTTGTGAGTTATCCTTGAAATAGGACCTAAATCATGTTGTGTTTAGGCAGGTTCAGTTATCATTATCCAAGAAAAATAAGGGAGGCCTTAGATGTTCCAATGGCTAAGATTTAGAAACATTTTGTTGATCTTCAAGGTTTGAGAGCTTTCCACGGGGAGTTCGAGGAGAGAGTGTGTAGAATGGGGGGTTGGGGAAGAGCAGGGGTTGGAATAGTGTCAAAGAGAGGTTGGAATAGAGTGGGAGAGTAAAGAGTAAGATGAGATTTGGATAGTGAGATGAGATGAGATGATTTTAGGTGAAAGTTAAAAGTTGAATAAAATATTGTTAGAATATTATTTTTTAAGATTATTATTGTTTTGAGATTTGAAAAAGTTGAATTATTTATTATATTTTATGTGAAAATTTGAAAAAGGTGTATCGATAAAATGAGTTAAAACAATCTTTGTATCCAAATCCAGTATAAGGGAATGCAAGAAGCTGCTGAGCTCACATTGAGCAAGACACTATAAAAAGTAGGAGATACTACAAGAGAATAGAGACGCCTATCAAACGCACAAGACCAGAGTAATTCTTAGATAGTTTAGCATGCGGGCATCATTATTCTCATTCTATCACAATATATCATATCATTAAAAGCTATCATATATACAATTTTAATGATACGACACCCATATAATAGAGCTAAAGTATCACTTCATCAATACTCCATACTTTCAGGAATTGGCTTTGTAATATTAGTATCTTCTCCCTACTTGGCCTGAAATACTTACTGTTTTTCAGGCCGAGTAGGTCTTCTTGTAGGGGGTTCGGGAGGATGTGCCCCATGAAACTGGGGGTCCAGGGGAGGATTCCCCTGAAATCTGTACATGTAAACAAGTCTTTATTTTTTAATACTTTCCAAAACACAGAATCAGGATTTGACCAATAAAAACATCTTAATTTCTTATTAATACGTTCTAAAATACAAGTCTGTTCTCTAGAAAGAAAAAATTTTATTTATTTAATTTTTAACATTAATCCTACATTTATTTTGTGTAATGAAAATAAGTTTAAAATCACTATCTTTTCATTTTTAATTAAAGGATTTTGAATTGCAAACTAGCAACAGCTTCCTAATTGCACATGGCATGTTGCCCGACAAATAAAAATCTCCAATGTGAAAGTGCATAAACATGGCATGTTTTCTCAATGACTTTAGCATTATAGTTTTATAAGATTTTCAGTGTTGATCTTATTTATTTATTTTTAATCTTATTTATCACGTTCCTGAAAAGCACAAAATCCATATTTCCGACATTCAACAACAAGTATGAATTATAACGCTAAGTAGCATCATACCCTGCATAGCTTGACATATTCACACAAGCATACAGTAGCAAGTGAGACATGCAACGGATAAAATGTGATATGCAGTAATGTCAGGCTATGAAACTATGGTTCTCCAAAGAGACAACTGCCATATTCAAGATGATAATTATCCCCAAAACTTCATGTGAATGATTTTTGAAAAAATTATTATTGTTTTGCTAAAAACTTCAGAACAAAAGAAAGTCATATACTGAGTAAGATACTGATACCCTAATCATATTCTGGCCAAGACGAGTTGCTACATGCTTCCTCTAAATGTCAAACAAAGTTATCACGGATTTGATCCTCTTACGTGAAGCATCCCAATATCAAGTTTGTTGCTTGCATGGATCTTACAAGATATCTGGGGAACATTACTACCCTCAGTAGAGTTCTGTTACTCTTCCATCTGGAACAACGTTAGTGGCTGAGCTTTCTATATTTCAGAGCAGCTTCCCACTTTTAACCTCAACAAGCAATCATAAGTCTTATCCATTTCCTTGTCAGAGAATCAATCTATGAGAAGTGGCAGATGATAGGCATATAGCACATAAATTTGGTCAACAAAATTCAATTGATTGAGGAATGACTGCATTATTAAAAACTGCAATGTTCAATCGGGTACCACATGAAAACAGGGATTTGCTCTCAAATCGTACTGCCAATTTTGAACAATAACTGGAGAAGTATTTGCTCACGTTGGGCTTGAATAATTTTAAACTCCCAACAATTCATTGGTGCTGAATGCATTGTCAGAACTCAACACGGTTCATGTATAGGGTCATCTGAATCATAGTCAGAAAACAACTTACAGTCTGACTCCTCTTCAGAACTACGCTGAGTATCATCCATTTCATCAACATAAACATCATCTGATCGATCCTGTTCTATGCCAGCACCTGCACTTCTCTTGTAAAACCCTCTGCTCCTCTCCAGCAGCCCTGTCCTCATCATGCTACCAAATCTTTCCCTGATTTCTACAAGAGGGTGCCTATGCAAGAGTTGCTGATGGTCATAGGCTTCCCTTAAAACTACAGTCTGAGTGTCATTCTTCTTAGAGATGTAAAATATACCAGGATGGCGCTCAAACACTTTAGTGAACTTCTGAGGCAGAGCCAGTGGCTTTCGGAGGTTGCTCACATTCTTACGCTCAGTTTTCTTCTCTATGGTTAGGTGAAGAAGCTCATGAAAGACTCCAACAATCCTCTTCTCAGAGACATCTGTGCGGGAATCCAGAAGGGAGGCATCGGAATACGGAGAAGTATAAGGGAGCCTTTGCCACTCTTTCAACCACTCCATGGATTTCCTTCTTAACCCAAAACCCCTTGTAAATCCAATTGGAAATTCTAAGCAGCCATTTTTAACATCGTTTTCATTCTGTTGAAGAGCAGCATTTTTTTGCAATTGTGAGACAGCAAGATCATTATCCCAGGATAAAAGCTTCAAGCCATCACGCTTGTCAGGGAGGGTGACCAAAGAGAAAAATCTGCAGTGATGTGGAATCAAGGAATAATGGTAATCATTCGGCAAACCCAAGTCCCATTTCAGCTGGTCAATAGTTTGCAAAGGCAGGGTCCGGTCTCTGGTAAGCATGAGCAGTTTGCAGAGCCTATTGACAAGATCCACTTGATTCTTCTCAATAATATTGAGCTCTTCTTGGTGGAGTTTTACTGCTTCATGAGTCAAGCCAAAACAAGGGACATGAGTGCCTCCACCATCAAGACTATGAGACTCCTGAAAAACAGTAGGGTATCTCCTAATAAAGGTGGAGAGCTTAAGATCATGGGCTAGACCAAGCTGTCCGCGATAGCGAGAGAGGTGGTATATGGGAACACAAGAATGGGGCGAAGAAGAGATCATGGAAACAAGAATGCAAGCTGCTCTGAGATCCCTTTCACCAGACACAACAGCATCAAGTGCTCTATCTTTCACCCATTTCAGTTTTACATTCACCAAACCACATCTCTGCTGGTAATTAAATCCTTGCTGGCATCCAAAAGAGAAAACCTGACCCTCCAGCCCAACCCAAAAACATCCAGTGCACCATTTTCTCCTAATGATATTAAGAACCATGGATTGCCTTCACTGTAGCATAGACTAGTTTCACTATGATTAACTGGAAAGGAAAAAGATGCTAAAAAATGGAGCACCCAGGATTTGTTCAACCGAACCGGGCGACCATTAAATAGACAACCGAGTCGATTCAAATGACACAGCCACAGGCCCACAGGCTGTATATATGCAGATAATTCGAATTCTTAGGAACAGAAAACTTCAGAAATTCAGACTTCTGAACCACATAAACCATACATAGGCAGTAATTTGAGGAGGAGGAGGAGAAGCAAACAATCTGAATCGGCAATAGAGAAAAATGGTAGCATCAACTAAACCCCAAATTCATTCAAGAAAGCAAGAAATTTATACATAAAGCTATACATTTCTGCATATAATTCACCAGTAATAGAGGCAAAATCAAATCGCCAAGAGAGAGAGACAGCGGAAGCAATTACAGTCGAGGATTGGGGCGTGCGTAGTCGTATTGGAAGCTATCAGGGTTGAGTTTCTCTGCCCCTTTCGTTGAAGATGTGATGGGTTCATGGACAATGCATTGAATTGGGGGAGTGGCAGATTGGTACAAGAATTCTACAGGGAACTTGTGTTTCGGCCAGCGACTGTGATGATTCAGATGTCCGTCTTTTGAAGGAATAGAACCCGACGGAAACACAAGTTCTTTGTTTCCGTGACGTGGTTTTAAACACTGGCCACACCGACCAGCGTGTACGGTGACTTGGTTTTAAACAAATAAAACGTCTTTTTTTTTTTTTGATATTTTTTCAGAACTCAAATTAGGATTATTCATTCGGACTGAATTTTTTTTCTCGGCCTAGTCTGGAACCCGGATGAATTTTGATATCCGGGTTCCGGTTATGGGTTTCAGCCCGGATTAAATCCGGGCCGTACCCGCATCATAACAACTTGGATCTACATGGTTCGAGTACAATTTTGACACCCGGGTTATATAAAAATAAAAACCCTAGGCCCCGAACAGTCCTCCCCCTCCCCTGCATAGACTCTCTCTCTCTCTCTCTCTCTAGGAACTTCAAGCTGCAGAGAAACTCTTGACCCATCTCATCGTGACCCCATTGTCGTCATCTCGTTCATTGCCAAATCGCCATCATCTGTCTCTCTCTCTTACTCTAGTGTTGAAATCCTAGCTTGTGCCACTCTACCTCTGCCGATCGAAGATCTATTCTTCGTGATCGTCTTCTTCTACTTTTCACTTCGTTTGGCTAGATTTGCTATTTTATTTCAAAGATTTTTTTTATTTTTTTTATTTTTTTATTTTTTATTTTTTATTTTTGTTGCCAAATTTGTAAGAGGGTCCCAAACCAGTGGATGTTGGTGGCTATTGGGAAGATCTAACAACTTTGGGTGCTCTCCAGTGAGGTTCCTAACAGTCTGGGTATGTTTTCTGAAACCCTAGCCTCCTCTGTTTTCTCTGTAAAGGGTCGACTTCAGTTGAAACTCTTAACTGTATATTTTAGTGTTATATATGTTTAATATTTTTATACTTTGAAATGGTTGCTAGATCTGCTCTTTTATTTATTTATTTAAACATGGGTTTTTTTTTAATTTTTAATTTTTATTATTTGGGCCTGTTTTGTTTTGTGTTGCCTATTGATTTTGGTGAGACATTTTTTTTATGATACTTATGTGTAGATTCAAGGGTTCAACGATTTTTGTCCGAGAACTCTATTTTTTTTTTCATTTTTTTCTTTATCTGTATGCTGCTGATTCGAGTCTATACCTGCATTTTCTAAAAAATATCATTTTTATTGTGAAACTTTCCTTTTTGTTTTGTTCTGAGTGCAATTACCCTGCTACTTTTGCCTTCTGCTTCTTCAATTGTGTTCCAGCTTGTGCACAAAATTCTTGAAACTTGCGTGTACCCTTTTTTGAGGTCACTTTTATGGTTTGAGAATTGATAATGACATGTAAAAGTGTATTGGGTTTATTAGGAGAAAATAATAATTAAAGAAAACATTTATAGAAGTTGAAGTTAATTGGTTGATTAACTATGTATGTATGTATGTACGTTGGGTGCAGCTGACTTGCTTATATAGCCTTTTTTACTTAGCAACAATAAGATCCAAATGCCTGAAACCAAAGTTTACAACTGAAAATAGAGTGCTCAGTATTAACAAGAAACAAGGTCAATATTAAGGAAATTTTGGGGAAATTAACCTAGGAATGATAAAGAAAGTAAATAAATTATTAGATCGGATCAAGAATAAAAAATTGGAAGTGTTCATTAATTCATGTCAAGAACAAGAAGCTCTTCGATGGCTTTGGTAGTACCATATTCTCCAATATCATGTATGCGGCTATGCCTCACCCCTATCAGTTATGTTAAGATATTAATTCCTACATTTTTCTTTTGTTTCCTTGTTATTTCTTTAATGAAGGTATGGTCATGTAGTCCCAGATTCAACTAATGCCACAGAGTGGCAGTTTTCACCTTTATTTTTTGGTTAATTAATGTAGCTTTAAGTCATAAGATTAGGTTTGATATCTTTACTTAAAATATCAGCAGGCCAATTAATAATTTTTATTAATTTAGATGATATATTGATTTTGTTTCAACATGTACATACATGCTGATAATCACAAACCTTTATGTCGAATACATCTTGCAGATAAGCTTGGACCAACAATGGCTATTTTGAGACATGAAATTCATCAGAAACTAAATTCAATTGTGTAGGAATGCATTGATTGCATGAAACAGACATATTATGTACTGGTGGCTCTATGTAATCCACTTTTGATATGTAATTTTATATATTGTAATTTGCGTTTTGTAATGTAATGTATAAATACCAAATAATGAAATATGTAGTAATTGCATTATGTATTTTTAGATGCATTTAGTTAAAAAGGTAATTAGATTTATATATGAAAGAATATGCTTTGCAACATTTTTTCTTAAAAAATTTACAATAAAATATCGGCTCTTAGATTTAAAAAACTAAAAAAAGAAAATGCTTCTTGAAAGAAACTAAATAATATAGGTTTTTGTTATTAAAAAAAAAAAAAAAAAGCCCAACCTTAGTATAGTCCGGAACCTGGATTATGGGTTTCAAAAAATCCGGATTCACCTAGGTTCTGGCCCAAGTCGTCACCCATGTATACCGGGCCAAAAACTGGTCCGAACTTGAAACTCGGGTTCCGGGCCAGGTATACTCAGATACCTAGTCCAAAATATGGATGAACAGCCCTAACTCAAACAACATAAACAAATTTCTTTGTTCTTGATTCAAAACCGAGCAAAAACAGAGCAAATCCCCACCCCCAGGGATTCGAACATGTATATGTATCTGTGCCAAAGAACAGATTGAAAATGAGAGAGGAACTGCGAGGGCCGCGGGGGGGGGGGGGGAGAGAGAGAGAGAGAGAGAGAGAGAGAGAGAGAGAGAGAGAGAGAGAGAGAGAGAGAGAGAGAGAGAGAGAGAGAGAGAGAGAGAGAGTTTGTGTGAAGTGTGAGCTTTGTTTGAAGAAAGTTGAAGGGATCTTTGTTATCTATGGGCTCAATACCTCAAATCAGCCCATTATACCTGTAAGCCCAATAATCTATGGCGGCCCAAACGCAAGTCATTAGTTGGATAACACCACCATTATTATATAAGGAAGGGTCACTCCAACTAGCAAGAAAAACTATTGGAGATATACTCATGGAGGATGGTTATTTCCCTTTGATGTCTTTCTAAATAGTCTACAGGAGGTAATAAATACTCACGCAATCACAAGCAAACAGAGATCCAAAAACGAGCACAACAGAGATCGAAGCAAGATTGGTGGATGTAGAAGATAAACTAAAGGAAATGACTGCTCTAGTAGAACGACTGTATAAGGAGAACGAGGAGTTGAAACGCAAGCATGCTACTACATTGCCGATTAACAATGACTAGACAGAGGGCGAAAGGGATGCCCACAACATAGAAGGGGCCAATGCTTAAGATCTGGAAAAGAAAAAGCTGTATGATGAGCTTAGAAGTCTTGTTGACAACTATGAAGAGATGGTAAGGAGGATAGGAGGATCCTCCTCTGTGTAACAGTTGTTGAACTAGATGGATCTTCCTTACAGTACTGAAGTGATGGTGGTACTACTCCCGCCTAAGTTCAAGGTCCCCTTGATCGACATGTATGATGGGTCTAGGGATCCCATGGACCATTTGGAAAACTTTAAAGCGCATATGATCCTTCACGGTTTTCTAGGTGAGGTGGCCTGCCTCGCCTTCTCTCTAACCTTGAAAGGGATAACACGAGGTTGGTTTGGAACTTTGCACCCAGGAACCATTAACAACTTCGATGAGCTAGCCAAGCTATTTTTAACTCAGTTCATGGCGAGTAGGCATCACTGGCGCCCTACAGCTTACCTTCTAACTATCAAGCAAAAGGAAGGGGAGAGTTTAAAAGCGTATCTGACCAGATTTAATAAAGAAAATTTGACCACCAATGACCAGGACGAGAAGATCATACTCGCTGCCTTGTTAGGAGGTATATGGCCCCGAAGTCTGTTCATGATCGAGCTGGCCAAGAAAGCTCCCTCTACCTTAAGGGAGTTCATGGATAGGGCTGATGACTACATCAATGCAAAAGACATATTACAAGCTCTATTAGAGTCAAGAAAGAAAGAAACAAGGCATGGCTCGAAAGGTTCAAATAGGGATAGGAAGACAAGTTTGAACCAAGGAACGGGAGGGGGGGTGAAAGATACCCCACCCAGCAGGATCAAGGGCCTCGCCTCATCCACAATAACCTAAATGTACAAGAGAAGCCAAGAGTAGAGAGGAAGGATGCTCATCCAGCCTCTAGAGGTCAGCACTATTGCAAATACAATCAATTCGATACTCATTGGACAAAAGACTACTCCATGATGAAGAAAAGAGTGGCAGAGTTTGTGGGAAGTGGGGAGCTTAAGCGGATGCTGGCAGATCGTGTAAAGACAAGAGAGGAAGGGTGTGAGCGTGAACCTAGGAGGAGCAAGAGTGTGAAAGGGTGACGTCATGATAGAGAGCAGATATAGGACACCCCTCATCCAACACGAAGGCAAGAGCAAGCCCCTTTGGGGGAAATTCGAACTATAGCAGGGGGATTTGCTGGCGGAGGTACAACAACATTGAGGAGGAAGGCTCACGCCCGTTAGGCCATATACCATGAAGTCTTCTTAGTAGACAGGCCTGCCAAATATCCTAGACTCAAGGTATCTCCTATTATCTCCTTTGGAGAAGAAGACTATGAGGGTAAGCTATACCCCTACGATGATGCATTGGTAGTATTACTACTAATCTCCAATTATACAACCAAGCGGATTTTGGTTGACAATGGAAGCTCTACCGACATTTGATTCTGGAGGCCATCACTAACATGGGCATCAGCCCAGATAGATTGCGGCCATCGCCCACTCCTTTCAAAGGATTTTCTAGCGAAGTTGTTCAACCCATAGGCACAACTACGCTACCAATCACAATGGGCCAAGGTGACAATAAGGCCATGACAATGACAGATATCTTGATTGCGAAAGTCCACTCGTCATACAACGCCATATTAGGGCACTCGACCCTGAATAATATGAAAATTGTCACTTCCACTTACCACTAGAAGATGAAATTCCCAATAGAGGTAGGTGTAGGAGAAGTAAGAAGGGAACAAATCTTGGCCAGAAAATGTTATGTACAAGAGCCCAAGGCAGTAGCTCCTTCAGTTGTAGTGGTTGAGGACCCAAGCCCTAAACCTCCACCACCTCCCCCAGTCTTCGTGGACCAGTATATCGAGGCTAGAGACGAAACCAATCTAAAGCAAGAAGAGGCAAATGAACCTCTAGAGCTAGAAATGCTCTACCCAGACCGTCCAAAAATCATGTCCCGTGTGGGGAAAAAACTACAGTTGCAATACCGGGAGGCGCTGAATCAACTATTAATCGAACACAAGGATGTGTTCGCATGGAGCCATGAGGAGATGCCAAGCATCGATAATGAAGTCGCGGAGCACAAGTTGTGTGTCAATTCGGCAATAAAAAGAGTGTGACAAAAAAGAAGAATTTTTAGTACGGAGAAATGCGCAACCATAGCTAAGGAGATTGACTGCCTTTTAGTAGTGAGGTTTATCAGGGAGGCCCATTACCCTGAATGGCTATCCAATGTTGTACTAGTCAAGAAAGCAAATGGCAAATGGCGAATGTGTGTTGATTTTATAGATTTGAACAAAGCTTGTTTGAAAGACAACTTTCCACTACCAAGGATAGACGTTATCATGGACACCACGATGGAGCATCAAGTGCTGAGCTTCATGGATGCCTATTCGAGCTACAACCTAATATGTATGGATCCTGCAGATGAAGAGAAGACGACCTTCATCACAAATAAAGGCCTCTATTGCTATTGCGTGATGCCGTTGGGTTTAAAGAATGCAGGAGCTACCTACCAAAGGCTGGTCAACCAATGTTTAAACAGCAGATTGGGAAAACAATGGAGGTGTGTGTTGATGACCTATTGGTAAAAGGCAAGGAACCTACTTAGCATCTAGCTGACTTACAAGAATCCTTTGAAATTCTCCGAAAGTATAAGATGAAGTTGAATCCAGCAAAATGCACGTTTCGAGTATACTCAAGAAGGTTCTTAGGCTTTATAGTCTTAGAACCCAAAAAAGATCAGTGCCATATTGAACATGAAGACATCGCAGAACATCAACGACATCCAATGACTGGCAGGAAGGATAGCAGCTTTAAACATTTCAAGGTCCATAGATAAGTGCCTTCCTTTCTTCATAGTCTTAAGAGAGGTCTACACATGGAATGAAGAATGCAATAAAGCTTTTGAAGAGTTGAAACAATACCTTTCTAACCCGTTGTTGTTAAAACAACCTAGCATTGGGGAAGTCTTTTACGTGTACTTAGCAGTGTCTCCATACGCTGTCTTGGCAGTACTCGTAATGGATAATGGCACCGTGTTGTGAAATTTCACAAGTGCACGAAATCGTACTAAGTAATATAATTATAAGAAAGATGTCAAAGTCGAACCCACGAGGACTATTTACCTATTAACTATAGAAATTGTTCTAATTCTAAGTTATTTGAAAATCAAGAAAAGTGGTAAATTTTGAATTAGAAAATCAGCAACAAATTAAGGCCCCACTTGGTTAACCAAAACCAAAAATCTTATCTTATCTCATCTCAATTCATTATTACAACTTTTTAAAATCCTCGTACAAAATATAATTAACAATTTAACTTTTTAAAATCTCAATACAAAAATAATATTAAAAAATTATATTATAACAATATTTTATTTATTACTATTCAAAACATCTCATCTCATCTCATCTCATTTATTAATATTTGAGAAATGAACGTTTCCTAATAAACAAGAAAATTAAATACAAACTAGCATAAAATTAAGAATAAAAGTATGATAAAACTTATATAGAAATTAAGCACGTCACGCTGCCTAAACACCAGTGTACTATGTGAGCCGCACGCTCATAGGCATTGAGGTTATATATCCAAAAATGGAATGTTGGATTTGCTTTGGTGATAGCCGCACAAAGATTACTACCATATTTCCAAGCTCATCTAGTTAAGGTATTAACTGAGCACCTCCTTAGGAAAATAGTACGGAAACTAGACTTTGCGAGAAGAATGGTTACAAGGTCTATTGAGCTCAGTGAATATGACATTGAATATGTGCCAAAGAGTGCAATCAAGGGGCAAGCCTTGGAGAATTTCCTTATTGAGTTCACAGGATTCCCAGAAAAGATTCAGGATATACCCCATCGACGACCATGGCAGGTATTTGTTGACGAGTCAACTTGTCGAGCAGGAGGTGGGATAGGGATTTACATTATTAAGGAAGTAGGAAAGGAACATTATTATATGGCGACACTCACATTCAAAGCTACCAATAATGAAGCAGAAAATGAAGCCTTAATCGTTAAACTTTCAGTGGCCAATGCGCTTCGTGCAAAATAAGAGGCAAGAGTAGATTCTCAGATAGTTGTGAACCAAGTCAACGGAGCCTACGCCACAAAAGGGGAAAAATTGAAGCTGTATTTAAATCGAGTGTGGGAGATCCATGACCAACTCACGTACTTCAAACTAGAACAAGTACCAAGAGAGAATAACCCTGTGGCAGATAGGTTGGCAAAGGCCGCCTCCTCAAAAGAAGAGATCAGCTTCCCTTGGGAGGTGCATAGAAGGGTGATAGAAGTCCCAGCGATTGGAACTCCCATCTTTCACCTGGGGTTGACAACACCAGAATGGGCAAAAGAAATCTCTGAGTAGGTAGACTTAGGTAAGCTCCCTGATGGCAAAGAAGCAACAAGGAGGGTCAAAGGGAATGCAACATGATTCATTAGATTAGATGGCACCCTCTATAGGAGAGGGTTCACAGCCCCTTTGCTAAGATGCATCTCACCAAGAAAAGTGTAGTATGTCTTGGTAGAAATATATGAAGGCGTCTATGGAAATCATTTGGGAGGAAGGTCACTTGTGAGAAAAGTGCTACGGGTAGGCTACTACTAGCCCAAAGCCCTCAGAGATGCCAAAAAAAATGTGTCAAGTGCCACGTCTACACCTCAGTCCCACACTACCCACTAGAAAAGCTATTCTCCATCACGGCCCTATGGCCATTTGCACAATGGGGGATAGACTTGGTTGGATCCCTCCCCACGGGGAAATGAGGTGTGAAATGTATTGTATTCACCGTAAATTATTTCACAAAGTGGGCAGAGGTGGAACCACTGACGACCATATCAACAAAGGTTGTTACCAGGTTTTTGTGGAAAAATATCGTGTGCAGGTTTGGGATTCCTCATAGTATAATATCAGATAATGGAAGACAGTTTCATTTGGAACACTACAGAGGATGGTGCAAGAAATTGGAGATTCAAGCCAAATATTCATCACCTGGTCATTCGCAAGCCAACAATCAGGTGGAGCCAACCAATAAGTCCTTACTGTGCATCCTAAAGTAGAAATTAGTAGATGGGAAGGGAGAATGGGAGGTAGAACTTCCAAGGGTACTATGGGCTTACAAGACAATGGTGAAAACGTCGACAGGAGAAATGCCATTCACTCTGGTGTTTGGCAACGAAGCGGTCGCGCTAGTGGAAGTAGGCATGCTTGCACACTGAGTACTCGATTTTAATCAAAAGGAGAATGAAAAAGTGCTAGAAGAGAACCTTGATCTTTTGGAGGTAAAAAGAGCATAATCTGAAGTCCAAAGCATCTTATATAAAATGAAAACAGAGCGATACTTCAACAAGAAGATTGGCGACCTTGTTCTTAGAGAAGTAGGAGTGACAACGCAGGATGAGGGAAAGTTGGGGCCATGCTAGGAAGGGCATACGTAGTCATAACCAACCACAAGCCAAGTTGTTACTGCCTCAAAGACGTCGATGGGAAGGAACTTTAGCATCCATAGAACGCTAGGCATCTAAAGAAGTTTTTTCTTAAAAGTCTTACTTTGTGTCCTCAAAATGTATTATGCTATTTGCTTTCTTTCCCAGGTTTTCATTAATTTTACAAATAAAGCAAATTGTTGGATGCCCAACTTGCATGCCCATATGATACTCATACTTAGTCACCGGTGTTGAGTCAAAGACTCGCGGTGCAAACAAACGGGCATGGAGGTCAAAAGGACCTCACGACTTTTCCATCTCAAAGACTTGTGGTGGAAGCAACTGGGCATGGAGGTCAAAAAGACCCCACGAATTTTCCATACTTAGCCACCAGTGTCAAGTCAAAGACTTTTGGTGCAAGCAAACGGGAATGGAGGTCAAAAAGACCCCACGAATTTTCCATACTTAGCCACTAGTGTCAAGTCAAAGACTTGCGGTGCAAGCAAACAGGCGTGGAGGTCAAAAAGACCCCACGAATTTTCCATACTTAGCCACTAGTGTCAAGTCAAAGACTTGCGGTGCAAGCAAACAGGCGTGGAGGTCAAAAAGACCCGATGACTTTCACACACTTAGCCACCAGTGTTGAGTCAAAGACTTACGGTGCAAGCAACCGGGAGTGGAGATAAAAAAAGACCCCATAACTTTTCCATACTTAGCCACCAGTGTCAAGTCAAAGACTCGCGATACAAGCAAATGGGCGTGGAGATCAAAAAGACCCCATGACTTTTCCATACTTAGCCACCAATGTAGAGTCAAAAACTCGCAATGCAAGCAACCAGGCATGGAGGTCAAAATGACCCCACGACTTTTCCATTCTTAGCCACTAGTGTCGAGTCAAAGACTCCCTGTGCAAGCAAATAGGCATGGAGGTCGAAAAAACCCCATGCTTAGCCACCACAATCGATTCAAAGACTCGCGATGCAAGTAAACAAGCGTGGAGGTCAAAAAGACCCCACAACTTTTCCATGCTTAGCCACTAGAATCAAGTCAAGACTCGTAGTGCAAGCAAATAGGCATGGGGATTAAAAAAGACCCCACAACTTTCCCACACTCGACCATCATACAACAAGCTAGACCTGATAGCCTGTGAACAAGCAAGGCTTAGAACATTAGCAAATATCATAGAAAAATCAAATAGAATAGCAAACATCATTAAAAAAAAAAAAAGCAAGGCATTAAAGCATCAACAAAGTTTATCACTCGGAGCCTTACAAATAAATGTGATTCCAAAAGATTTACATGTCCAAAGTATAAAGAAAAAGCAAAAAGAAAAACTCAGGAGCTGAAGAAGGTGCAGGAGATGACGAAGATGGCGGCAGGTCACAAAAGCATCAGGCATGCTCCATGACCCAAAGAATCAATAAATTGAATAGCTGCAGTGGCAGGCTTGAACTCGTCCAATATCAGGCGCTTGAGATCAGTGCAAGGGTGGGCTAACAGATAGGTTTTTAAATGAGCCAATCGAGCGCCATACCAGTACCCAAAGGCTCGGTCCCGAACACCAACAGTAGAAACCAGCTGAGGTTGCAGGCGTACTACTTCATTCCTTGAATTGGCTAGCTCAACCTCCAACTCATCAAGCCACACCTTGTGCTCCCTCACTTTCTTATCCAAATTTATCAGGGTTTGGTTTTGCCTGTATTGCTGAGCGTTGAGAGCTTCACAATTCTGCTTATAAGTGTCGAATCTCTCTCGAAGCTCCTTATAAGATCCTTTATTGTCAAACAATTAAAGCTTGATTTCCCTTTAGGCAGCTTCATGTAACACTCTAACTCGTGAGAATTCTAGGGAGAGTTGTGTATGATGCTTTTCAGCGCTAGCGCATGTTTTGAGCAACGTAGCATAGCTACTGCCAACTGCTCTTGAGAAGAACCTAGCTCCCACGTAGCATTGCTCAGTTGGGCATGAGTTGAGTAATGCTCAAATTCTGCCAAACGTAAGGCAAAGCCTTGCTTAACATTCAGGGACTCAACACGAAACATTTTGCCTCGAAGCTCAGACACCTCCTCCTAAACGAGGTCAAGCTCACACTCAAGAGATCGAATGTACCCATCAACTTGGCTAAGGTAACAGTCTAACTCAGCTTTCTTGGCCTGTAAACTCTCGAGGTAGCAGGTAAGTCTGGTCTTCTTAGACAGCAAATGAGAGATCTCCTGCCTTGCATAGAAGGCAAACTTGCACCTTTCCTTCACCTCAAACTAGACCTCAAACTCTAGTTTGAGGTGGTCATTAACGACCCAAGCCACCAAACCATCCATGCCCTACAAAAATAACTCAGAGTTAAGAAGAATAATAGACCAATGATAGAGAAGGAAGTAGTGTAAACAGATAGGGGTCATATCGATGTAAGGAATTCTCGAAGGTGCCTTGACATCTGAACCACAACCTCATCCTGTGGAAGAGTGCATGCAGAAAAGTGGCCCTCCAACCCTTCCACCTCACTGGAGCTACCCTTGGTATAAGCTCTCCTCAGGGGCTTGAGTATGAGCATGACAGGCGTAACCACAAGTTCAACCTTTGAAGAAACTTCCACCTCTGGACAAACTTCCACCTCTTGAGTGGAAGTGGCATGAGCAAAAATAGCAACCTCGAGAGTAGGAGTGGCGCGAGCAGGAATGATAACCTTTGGACTAGGAGTGGTGTGAGCAGGGATAGTAACCTCAAGAGAAGGAGTGGCATGAGAAGGAATGGCAATAAGATCCCCTTGGTCCCCATGACCGTCAGCTTCTACTTCCCCTTCCATCTCTTCATCATTCCTCAACACTTGACTGTCACCCGATGATCCATTACCCTCCCTAATGGTTGAAGCCTCCAAATCATCACCGAAAGGAGAAGGGTTAGAGGGAATAGAAACCCGATCGTTGTCCATTGATGGTGTCACTCCCCTAGAAACAATGGATCGAGGGGTATCAGGGTTACAAGTTGGGTGGTGTCAACAGACGTCACCTCACAAATCATGGCCCCAGCCATGCCCATAGAAAAGGCATTGAAGATATCAAAATTGGTTATGCCATCAAAGGGCATAGAATCTAGGAAGGATGGAAATTCAAAGGAGTCGGCAGCTTCCAACCCACCAATGAGGGATTCATGATCCAAAGTCACGGCCAAGCCAATGAGGGCTTGACTCATAAGCCCTCAAGGTCCTGCAGATAGGGGGAACCAGGCGATGATGAGGGCATTGTAGGGTTGGGCACAGTGCTAACAACAACAGTCTCATCTAAACCGTGTCAACAACCACCCTTTCCCTGACCTCAACTAAATGGCCAGCATGCGTCCTACCCCCTTCTTCTCAGATACATTTGGCAGGGGCCTTGGAAGAAGGCGGCAAAGCTTGCCCCCTTTTAGAAGAAGCTTCTTTCATAGGTTTTAATTTTTGTCCCTTTACATGGGAACAGTCAGGTACAACAAGAAATCTATCAATATTTGGCAGCGACAATAACTTGTTGGTCCATAGGGTACTCTCTTTGGTTTTGCTATCATTTCTTGTTACCCAGTTCTGAACTGCATCTATGAGTTCTAATTCATGACCAATAAGGTCAATTAGTATCTTTTTATCATCCAGAATTATTCCCCAATTAGCTTGGATGGGGAAATCAAGGATATTTCTCTCAGAGACGGGACCGTCCCCAACATGGAAGAAAAATCTCTTATTCCATGATTTGGTTGGAATGACGAGATTCAAAAGCCACCAACCGTTGACTATTTTCCCGAACACGCAATCTAAAAATGTTACCTAGTAGGCGAGTCACAACATAGAAAGAAAAAAATTCACGAGCAGTCAAGTCAGGGTACTTTTCCCTTAAGGGCTCCAACACCATATGAAATACTATGCAAGAGCATAGTAGTGCACGCCAATCATGGGGGGAGACTTGGGCAGGAGAAATCTAGAGGAAATGGAGAACATCATGCATAAGGCAGCATAATGGAAGTTGCAATCCACAGTTCAAGGCACTAGCTGTAAGAGCTATACCCCCAGAAAAACCCTCTTCGTTAATAGCACCAGTATCAGCAAGAGGGATTATGAGTTCCACCGACCTGGGAATGTGGAAATTGGTCTATAGCATGGACAGTTCCTTAGTAGAGATGGTTGAGCACCAAGTAAAACCCTCAAAGTAAAACCCTATGAGGGGTTTCCATTAAGGAGTGATTAGGAGAAATGCCATGGTGAGCCGTTTGAAAAAGTAATGCAAAGAACCACAAAGCAAAATCTAAATCTTCCTAAAAGAAAAGCTCGCTGAGGATTTCTCCTAATAAAAACAAACCAGCAAAGAAGAGAAGGCAATAAAAAAAGAAAGCAATGATAAGGTTTTGAAAGGATTTGGGGAAGTTGAGAGGTTGCTCGAGTACTGGCGATTTGAATTCTTAGAAATGAAAAAGAATGAAAGCGGGAATGGTTATGAACACATGTCATGGCCCCATAAAAGGATGCATCCAATTAAAAGTTTGAAGAAACCAACAGGGTGAATTTTAAATTTACTACTTGTCTGAGGCTAGCGGGGTAGAAAAATTTAATTTTCCATGTATACCACAAAGAAAATTAGCAAGGTAACTGGAAGGGATCTTTGTTTCCTATGGGCCCAATACCTCAAATTGACCCATTATACTCGTAAGCCCAATAGTCTATGGTGGCCCAGCTGCAAGTCATTAGCTGGATAATACTACCATTATACAAGGAAGGGATCACTCCAACTAACAAGGAAAACTGTTGGAGATATACTCATGGAGGATGGTTATCTTTTCCTTTGATGTCTTTATAAATAGCCTATAGAAGGTAACAAATACTCACTTGATTTACTTCATCTTCTACATACACTTATCCTCATATTATTCAAGCTTTGGCATTGAAGTGTCCAAAAGACAACCAGTGCCTACCCTTTGTTCGTTGTAGGTCATCAGTGTAGTTGATGGTGTGAAACACGCCCTTAACAGGAATTTTCTTGGAAAGTTTTTGGACTCTATGTGCAGATGTACTCTGTTGATTCCAGATCAAGAGAAAAGGGATGGAAAATGAAGAAGAAGCAGTTGGCCTCAAATATAGATACAAATTTTTGAAGCTTTGGAAAACAATTTCTTTGCTATTCTTGTCTTGTAGATAATTACAAAAGCAAATGGGAAAATAACTTGCTCAAATGGAAAAATAAACCTTGCAAATGTTCGAATCAGAAGACCAAATGTTGAGGAGAACTTGGGTTGAGGAAGGCCAAATTAGGGAAAGACAACTTGAGGAGAATTGGATTTGAGAAAAGGTAGGTCACAGACTTACGACGACAGGAATAGGAACATGAAGGCAAGATGTTGGGTTTAGTCATTTCCTCTCCTGCCAGGATGGAAGTGTGGCCAGTGTGTTAAAAATGATTTCTACTCGACTTACCTTGTTGTAGAGAAGGTCATTGTAACCATGAAGAACAACAACGATGAGCAATACCTCTGTGTAATCTATTTCACCATGACTAATACCTTCAAAGCAAACACAAAGCTATCCTATTGTGTAGCTTGTTCAATCGGACCAACTGGTCACAATTCTAGCTCAATCCAATGATATGCACGCAGGTGCACTTTCAATAGGGTTGCCAATGTGTTTCAACCACTATAAGTAGCTTCCAATGGATTAGGTTCAATGAGAAGAATGAGGAATAGCTTCCATTGTGTGTTTTCGATGCCAAAGAATGTGAGAGTCTAACATTCAAGGATGCTAGTGTTGACAATGATGCTGGCTTTGAACTTGTTCGTAGGGTTGCCAAAATGGGACCGAGAATTGGTGGCTTCAGAGGACTTTTCCTTCTAGGTGACTCATACCTTGTTACAGGTACAGATGGTGTGGGAACTAAACTTAAGCTTGCATTTGAAACTGGAATCCATGAAACTACTGGGATTGATCTGGTTGTGATAAGTGTTAATGACATTGTTACTTCTAGAGCAAAATCCATTATTTTTTCTCGATTATTTTGCCACTAGCCACTTTAATCTTGACCTTGCTGAAAAGGTTAGAAAGGGTATTGTTGTTGGTTGCCAACAATCGGATTGCACTCTATTAGGAGGCGAGACCACAGAGATGCCATATTTTTCTACTGATTATAATCTCAGTGGCTACACAATTGGAATGGTAGAAATGGCTGGGAGTCAACAAACAATTTTACATATTCTTTGGTTATAAAAGCTTGTGGTCAGTGATTGATTGTTGGAGAATGTGGAACGATGCAGTCATGGAATACCTTTTTGAGAATTTATGTAGCATTCAGCATGATCGGGCTTGCAAGGTGGGCGTTCGTGTAAATGACTATGAGAGATATGGTTTCTTGAAGCTCCATGATTGCAGGATATGTTGCTTACAACTTTATATTAGAGGCTTTTAATGTGTTTCGACACATGAAGCCAACAAATGAAAAGCCACACTCAGTATCTTTGGTCAGATGTGATAGAGATTTAATAGCAAAAGCGAAAAGGCACAAAGAAGTGGTGTCAAATGCTTATGAGATGCTAAGGAAATACATACACCACACATTTTGTAACCAAATTTCCTTAATGGCTTCCCAGAATTAGATGAAAAATCGTTCTCAAAAGGTTATCACACCACAAAATAGGAGGATTAGTGAGGAAAATGCCAATTTCTTTGACTAAGGATTGTAACCATAGGATTTCATAGGATGTATTGGCAACTGATTTGTACTCGACTTCAGTGAAAGACCGAGCAATAGTGGCCTGTTTCTTTCCCCAAGACACAAGATAACTGCCAAAGTAAATACAAAACCCTCCTGTTGACCTGCAGTCATCGGGACATCTAGCCCAATCCACATCAGAAAAGGCTGAAAGTTTGAAGGAGGAGGAAAGGGAAAAGTAGAGACCAAGGGAGGGAGTATGGCAAAGGTAACGAAGGATTCATTTCACTGCTTGCCAGTGTGGAATTCTAGGACTGTGCATGTATTGGCAGACTCAGTTCACGGCAAAGGAGATGTCAGGGTGTGTAAAGGCTAGATATTGGAGACTACTAACCGCACTTTGATAGAGTTGGGGATCCTCAAATGTACAGCCCTCAAGTAAAGATAGTTTAGTCAAAGATGACATTGGACTATTAATAGGTTTGGAGTTGTGCATCCGCGTTCTATGTAACAAATCATTGATGTATTTTAAGTTATTAATACCTTTAATTTCAATGGTAGTTTGGGCAGTGGAAGAGAAACAGAGATTTCTCTTAGCTCTCTCACATGGTGTTTTCAACCTCTTGAGAACTCTTGGGTTGCCACTTATGTTCTTGCCCGGGGCTCCCATCGGCCTGGAAGCCACTCAACGGTCAGAGAAAGCCACTTGAGGGTGTGGGTCTTCCAGGGAGGATGCCATACGTGACATGCTGGGCTTATGGTTTGAGATTGTTGCATGATGGGCTCACATGATTGGTAACTGTAAAGGTTGATGGACTTAAGTCTTTGAAGCATAACTGGAGACCTATGGAGTTGGGGTTAGTCTTGTTCATGGGGCTGTTTGAAAGCAAAATGGGTCTTCAATTCTAGGAATTTATAGAAGGTGGTAGTTGGCTCTGGTTCTTGGCCCCATCACTAACCAAACTCTCCCTCTTGATGTGGTCAACATCTTCTTCATCCTGTATTGCACAGGCCTCATTCTCCAAATAGCCTAAACTTTTACGGAGGTTGTTTCTAAAATATCTTATTTTTTTATGGGATATGTTTTGGAGCTTGTTGTGATTGTTCAACCAGTTCCTTAATTTTGTATAATGAAGCAAGAATCTCTTCCATAGATTTTGATAGCCTAGAGACTGGTGTCTCTTTAATGCCAATTTGTAACACATTACAAGGGTTTGAAAAAATAATCTCATTTTGAGGGTGAGAAGCTCCGGAAGAAGAAGAAGAGAATAGAGAAGAAATTTAACTTTCTAGTACTGTTTTCTTAAAAATCCTCAGAGCAAAGTTCAGTACATATAACCCTTGTAATCAGCTTAGGCTAAAAAGCAACAAGAAGATAATAAAACAACAATATGCAACTAGTTAACGCTATGAGCCTAGGCCCCCTATTTTTTCCTTTAAATTTGTTATCAATCATTTGTGTTGATATGGTGTTGGTAACAGTATATTAGCAACATTAATCATGGAATAATCAACGTTAAATGCACAAAGAGTAGGTTCAAGAGAAATCATATTTGCAGTGGTGTGCAAGTCTTGTGCACTTCATTTGTAAAAAGAGGGCAAACCTGAGACTTACATAAATTTTTTTAATGGTAGACCCTGCTTTTTCTCAAAGGAAATATGTGGGACTTGTACACCTTAAGATTGTATCTAGCACTACTCATAGGTTTCATAATTAAATTATAAGAATCAACCTATTCGAACTTCAAACCACCCAGAATGACTATTTTAGTATTTAACTCTAATTTTAATATGAATTCTCCAATGAATTTTGATCCCATCAATGCATTTAACTTAAAAGAATATCAAATTAGAAAGTGGGAAATGAAAACTAAATTTACTTGAGCTAAACAATATCTTCCAAAGAAAATAAAACTCCTCCAAGATGTTATGAGTGCATTAAAAGTTATGTTCCTCGAGCATGGGGCATAACTCTGGTGACAAATCCTAATAAATTCAGTAATCAACTAGAAAATGTTATAAGCTAAAAATGAATTCTCTATTTGTTATAAGATAAAAATGAATGCTCTATTGAGGTAGCAATTTTGGAGAAAAAGAGTCAAATCTTCCCGTGGGTTCTTGGAATGCACTAATGTAGTATTGAAAATGGACCAATACTGGACTACTACCACATTGATGGAAGGGAAATAATTTCAAAAATAGTAGTGGGGTAAATGGTTTATGCACCAGCAGTTTTGGGAGTCAATTGTATTTACTTATCAAAACAATAGTTGTAGAGTTGACGGTTTCATGAAGCATCTGTCTCATTTGGTTACTCGTGAGCTTTCGGTCTCATTAGAAAAGAAAAAAGAAACAAGGTAGATGCCCATGAAGGAACTTCTAACAATGACTTTAATTAAAAATATGCACTTAATAGTATAATGGGTTGATGGTCAAAATCCTTGATATTGAATTTCACCTTAATGTCCATATTACTAGATAATATGATTATGCATCCAATATTTTACACCAATGTCCAAATTACTTGATATTGAATTTCATCTCACTGTCTAGATTACTTGATAATATTACACTAGGGAAATGTTTAATATGTTTATTGGCAACTATCTCTAGGGAGTAAACCTCGAAGACATGACATCCAGCAGAACCATGCATTAGGTAATACTAGAGAGTTGAGAGTAATAGTTCCTTACGTGGTCGGTGGCAGCATCATCTATTGACAATGGTCTCATGCTGGGTGGTGCGGCAACAAAGCTTTACTCTAGGAAGGAAGAGAATTGGTTTTAAAGGGATGATGAGTAGGTTGACCGAGCTAGTTGCAAAGGGATGAAGAGGAGAACTGGTGGACAGAGCTAAAGAGAAATGTTAGGAACCCATGGCATTGCAAACCCTAAGGGAGAAGTAGAGAAGAAAAATAAGTTAAGTGTTCAACTGGAGATGAAGATCTTCATCTAGTCCACATGTGGCTGACTTAAGCCCTATTAGAAACACCTTCTAGCCTATTCTAATTATGACTACAGCAAACCAACGTTCCATACTCAATCCTTCCTCATTACATCAAAGCAAATTCACAATAGGGCTCTAACAAGGGAACTCAAATGGTGGAGGGAAATTCAAGTGGTGTGATTTGATTGGAACTCGGAATAGCAGAGGTATTGTCCGAGAATGCCCTAGTAGGGGCTTTTTGGTCAATAAGCATGCGTGAGCAAAGAACATGTAAGAGATGGAGAACGAGG
Organism: Carya illinoinensis; assembly: GCF_018687715.1. Classification (NCBI taxonomy): domain Eukaryota; kingdom Viridiplantae; phylum Streptophyta; class Magnoliopsida; order Fagales; family Juglandaceae; genus Carya; species Carya illinoinensis. The sequence continues at coordinate 16,292,434 of NC_056753.1, read as the reverse complement.
ATTTCATTTCAGGACTATATGTAGCATGGTAGCAGTTCTCATTTGTCTCTACATACAGTCACTATACATAGTCCCTGCATCCTCCACTATTTGTCTCTTGTTCATGTTAGCATAGGTTGATGACCAAAAATCCATGCTCTCATAATTACAAAAATCTAGTGCTTTCACAAAAGATTTTAGAAGTTCAATATTTAGGATTTTGTTTTGCCACTGCCTAGTCCGCACCACCCATATTTCGTTGCGCCATTCAGGTTCCTACGTCGACCTACTTAACTCCTCCACCACTATTGGCCTGTAATGTTGACCCAAAGTAATGTCTAATTTTTCACCCAGCCTAGCCCACCCCTAATAATTCCCTCTACCTACCAATCAAGTTCACACTAGCTAATCTGTCTACCGACATCAAGGTTTCCACTAGCGTTGAGGTGCTCATCTCCTCCAACATGACGAAGCCACTAACCAGGTAGTTGCTCTGCTCTCACGCATGATTTTTGTTTTGTGGATCCAGACCATGCTCTCAAGCACCACTGCCATTTATCTGGTTTTAGTTTCATGTTTGCTCTCACGCACCACCCATGTCTAGGCTCTCACGCGCCACCCATCAACTATCTAGTGAAATTACTTGTTTTGTGAATCTAGTCCTAAGAAAACTTGACCTATGTCAAGACCCTCTGGTAGTTGCAAGTATACCTCATTAATAATGCCCATTATATGTTTGATAGTTAGTCGTTGGTTATATGTGCTTAGAATTAAACTCCGTTGAATGTTTAATGATCACCTAAATGTGGACCCTAATCATAACTTTCAAGATTTTAAAAGCCTAATGCAACACAAACTATGAGTGTATTAATAGATTTGATGTTTCAATTAAAAAAAAAGTAAAGAAGTGTTATATGAAACATAGACTATAATTGTCTTTACTACTAATGGTTCATGATACATCATTATTGATAATGAATTTGCTGAAAGCTTATAGGTTGTAAATGCAGTCAAATTAATTTCTAATCTTGAATTAGCTTAAAGTTTACATAGAGGTTGGTCCATTTTTTATGGACAAGTTGATGGAGAAAGGGGAAGAAAACACAAGGCCCACCAACAATGCTACAAGGCCTACCAACACTATTGCATTCACTCAGGTATTATTCTCCTATTCGAAAGCTATGTTATTTGTGTGATTTATAATTTTGTGATAAATCATTATTCGCTATTATTTTTGAAAATATCAAGATCATTATATCCAGATTGGTCAATGTATAGCTACATGCATGGTTAACATGGGACTATGCCACCTAAATTTTTTCCACCGTTTGCACCACGTCCAAATACTAGCCCTTATCCATGGAGAAATGAGAAGATAAATTTTATTTAGGAAGTATTTATGTCTTAAGAGATGTGTCGAGGTTACATTTATGATTTTTTATTGTAAATTGCAACAACCGGCAGTGGTACCGTTTGGACCAACGATTTCCTATTCTTTTGGACAACCAATTCCCTGATCCTAAGGAGATGACATAACCCACTTCATCTACTAGCTGATCGTTATTTTCTTCTGAAAGCAGTACTTAATAGGATACCTCAAATGTGGGAGATGAATAAATTGAAAAACATGTATACCATAAATGTTTGCAATCATGTACATATTAAACCAGCATAATATATATTCAAGTTGGGTTTATACTTTTCATTCCTTGATATTATTCTTTATGGTATAATGTAAGAGGCTGATGAGATATTATTGAGAGAAACATATAGAGACGTGTACTACAATTGATTTTGTTGTGCATTCAGGGAATACTGATGTAGATAATTCCGTGGTTGAGGAATTATCATTGATCAGCCATGGGAATGATGATGATAGTGTTATAGAGTCGAGACTGGGGATGTCATTTAAAATTGAACATGAGCTCTTTGACTTCTACAAGCAATATGAGAATTCAACTATGTTTGGCGTAATGATTAAAAGAAGTAAAAGGGAAGATGATGAGAGTGTTAAATATATAACACTTACATGTGCTCTTGCTAGTAAGGGAAGAAACCATGCTTCAAATATTTCTAAACCATGCCCGACAATAAATTGAAAATTTGTAAAGCGAAGATTAATGCAATTTTGGTTGATGGGGCATTGCATGTAATTACTATTGAGAATGCATACAAGTATGGATTAAGTTCACGAAAGGCAAGATTTTTTAGATGTAATCGAGCTATTGATGATTTCGTAAAGAGGCAGCTAGACATAAGGTAGGCATAAGTACGTCTAAAATTTTCAACTCGTTAGTTGTTAAGGTAGGTGGATTCGATAATCTTCATTTGTTGAGAAAGATGTGCAGAATTATATTGACAAAGTTTGACACCTTGGGCTTAGTAAATGAGGTGTTGATGCACTTCATTAGTATTTTGAAATAATTTTGTACAAGAATGATGGGTTCTATTCTTTAATAGATTTGAATGATGGTGGAAGAGTAAATCGTGTTTATTGGGCCGATGCATGTAGCAGAGCAACATATGGGTATTTGGGGTATGTTGTGATGTTTGATATAACATACCTAACAAATATATATGACATGTCATTCCCCCTTTTGTAGGTGTTAGCCACCACGGATAATCAATAATTTTTTGAGCAGCTTTGATTTCAAGCGAAAATACTGATACCTTTGTTTGATTATTTAAGACTTGATTGAAATGTATGAATGTGAGAGCTCCAAAAGTCATCATCTTTGAGCAGGACAGAACCATGAAAAATGCTATAAAAATAGTTTTCCTAAATACTCGACATAAATTTTTTATGGCACATTATGCGAAAACTACCAGAGAAGTTGTGTTCCCATTCTGAATGCAATTTTGGTTTGAAGAGTACATTGCACAAATGTGTTTACGACTATCAGGCTTCTAATGAGTTTGAGAAGTGTTGGAAGGTGTTTCTTGATATGTATAATTTGCAAGAGCATGTATGACTTCAAAGTCTATATAGTGAGCAAATATATCAGGTTCCTGTATATTTGAAAGATACATTTTAAGTTGAGATGAGTACAACTCGATGAGAGTATGAATGCATGTTTTGATAGTTTTGTGCATTCGAAGACCATGTTAAAAGAGTTCATTGATTAATTTGATAATACACTAAGAAAGAAAGTAGAGAATGAGATGGCAACAAGCTTTCACTAATTCACCCATTTAGCTACGGAGAAGAAATTTCTGGAAGTGTATACTAATTCTAAGTTTAAGGAAGTACAGTTCAAAGTGATGAGGATTATCTATTCTCATTGTATTCTCATCAAAACAGAAGGGGCGATTTCAACACATCAAGTTAATGACCAGTTGCAACTCAAAGAGTGCATCAAACAAGTTACATATCAAGCATAATATTGATATGCTGGTACACATAATATTGTTGGACTACTTTGAAAACATAATTACACTGCAAATTATAACATAAACATTACAGGTTAGTACTCTGGTACACAATTAAGCTACATTGAAAACACTAACAAACTTAACAAAGTTTATAAACTTATTAACAACATGCAAAGAAGTCCCTAAGACAAACATAATCTTCCTTTGATCTTGATCTTAGCAAATAACTTGAGATTAGAATTGTCAGTCTCTAATATACGCAAAGTAGCATGCATGCATGGCCAATATCTTTAACTTGACTTTCAAGCTACTCCTATCTTTTTTGGATCTCTTCCATTGCATGGAGTTCTTCCTCTCTATTTTGGACTTTTTTTTCTCTCTTTTGGACTTCTTCCTCTCTCTTTTGGATGACCAGTTCTCTTTTCCTAACAACTTTTCTTTCATTTCTTCCTTCAATATATGCTCATAAAAAGTAGTTACAGTATGGCCTTCCCTACAACAAACAGCTTGTAAAGATCATTGAAGCAAACAATAGAACACATGTATTGACAACAATATATGAAATTAAAAGTAATGACCTCTTATTGTACTTTAGACAAGAAAAAATGTCTTCCTAATTTCTTGGGGTGTTCGTGAATTTGAGAGGTGATCTCAACCTGCATGAACATATTTGAGCATGATTCCAACAACGATCAACCAAAGAAGATGATGAATGCGATGAAGACATTGCAAATCGGTGAATTTCTTCCCTTCAAACAAGCAATGGTAAGAATTACAAAATGACTATAATAAAACCTGGATTGTCCCTTCTCCCAAACTACAACTGAAAGCAATAATAAATGGTTTAGAGGCTTACGAAGAACTATGGCTCACCAAAATCCTACACAGAACACAAATGAATTTTGGTATTCAAAAATGCCTCCATAAGGATTCAATTAGACATACTTTCACATTGTTATCAATAACTCATGAGTAGTGCATGATCCCATGGCATAATATTTAAACTATGCTTTGGGTGTCCATTACCAATTAAGCTCATTTGGGGGGCACCTATGGCCATATACAAACCAAGATCGATGCATAGCACAATAAATCGAACAAAGACAACACACAAGAAGTATACAATTGTCCCACCCACAATCATAGAGCATCAATCTTTAAAAATCTTTAATAATTAAAATAATTAAAAGAAAAATTCAAGAAATATCAATTAATGGTGGGAAGATGGACAACCTATCACAAGTTTGATTGTAGTGTAAATATTGTTGGCACAAGGGAGACATCATTGATAAATGGACCTTTGCAACTCAGGAAGGTGACAATGCATGATGGCGGTGGAAGGACCTCTGTAAACATGGGAAGGGGACCGCGCATGATGGGGATGAAGGACCTCTGCAGCTTAGGAATCATATGACACATGGTGGGGAAGAAGGAGGTTAGGGCTAAGGAGGTTAAGGCTCAGAAGGATGGGGATGAATCTCGATTAGGGCATAAATGTTTCATTGCTACTTAAATGAAACATTGGGTTTCATACGAATGACCCTTTCCCACTTAAATGAAACATTATGTTTCATCATCTATGTGGGTGAGCCACGTAGGGTGTTGCGCCTAAATTTTGACTCAAATTAAGAACAAAAAATTTAGTGCAGTTTTACTTGTAAATATACAGTTGTTGTAGTACCTAACAGGGTCGAATCCATAGGGATTGAATTATGTGATAAAGAAAATAACTCAAACAATAAAAATAAATTACTAAAATGAACGTGCAATCAAATAGAAGAGAAAATTACTAAGTTGACGATTTTTAAATTAACAGAATAAAACTAAAATGATAAAATAAATTGATATGGAGAAAGACTTAAGGGCAAGTTTGGTAGATGAGAATTCTTATCTCAAACTCAAAATTTTCATCTTATCATTATAATTTTCTCAAATCCTCACACAAAATATAATAAATAATTCAACTTTTTCAAATCCCAATACAACTTTTTCAAATCCCAAAACAATAATAATACTAAAAATAATATTTTAAACTCTCATCTTAAACTCAAAATTCTCATGTTTTGAGGATCCGACTAATAATTTAGAATATTGTTTCCGATCTATTTATTTCAATTAAACTAGAATAATGATTCCATTTAATTAGATGATTTAGTATTTGAGGTCAAAAAAATAGTCACTAATGATTAAGCATGAACGATTGATGGTTAAAATATTCACAAACTCATTTGAATATCATAGGGATTTTTTCAAGCATTCATTGTATTCCAAAATCATAATGAATCAAAATAAATATATACATAATCAAAATATCCAGTAATAAAATCTTTCAATCGATCAAGCTCACAAAATAAATTCTAAAGGTGATTTGAAAATAATGTCTAAATCATTAAACTTTATGTCTAACTTTAGTATTAAAATTTAGCCAACCATGTTCATCACTAGAGTCATGGAAATCAAATAAATTTTATCCATGATAAAACTAAAATAAAACACAAGAAAATAAAAGTGGAGAGAAGATTCAACTCAAATAACTCCCCAACTGAAGTGCAGCACGTCCCTTCTATGCGAGAGAGTTGTGTCCCTTCCTTTTTCACCCGAAGCAAAATAACATGAAAACTCCTCCTCTCTCTCTCTCAAAATGATTTCCACTACCCTTAGTCCGAAACCCTCTGCCCAAAACCAGCACCTCCCAGCTCTTTCCGTTCAGTCAAGTCCACCGAAAAAAACCAGCCCTCTCTCAGTCCGTCCCACCTCGGTGTTGCGTCCCAACTCTATTTTTTTTTTTATCTGTAAGTTTTATAAGGGAACCCACATAAATCACGTCTATACGTGATTTCCTCCGTGTATATATATTTGAAGGGCTACTCTGTTTTTAGCTATACTTTCCTTAAATAGCTGTTGTATCGGTTATGATTGTATATTCCTTAAATAGCAGTATTCATGTATTATATATAGATGAATGATAATGCAGAATAAGTGTGAAGATTTTCACCAAATCATTTACGTAAACCTTATATGGTATCAGAAGGTTCTTCTCCCACGAGATCAGAAACGTCCTCCAACTCCATGTCGTCCCATGATGAATCCACACTATCTCTTGTTACTATCAACACTTCCAGTCAATTACCCCACAAACTCACATCCTCCAATTATCCTTCCTGGCGTGCAACCTTTCTCACTATTCTCATCGGCTATGATCTGATGAAATATTTGGACGGTACCTTTCGGTGTCCTCCTCTACCTACTGCACTTCCACCTCTGCTATGGCACTCTATGCACACTGGTGCCGACAGGACCAATTATTGCTGAACGCTATCTTTGCTTCTATTTTTGAAGCAATTATGCCCCTCATAGCTATGACCGCTACAAGCCGTGATGCCTGGCAACATCTCGCCCGCTTGTTTGCTAGCAAATCACGGGCATGGATAATGCAGTTGAAGAAAGACCTCACCCTTATTCAAAGGGGTTCCCGCACGGTGTCTGAGTTCCTTCATGCAGTTAAGGTAATTGCTGATGAACTCTCCTTGATTGATGCACCAGTTTCGGATGATGATTTAACGTTATATGTGCTAAATGGTCTTGACTCTGAGTTTCGAGATATGGTAGCTCCTATTCGCACCAGAGAAACTGCATTGTCTTTTGCAGAATTACATGATCTGTTAATTGGCCATGAACACTACCTCAAACGTATGGATGGAACTCCTTCAACGCTGGTTGTTACTGCTAATTCCTCTCAACGGAAACTGTCCAATCCAAGGTTCAAAAACAACAAGAATCGATCCAAACAAAATTCCTACAACAAAGCTCCTTCTAAGAAGTCCCCTATTGTGTGCCAAATATGTGATCAGCCGGGTCACTCTGCCAAGCAATGTGCAAAACTGCAGTCTCGGCCTGCAGTCAACTGCACTACTTCCTCGGCTCCCTCAAATGGCAAATGGCTTCTTGATTCCACTGCTTCCCACAATATTACGTCTGATTTGGCTAATCTCTCCATTCACTCTGAATATGATGGACAGGATGAGGTTATTCTTGGAGATGGTACAGGTTTGCAAGTTGCTAACATCGGTTCTACTTCTATTTCCTCCCCTTCATGGTCTCTTACGTTAAAAGAAACTTTGCATGTGCCGCTTATTCACACAAACTTGATTTCGGTTCACAAGTTTACACATGATAACAATGTTATTGTTGAATTTCACCCCTCTTTTTATCTTGCGAAGGATCAGATGACGGGAGTGGTGCTCATGCGCGGTAAGTGTGAAGGTGGAGTTTATCCCGTGGAACTATGTTCTTCCTTGCCTCACGCTCATACTGTCACCTTGGCTGGAACCCCGTGCTTCGTTTGATCGTTGGCATCATCGGCTGGGTCACCCTACTCCAAAACTTTTATCATCTCTTCTTTGCCGTTTAAATTTACCTGTGTCCTCTCCTAAGTCCTTAGTGTCATGTATTTCATGTCACTGCAATAAGTCGCATAAATTACCATTTAGCGTCACTTCTCTTACGAGCAATGCTCCTCTTGAATATTTGTATGCCGATATTTGGGGCCCATCCCCGGTTCCTTCGGTTGATGGCTACCGTTATTATGTACTTTTTGTTGATCATTTTACAAAGTACTGTTGGTTCTATCTTATGCGAAATAAGTCTGACGTGTCCTCTATTTTTGTTCAATTCACCACTATGGCTGAAAATCAATTTTCTGGAAAAATTAAAAATTTTTATTCTGACAACGGTGGTGAATTTCTCAAACTTAGACCTCTTTTGGCTGCTCGTGGTATTAGCCATTTTACCACTGCACTGCATACTCCCCAACAAAACGGTACTGTCGAATGTCGCCATCGACATATTGTCGAAACGGGTATGACCCTTTTACATCATGCCTCCGTTCCTTCCACTTATTGGTCATATGCTTTGGCCACGGCGGTTTATCTTATTAAGCGTCTTCCTACTCTCTTACTCTCGCGTCAAAGTCCCTTTGAAGCATTATTTGGACGGGTTCTCGACTACCATAAGTTGCATACATTTGGTTGTCAGTGCTACCCTTGGCTTGTTCCCTATCGGACAAATAAATTTCAACCCAAGTCCAAACCGTGTGTCTTTCTCGGTTATTCCTTAACTCAACATGCTTTCAAATGTTTGGACCTTCACACTGGCAAACTCTATCTCTCCCGTCATGTTACGTTTGATGAAAACATTTTTCCATTCACAAAGTCACCACCTACTGCTTCTTTGCCTGCTGCTCCACCGTGTTTAGTTGTTTCCTCACCAACTCCAGTTCCTCCGGTTTGCATTGTTACCTCTGCTCATGCTAGTAATTCCTCTAGTTCTGAGACTCCCCTGCCCATAGCACCTGCACCTCCTACCCATACTCATCCAATGGTTACTCGGGCTCAAAATAATATTTTCTGTCCTAAGCAACTTTTGGTTACTACCAAGCATCCTATTGCATCATCATTGGAACCGACTTGTGTATCTCAGGCACTCAAGGATCACCTTTGGCGTAAGGCAATGGCAGAGGAATTCACTGCCTTAGTTTCACATGGCACCTGGTCCCTAAGTCCTCTGCCTCTAATTTAATTGGCTGTAAATGGGTGTTTCGGATTAAGCGTCATCCTGATTGTACCGTTGATCGGTTTAAGGCACGCCTGGTTGCTAAAGGGTTCAATCAGTGCCCGGGTGTCGATTATACTGAGACCTTCAGTCCCGTTATAAAACCGACCACCATTCGACTTATTTTATCACTTGCATTGTCCAACAACTGGCCACTCAAGCAAATTGACGTCAATAACGCGTTCTTGCATGGTCAGTTAACTGAACAAGTATTTATGCAGCAACCCGCCGGCTTCATTGATCAGTCTCATCCTCATCATGTTTGTTCACTTCAGAAATCTATTTATGGTCTTAAGCAGGCGCCTAGGGCCTGGTTCAATGCTCTATACTCTGGTCTTCTTACGTTGGGGTTCTTTAATTCCAAATCTGATAGTTCCTTGTTCATTTACAATCGGGATGGGATCCTATTCTACCTGTTGGTGTATGTTGACGATTTAATTCTCACCGGTAATAACGGCTAGTTCTTGCAGCATGTTGTTTAGTCTTTAGGTGATAAATTTTCACTGAAGGAACTAAGTGATCTGCACTACTTTCTCAGAGTAGAAGTCATTCCGGTTTAGCAAGGTCTCTTTCTTTCTCAAAACCGTTATGTTCATGATCTCCTTACCAGACTGAAGATGGATGGTGAAAAGGAAGTTCAAACACCCATGTCTGTGTCTGCTAAGCTCTAGCTTGATGATGGTTCGGCTAACTGTGATGCTACTGAATACAGACGAACCATTGGTTCTCTTCAATACCTCTCACTCACTCACCCAGACCTTGGTTTTGCAGTGAATCGTCTTGCTCAATTCATGCACAAACCAACTGTCACGCACTGGCAACATGTTAAACGGCTTCTACGCTATCTCAAACAGACCATTAACTTTGGTCTTCTATTGCGTCGTCAAACCAACCCGGTGCTTAGGGGCTTCTCAGACGCTGACTGGGGTGGTGATCTTGATGATCGAAAGTCTACTACGGCTTATATAATTTTTCTCGAAAATAATCCTATCAGCTGGCGCACTAGGAAGCAAAAGGCAGTGGCTCGCTCATCTACGGAAGCTGAGTATCGGGCACTAGCTACTGCAGCTTCGGACATTGCCTGGATTCAATCTCTTCTTAATGAACTTGGTATCAAGTTACGTGAACCCCCACTCCTACTCTGTGATAATGTTGGCGCAACTCAGCTAAGCCTAATCCAGTTATGCATTCCCGGATGAAACACATCGCCATTGATCTTCGTTTTGTCCGTGACTTTGTTCATTGTGGTCAGTTGCGTGTTGCTCATGTTCATACGCATGACCAGCTTGCCAATCTACTGACAAAGCCCCTCGCTCAGACTCGCTTCAGCTCATTACGTGGCAAAATTAACGTTGCTGATGGCTTATTTTGAGGGGTCGTATAAGGGAACCCACATAAATCACGTCTATACGTGATTTCCTCCGTGTATATATATTTGAAGGGCTACGCTGTTTTTAGCTATACTTTCCTTAAATAGCTGTTGTATCGGTTATGATTGTATATTCCTTAAATAGCAGTATTCATGTATTATATATAGATGAATGATAATGCAGAATAAGTGTGAAGATTTTTACCAAATCATTTGCGTAAACCTTATAAGTTTCATCCCCCGAACCTGTGTTGCATCCCAGACTAGCCAACCAAGAGACCCTCTCCATTTCATTTACTAAGTCCCCTCTGAAGCTCTCTATTTTTTTTTTCCTAAAAACAGAGCACTGAAAGTCTCACCCTTTCGTTAAAAACTCCTCTCTCCGTTTCTTTCCAACCCAGCTTTTCTTTTCCGTAAACCTGCTGCCCTCCATTTCTATGAAGCTTTCTGTGCAGCCCATAAACCAGAGCAGCTTCAAAACCCACCGAAAAGCCTCTGTTTTCAACTGAAGTAAAAACGGCTCCCAAAAACCAAAACTTCCCTTTATGTCCGTAGCTCTCCTGTCTGTAACCCCAAACCAGAAGCTCAAACTCACTCCTTTTATTTTTCATCTCCTGGTCAAGTCAAAGCTTCTCCATAAAGTGTCAAAAAAAAAAAAAATCCCATTGTTTCTGCCTCTCAGTTCCCAAGCAAAGAACAGCCCCCTCCCGTCTCTCTCGTAGTCTGCGAAAGCTCTGCAGAAGGCTGCTGCGTCCCTTTTCGGGTGGAAAGCTCCAGACCTCTGAACGTTCTCCTCTCACAAAAAATAATCTTCTCCTTTTTTTCCCTAGTCTAGCATCCATCCAAAGCAAAAGCTCGCCTTTTGCTTGCCTCAAATGGTCTCTGTTCAAAAGCCTAGTCTGTTTTCTCTCAAAAAGCCAACCAGCCAAACTCCAAAAATGCAGCATAGAGACACCCCTTTCATCAAAACGCAACTCTGCTGCTTCCCCCATGAAAACCTACTGCCTTCCTGCCAAAAAGAGTCGTGTTGCGTGTGGTCCTGTTGTCTCCAAAAGTAGAGTGTTGCGTCCAAACGAGCATTTTATTTATTTAGAAACATGAAATAACATAGTAGAAAAACTAAAATAAATTGAAAGGAAAGAAATATCATAAATGCATTGTGCATGTGAGGAAATATTGTCCAATTAAATCATAGGTTATAAAATTAAGCATAAATTATGATATTAATCAATTTAAATCACAATTTAGATTTATGCCTATTAATTAATTTTTCATCTAAAACTAATAATAATATTATGAACTAATTAAAATGTATTGGTTCTAAACGTATGAAATATGTGATATTTCAACTCAATCATACGGCTTGCACAGCGAGTCTCCCATTCGGGGATTGCAATAAGAATTTCTAACGAGGGTTAAGATATTTGTGAGACATAAATTTTCACCTCAGTTCCATTCCAAAAGTATAAACAAAGAATATATTGATATCATTTCCTTGATGCTACCTAAACCTCATTGGAGTTCATATTGTATTTGCAGGCAACATTTGAAGTTGTAGCTAAGGAGCAAATTCAAGAACTTATGTTCGCACGTTCTCCGTCCATAGATGTTTGGGCTTTGGGATGTGAATTTATTTCAATTTCTTCAAGATATTGTCATAAGGATCACTTTTTAAGAAATTTCTAGTTTAACTTAACTAGGAGCTCTCTCCTTCTGTTTTCCAAATCCTTTTATTCCCCACCAAATCCTTCCTCGGTACTATTAGTCAGTGTAAGATTTTACGTTAGAAAAATGATAGACATAAAACCGTTTTACAATCATATAACTATATTTTAAATAATGGGCAGTTTTGTAAAATAACTTAAAAAAATAACTTCACTATATATAAATACCATCATTTTAAAATATAGTTTTAAAAAAACTTATAAAAAGGTAATGGGGCACATAATCTAACAAAAAGGAAAAACAGCCTAGCGTACAAAAAGGTGTAGATATAAGATTGTTCATCCGAGCTCGATTTTTTTTTTTTCGGCCCGGTTCAGAACCTGGGGTTCTGGTTACAAGTTTTGGCCCAGTACCCGCATCATCAAAACTCAGATCTATGCGGTCTAGGAACAATTTTGACACACAAGTACCGATTTTACCCGAGTTGTATAAAAATAAAAACCCTAGGCCCCGGACAATCCTCCCCCTCCCCTGTACAGACTCTCTCTCTCTCTCTCTCTCTCTCTCTCTCATTAGGAACTTCAGGCAGCAGAGAAACCCCTGACCCATTTCATTGTGACCCCATTGTCATTACCGAATCGTCGTCATCTCCTTCATTGTCGAATCTCCATCATTTGTCTCTCTCTTACTCTAGTGCTGAAACCCTAGCTCGTGCCACTCTTCCTCTGTTGTTCAAAGATCTGTTCTTCGTGGCCGTCTTCTTCTACTTTTCACTCCATTTGGCTAGATCTGTGATTTTATTTTAAAGAATTTTTTTTTTCTGTTGCCTAATTTGTAAGAAGGTCCCAAACAAATGGATGTTGGTGGCTATTGGGGAGATTTAACAACTTTGGGTGCCCTAATAGTCTAGGTATGTTTTCTGAAACCCTAGCCTCCTCTGTTTTCTGTGTAAAGGGTCAACTTCAGTTGAAACCCTTAACCGTATATTTAAGTGTTATATCTGTTTAATATTTTTATGCTTTTAAATGGTTGCTAGATCTGCCCTCTTTGTTTTTAAACTTGGGTTTTTTTAATTTTTTATTATTTGGGCCTATTTTGTTTTGTGTTGCCTACTGATTTTGGTGAGATATTTTGTTTACAATACTCATGTGTAGATTCAAGGGTTCAACGATTTTTCTCCTAGAACTCTGTTTTTTTTTTTCCGTTATCTGTATGCTACTGATTTGAGTCCATACCTGTAGTTTCTCAAAAATATCGTTTTTATTGTGAAGCTTTCCTTTTTGTTTTGTTCTAGTGCAATTACCCTGCTACTTTTGCCTCATGCTTTTTCAAATGCATTCCAACTTGTGCACAAAATTCTTGAAGCTTGCGTGTGCCCTTTTTTTAGGTCACTTTTATGGTTTGAGAATTGATAATGCAGGTAAAAGTGTATTTCTGGGTTTATTAGGAGAGAACAATAATTAAAGAACACATTTGTAGAAGTTGAAGTTAATTGGTTGATTAACTATGTATGTATGTATATACGTTGGGTGCAGGCTGACTTGCTTATATAGCCTTTTTTACTTAGCAACAATAAGATCCAAATGCTTGAAACCAAAGTTTACAACTGAAAATAGAGTGCTCAATATTAATATGAAACAAGGTCAATATTAAGGAAATTTTGGGGAAATTAACCTATGAATGATAAAGAAAGTAAATGAATTATTAGATCGGATCAAGAATAAAAAATTGGAAGTGTTCATTAATTCATGTCAAGAACAAGAAGCTCTTTGTGGCATTGGTACTACCATATTCACCAATATCATGTATGCGCGGCTATGCCTCACCCCTATCAATTATGGTAAGATATTAATTTCTTCATTTTTCTTTTGTTTCCTCATTATTTCTTTAATGAAGGTATGGTCATGTAGTCCCAGATTCAACTAATGCCACAGAGTGGTAGTTTTCACCTTTATTTTTTGGTTAATTAATGTAGCTTTAAGTCATAAGATTAGGTTTGATATCTTTACTTAAAATATCAACAGGCCAATTAATAATTTTTAATAATTCAGATGATCTATTGATTTTGTTTCAACATGTACATACATGCAGATAATCACAAAGCTTTATGTTGAATACATCTTGCAGATAAGATTGGGCCAACAATGGCTGTTCTGAGACAGGAAATTCATTAGAAACTAAATTCAATTGTGGAGGAATGCATTGATTGCATGAAGCAGACATATTATGTATTGGTGGCTCTATGTAATCCACTTTTGATATGTAATTTCATATATTGTAATTTGCGTTTTGTAATGTAATGTATAAATTCCAAATAATGAAATATGTAGTGATTGCATTATGTATTTTTAGATGCATTTAGTTAAAAAAGTAAATAGTTTTATATATGAAAGAATATCCTTTGCAACATTTTTTCTTGAAAAATTTACAATAGAATATAGGGTCCTTGATTTTTTTTAAAAAACAAATGCTTCTTCAAAGAAACTAAATAATATAGGTTTTTGTTATTAAAAAAAAAAAAAAGCCCAACTCGAGTACAGTCTGGAACCCGAATTTCGGATTTCAAAAGATCTGGATTCACTTGGGTTCCGGCCCAAGTAATAACCCGCGTATACAAGGCGGAAAACCAGCCCAGGTTTGAATTCAAGCTGGGTATACACAGATACCCGATCCGAAATCCGATGAACAGCCCTAACCATGATCTAGCAATACTAAGGAAAGTAAGACAGGATGGTTCCCGGAGTGGAACACAAGGCACAATTTCAAAAAATCAGGATATAAGCATGATGTATCATACACAAATCATAGGAATTCGATCTCCATATATTCCTCTTGAGAAAGAAAGATAAATATAATCGCACTACCAGTCATTTGCGAAAAGGGAAAAGAACCAAGAAAACAAAATTGAAAAGAATGGTTTACATTTTCCTTTTCTTCTTTCAACGCCTTGATGGGGTATTATTCAAAGTTTTGGAACCAACGAGGCCAATATGTAGGCTACCCTGATAGCATCGGCACTGCATCCCATCCCTCCGCAAATAAAGCAAATTCTTAATCATGATTTCTTCCCCTGTATATCTTTTCCCATGTTTTCACTATCTCCCCTTTCTGTAGCGCTAGTCGAAGCTGTACCGGGCTGATTGCTTTGTCCCATTTTCCAGCTCCCATCTACAGTTCCTTGGTTTCTACTTGCAGAACCAGCCTCCTCATCAAAATGCTTGCTTCTCTCATTATCTTCATCGGCAACGACAGCACGCCTTTGATCCTCCTTTTCACCCCTGCATCAACCATCAGAACATTGGGCATATAGATCTATATAATTCTGATAGCAAAGAAAGAGAAAACTATCAACGTGCCAGAAATTAGTCACTTTCAAGATTATAGGTTGTTTGTTATAGGGAATATTGAACTTGCTCAAAATGGACTAATACAAAGGATTACTTATTCTGAATTAGTATGCTCAGAAAACAATGAACGAATCAGCTATTGCATCGGCAAATCAAACCCAGCAGAATATGTTGATATTAGAGTGTCTTTGCAACTAAAAGACCAATAAAATTAAGATGAGCAAAGCGCAGCCAAGCGATTGGATTGTCACACCCTTAGCTGCTTAACAGGATGTGGGTCATCCACATCATACCATCAAGATCAATTAGCTCCGTGGTAGTTAACATCACAGACGTTACCTGATCGCAGGCATGTTTACAAGCCTACACGGTCCTAAATATTCAATCAGGCTTTTTAATAAGTTGAATCCTATTAATATTAATCACTTCCCTCAATTTTAAGTATCGAGGTTCAGGATGTTGTTTTCAAGCCCTACCTACTGACAATAGTGAGAAAATATTCAAAAGAGGATGCAAAATTACATACCCTGAATAAATAACAAGCCCAATGGTAACAGCAGCAAAGGCCACAAAGTACATCCAGTCAACCTGACAAGGATCGGTGGTTGTAGATGGCAATTACAGATTTTAAAAAACTATAGCTTAAATAAGATTGTCTATTCTACAATAAGATTGAATATATCAAGTCAGTTTCAAACCTTCTCATTGTAAGCGAAGACACGAATCAAGACAGACCACATGTCTGAGGTCAACAAAGACAAGTTCAGCATTGTGGAGCCATTACTCTGCAAGGGAAAAACAAACTTTGTATAGACGAAGTTCTTGAGACAAAATATATCTCAAGATGTTCGACATTGGGATTTTCTATGCAATTCTTGAACCTAAAATCCCTCTTATTTTACTTTTGGTATGCAATTTGAACCTCAGATATTCATCGACTCCCGAACCCTCTTTTGGAAATTTACTTCTCTAATGATATGAAGCATTCAACTAAAATGAAAGTTCACCTTTTACAATGCATGGAAGAAAGATAAGATGTAACCACACCAAGAGAAGGAAATTTGTAGTGTCCACTATGGGCTTAAAATCATCAAGAGAAAATTAGAATAAGCATAACTACAATCAAAGCTATAACTGATAAACAGCTCAAAACATACTCCATTGGTAAGGGCAGCAAGACAAACTTGTACGGCTTATCAATTACTATCCTTTTGGCTCCAATCTTTCATTCCCAATCCCGTTGTAAGGCTAAATAAAACACATTTAGGAGGAACAAGTACACAATCAAACGTACAAGCTTGGATACTTCAACTCATACCTTAAGCAAGATTGGTACTAATGAGTAAAAGAGAAACATTGCCACTGCAAATCCAACAAAAGGAAGTGCCTGACACCATAAAATGAACAAAACAATGTCAAATTAATCATGGTAAAAAATTATAAGCAAAGCCATTGCTTTATCAAATAACCATTAGGTGAAGGGAAACCTAACTGTTCACATCTATTTTAAATGAAGTTTTGCCCTCCTGATTGAATCTGATATCCTACACATTTACCAGTGCATCCATTTGAGAATATTTTGACTGGATATTTCATCAGAGTACGATTCAAAACATTTATATACTTCCTCCAAATGTGCTTTGCTGAATGTCTTAACCTAAATAACATGCCTTTGGTTTTACATCTTGATTCTTGACTAAATTTTGTGTGTCAAATTGTTATACATCTGAAACAGCAAAGATTTATGTGGGGGAGACGAGTGAAAAACAAAAGAATTATGTTAGATCTTTTTAAGTGGAGCCAATGCTACTGATAAAAAGTTTCTCCACCGCACTGGACAAATCACAACTATCAGTGGCTTCATTGAGGGCAACAATTCAATTATTAGAAACCAAAGGGAGGACAGGAAAATTTATACTCCAAAGATAACTCTATATGGCATAAAGATACATTATTGAGCTTCTTTTCATAACATTTTATGATGTATATGTTTTGTCCGCATAAGCTATCTTGTCACTTAACATAATGTGCTTCATAGTTTTAATCGAAGTCATATATACAAGGCAATTAGATGCCTCGCCAAGAGTAATGAATGTTGTGTAGGAGGGTGTCTGTGTGTATGTGAGGGGGCGAGAGAGAGAGAGAGAGAGAGAGAGAGAGAGAGAGTTACTTACTGCCCCAGCTGACCAGTTAATAGATTTGAGCTCACTGCGCTCGAGTATGCTTCTACAGGAATCTTTAAGGGCCACAACTTTAAAAATGAATCACATATATAATACAGCACAACTTGAGACTGTAATTTCTTCGCATTACAACATATAAAAGTCGTGTAAAGTGGTAAGAATAAGCAATATAATTCATTTGACCTGATATATAACTTCCTTTGCACACATGTATGTCCAGAAAATCGATTACCTCAAGGAAGAAGGGAAAAAAGAAAAAAACAAAAAAAAAAAAAAAACAAAAAACAAAAAAAACAAAAAAACGAAAACAAAAACAAAAAAGAAGAAGCAGAAGTAACAAATTACAAAAAATCAACCAACACAAGAACTTATAACAATCAATTATTAGCTCTGAATCAAGGATACATTTGGATAGCACTGATGATGGCACCAAAAAGACCCAGCATTGCTAAGAGTTCAACTCTATCAGCATTCTTCACGAGAAATTCCTGCATTGAAAAAAGAATATCAAGGCTTGACTGTGAGAAATTTTAAATAACCACTACCATTACAACAACAACAAAAAGAAAAACAAGAAACAACAATAAATTCAGAACCACATTGGACTTCAAGACAAGTATAGTTGTGTGTGCACCCACGTGCAAGAGCGATGAATAGTAATGGTAGAGCATCAGGCATAATTTACTGCTCTTATGACATTTCATTTCCACTCTAAAGCAACTTCAAATAAGCAAAAAATCACACAAAATGGGAGGAAAATGAATCAGTTGAATGGCTCCTAGTGTCAAACACATGGAGGGAAAAGAACAAAGAAAGAGAAGGGGAAAGAGAATGACTATAAGAATAAACAAAGAACTGTCATGAAAAAGTTGAGGACCAAAACAATATTAACAATAATATAAAGAAAAAAGTGTTTGGGAAGAAGGAAGAAGGTAATTTTTTTATACTGAAGATAATGATTTTATTCATACTTAAAAAAGGTTGTTTCCCCGTGCACACGAAGTATACAAAAAATACCCCGAACCATAAAAAGGAAATAGTGCTAGGAAATCTAGAAAGTAGAAAATGAAAAGACAACTTTGGACAACTGTCCAATAAGAGAGGGTGCTAAGGATGCTTTGGGTTCCAACGACTTTTCATAGTCTTTAATGCTGCACTCACCTCTCTCCAAATACACCACAACAAGCATGAAGAATCATATTCCACAATAGCACACACCAGACTTTGTACAAAGCAGGTACTGAGGAGCAAAGAGAGGCAAACCACAGGAAAATAAAGAAAAAGGAAGGAGGAGGAGGAGGGGGGGGGGACCGGATCTAGTCTACCATATTGGACAAAGAAAGACAACGGTTTCCCACAACAATAATTTTCCACCTGATTTCCCATAGTAACTACGTGCATGAAAAAATCAGCATTCCACACCATCATTTTCATACTACAAAAATACTTTTTAAGAACACCTGCAACCAGAAAAAGGATCTGCAGTATTAGCGTACCTCACTGACATTACTGATAGCATATAGCGTAGCACCAGCAATTACAAGTGCATCCCCTTTAAGGGGGTTGCTCCCTCCTATAAGCCATGAAAGTGCACGTGACATCAGAATAACTACTTAATAATAGATATATAAAGATATTAGCCATAGCATACTGTCTATGAAATTAGAGTTGAGCATCACCAGCTAATAAAATAGAGGAAAAAAATAAGAATGAATATTTGACTACAGAAGATGATGCTTACCTGCTCGATCACCAGCGTGAACATCTGAGAAAATAACAACTACAAGGCCAGCAACACAAACGAGTACACCAACTATCTTTCGGAATCTATATTTTGTTTTCAAGAAAATCCAGGTCAGCACCATGACTGATGGTATTGACCAACAATCTAGAAGCATGACACTTGTCAGAGATGTGTACTGATAGGCCTTCACCACTGCACTTCAAACATAGAGTAGATCAGTTACAGCTATTGCAATCATATAGACAGATACAGCCATGTTTGGTTCCCTGGTTTTTTAAATAAATTACAAAAAAATAAAATTCAGCTTCAATCCAAACAATTATATAATATTTTTTTTTTAAAACAAAAGTTAATTAAACTTTTCAACATTTCATCCAATCATTTGCCTAGATTTCAGTGCAAAGTAAAAAGATATAAAAACCAAAACAAAAGCACCCTAAAAAAAATTCCATCTTTAGTTTCTAGTTTATTCTTTCTTTTTTTGGAAGTAAATTATTTTCTAGCTAATTTAGCAAAGTATGCATTAAGATTGATATTATTGTCCACCAATAAGGGTAATTTGGGTTGTGAAGTATCCTCCACATTTGATAATTGCACAATTACATGCTGCATTGATCTGTTTATTCAGCACTTTCACAATTTGTTTCTTTGTTATTTAAGAAACCTAACTTCTGTACACTGGCAGAAATAAACAGATCACCACCAAAAAAAAAACCCTTGGAAAGGGAAACATTCTTATATTATGAATTAAGTCCCTCCTCCTTACTAACTCTGAAATGAAAAGAAGAGAGAGTCGCCCCCCTCCTCTCTCCTACTCTCTAAACACCCATATATTTTTGGTCTCATTAAATTGGATATAGCTTGAAAGATTAAGCGCCTTGCAGTCCAATTTAAAATATAAAAATTTGACAGAAACCCATGCAATGACCATCAACAGTTTTGTAAGTGTAAAACCAAATCCGCTCTATCACATATGTACTCAATACCTTATTTAAGCCTAATTTTTTAAAATTTCAAGTTGTCAATTATATGAAAATCTTCCCGAAAACTGAGAACATTTACTAGATAATTCTTTCATTAAAGAAAGTTTACTTCCAAATAAAAAAAGAATTTGAATTTTCTTTTCTCCCTTTCAAATTTAAATACTTTTAGATACTGTCAAACTTTCACAATTGTAACCATTCTCCCTTGGTTTTTCTCACCAATTTTTTTTTATAATTAATAAGAATTTTATTACCATGAATAGGCATAGCCCGAGTACACAAGAAGTATACAAGAGGAAATACCTACACACAATGACTAAAAAGATAGATTAAACTAGATTAACTCCAACACATCATCACCGTTCATTACATTAGCCTTAGCCCATAGACATAGAGTTTTAAAGTAAAATTCCCAAATTTCTTCCATCGATCATTTTTTGTCTTCAAAACATCTCCCATTCTTTTCTAGCCATAAACACCACATCAAGCACGAAGGAATAATTTCCCAAATGGCTGCAATAGGTAGGTTCCACCCAGCATACCTCCAACAAGCTAGTAAATTCACCTCATGCTTTGGAATCACCCAAGAAATACCCATCCTTCCAAAAATGACATTCCACAAACTATCAGCCACCTCACAATGGAGAAACAAGTGATTAACTGATTCGTCATCTTTCTTTCACACAGAACACCAATCAACAATACAAAGACCACACTTAGATTTTTTATAGTCAGAATTTTATCATGAGACACTAGCCAACAGAAGAAAGCTTCCTTACTTGGCATTTTAACTTTCCAAATACTTTTCCAGGGGTAATCACTTACACTTTGGCAGGTTAAAGCATTATAATAGGAGTGTACTGAGAATCTGAAATTTCTTTCATGAATCCACAACAATCTGTCTACACTTCCTTGGACAATCTCCAACTCATATAATCTGCTGAGAAATCTGAAATTACTTTAACTTCCCAGTCATTTACATTTCTCACAAAGTCAACAGTCCATTGAATGCTATTATTCAAAAAAAGAGAAAGAATCAGCCACAGTTGCATCTTGCTGCCTTGCAATCTGAAAAAGTGAAGAAAATTCATCCTTGAGGGTTAACTCTCCATACCAATTATCATGCCAAAAGTGAATTCTTGATCCATACCCCACCTTAAATTTGACATGTTTAACAAACTCCCCCCAACCCATTCGAATTGACTTCCATAATCCCATCCCATAAGCTCCTTTTACCTCATTTGAACACCAACTACCCCACATACCCCCATATTTAACATCTATCATATTTTTCCATAATGCATCTTTTTCTAAATGATATCTCCATAACCATTTCCCACAAAGAGCTTTATTAAAAAGCCTCAAGTTACGCACACCCAAACCACCATTTGAAATCGGTTGACATACCTTATCCCAACTCATCAAATGATATTTTTTTTCCTCCCCTTTACCTCCCCACAAGAAATTCCTATAGATCTTTTCAATTTTCATAGAAACCCCAACTGGTAAAGGAAAGAGAGAAAGGAAATATGTTGGGAGATTGGACAGCGTACACTTGATTAAAGTGATTCTACGCCCTTAAGACATATATATATATATATATATAATTATTTCCAGCTAGCTAACCTCCTCTCAATCTTCTCAATCACTCTGTCCTAAATCGAAACAGATTTATGTGAGGCACCCAGGGGAAGACCAAGATATGTCATAGGCAGTAACAATATTTTACACCCCAAAATATTAGCCAGATCTGAAATATTTGACGCTCAGCCCACCAGTACTATTTCAGACTTGATTAAGTTAATTCTCAATCCCGACACAGCTTCAACAATTATATTGGCTTTCTTTCACCCTGTAGTTGCCACCGAAACCAACTTGTGTGATAGACAAAAATAAAATAAAATAAAACAAGAAAGAGGTAACATTTTCTTCCCTAGGGGTTGGCTCAAGTAGTAAAGGCCTTGGGATTGGGGGTATATGCCCCCAATGTCTACGGTTCAAATCCCTTTGGGTGCAAACAATCTCTAGGGGCCCTCGGATTGGGGTATTTTTCCCTTGAATTACCCGAGGTGCACTTGCGAGAAACTCCTTGCCGAGAGACTGTGCAGCCACGAGATCAGTCGGGATGCTGTTCTTGGACACCCGGTGCCAATATAAAAAAAAAAAAGAAAAAAAAGAAAAAGAAAAAGAGGTAACGTTTTCTTCTTCCTTTCACCACTTTTCCTTCTATTTACGTATTATTTCCTATAAAAAAAATTTCTTTACAAATTCATGAATCATATTATAGGCTCACACATACATTGTTGCCTATTAGTCAATACTTAAAAATATTCTATAAATTGTTAAAAGTGTATTATATTGTGTGCACTTAGAGAATATACATCTGCTCAAACCACTGAAAGTAATTTAATTTACTTTTCAAAGTTAGACATCTTGTATATGTGTTAACATTGTGGAGGGGGGTGGAAAGCAAAGCAGGGGTTCCCTGGCTCATTGATGAGGAGAGGGTGTCGGTGGATGGGATTCCCTTCCAGGGGTAGATGAGTAGTATATCTGCAGAAAAACCAAAGGGAGAAAAGAGATTTTTCTTTTTCCTGCTATGAGATCTCTGTTATTTGGTTCTGGGTCCAACTATCACACATTTACAACATAAGTTTGTAAATCACATTACTCAGGTAACTTCTAGAAATATAAAGAAAAATTGAATTTCAAGGAAAATTGGGTCCACTAGCAATTTATAATACAAGCCATGAAGAAGATAGGGAGCTTTAAAGAGCCCTAAAAGGTTGCATTTTAATTTAAATCCAACATAGAAAAAAAAAACAAATGAACAATGAACATATATACAAGTGAAAAGCTACTATGCCGCTAGTTAGTGACCACTCCATTTGACCACTCAGTGAAAATATATATATTTTTTTACTTAATGATTAAAGAAGTGATTTTTAGTGTATTAATGTATTTAGTTTATTTTTTAAAAGTATTTAAAAATGAAAAAAAAATGGGATAAAAATAAAAGATGAATTTTACACTTGCGGTCACTTGCAGCGGTAAACTGCAAGTGGCACACTGGCCCGAATCTATATACAATGTATCAGACTAAACAACAAAACTTCAGACTAAATAAATTCAACATGGAGAACAATATAGAGATCCTCACCAAGAAAATTGCCTTCTACATCTACCAATCCAAGGGGTATGTAGTAATACCATTTTGCCTGCACAGGGTTTTTTTTAAAAGGATAACATTGCCAGCACTTAAAGATTTGGCATAAGAAAAAATAAGTAAAGACAACCATGAAAGGAGGAAAAAAGTATTGGGCCCTTTCACTTCATCTTGCACTAAAATATCTTGTAAGTACCAATACCGTTAATCTATTTCACTGTATCATCAACCAGGGTCAGTTGACCAAGATTTATTCTACTCATCCACCCCAAAAATCATTAAAACAACAATTTTTATGTCATGACTCTTGTCATTTCTTTTTTTATAATTTCTGTCATTTCATTGAGCAAAAATGCTGTTCCCTTAAGAAAGGCTCAAATTTTGGCAATTTCATATCACACGCATTGGACCTTGGTAGGATGCTACCAAAGACAGTCTTTCCTGCATATATCACACACATTGGACCATGACTTCCATATAGAATTCCAATTTTCTATATTTTAAATTCAATAGTTGTTCCATATTAAGAGATAAAATCGGTGAAGGGTTGAAACAACATGATCACATGAGATTTCCAGACTAACCTCTACCAGAAACCTGACTGTTATTTTACAGACTCTAATGTTCTATTACTCAACAGCTTGGTGCTGATTCTTTTATTTTATTGTTTTTCCTTATTTGTATATTGGCCAGTAAAATCATGATTGCAGGAACTGATTTAGCACTTGACTTGGTTCAATTAGGAAACCCTTTTAAGATGAAACCCATATTTGGTTTTCAAACCAGAAAGTCTCATGCCCAAATAACACAAAGCAACATCATGGCTTCCAACCATTACAATTAGTCATCTCTCTGTAGCAGTCAGAGCTAGTGGACTCTAATTTATATTCCATCAAAATAAGTTCTATGCTATATACTTTAAGGATTGGCTTCAAGAATTATTTAAGCATATCCATGGCAAACACCTTGCTTGGCTTAATAAATCATCTCAGCATCTCTTCTAGGCTACACGTATCCTATGCTTATATTGCAATCTACTAATTGGATAACATTGGAATGCTGGTGTCTCAGACATGAAAATGAAATTAAATAGTAAATAAAAGCCAAGACGATAACCTTGAGTGCTTTCTTCCGATACAGCATGATACTTCCATAGATAATCGCCAAGAACACATAGTTTAGGAAAGACTGTGAAGTTGGGGCATTAATTCCTACAAGCCATTACAGAATATTATCAAAAAGGGGAGTTCGTTTTGGGGGCCAAATTATGAAAGATGATGGAATACATTTCCAGAAAAAGAGAGTAAACAATCTGTTATCTGAAATATATATCAGACATCTGTATCAATAACAAAAATGCTCCCTTTCTTTCTTTATTCTTCCTGTTATTTTTTTGTGGGGGTAAAAATCAACAGATATAGACACACACACATTTACATACATACATGTAAGAAACTTAAAAAAAATACCACACTCAAACCAACTAAGCAACAGTTCATCTTGAATATAAAATTAATTATTCAATAAAATTTGAGCAAAAAAGCATATCCTTCGGTGTATGTTTGGGATTGCGGTGGGTAATATAACTTTAGCTTAAGACTTATAGTTGTAGGGTTTAAGTAATAAGCTCTACTATCAAAAAGCTATTTATTATTTGGTAACCATATGTCTAAAATACTTTCAAACATGTTATATTGTTTGGAATATAAAAAAGTATTTTTTGAGGTAGAAATGACATAAAAGTTCATTTGAAAGCAGTAGTTGCCTGTCATAAGATCTATGGGCAAAGCTGTAATTATCTAAAATAAACCGCAATACACATTTTACATATGATATAATCCATCAATGCATAAACATAGGCATATTGGCTTCCTCGGGGAAAATCAGAAAAATAAAATACACGTTTAAGTAAAATCTTAATTCCTAAACGGATATCTAAAAGAAACAATAACTTCAACAAAATTTAAAACGGCAAAGAACAAATGCACACTCCAAAATGTTTGGAAACTACAAAAGTATCAAAATAATTCTCGAAATCTACTTAATTTTCAATAAATTATCAACATGATTATTCTGAGTCCTTACGATCAGAATGTAAACAGGGGACAACTTTGCCAGTGGAATCATATTAAAATATAGCTCTGGTTGAGACAGCAAATGAAAGAAGATGTAACATGCATGAAAGAAGCCATACCTCTTTTAGAGAGCTCCGAAGACGTGAAGCCAGTGGAAGTAATCAAAAGCGAGAGAAACTGTCCCAACCCAAGACCTATCAACGTTTTCTTGGTCCAAAACTCATTAAAGTTAATCATTTTCTTCTATTCCTCCACCGAACACAAAACAAACAAGCAACCAAGACGAAATATTCATCAAACACCCAAGTCAAAGAATAAGAAGAATATTCAGGTATCCATTCGTAGAAGCTATATTTCTTAAGCGTATATAGGCTTCAGGGGTCTGAAATTCAGCACTTCAGTATCAAATACCAACTTTCGAGTTTTTCTCGGTATTGAGCCCGGAAAGGGCTCCTGATAAAATGCGAACAGAAGTGACAGCGTGATGTTTTATCTGAGATGACAAAGTGAATACACGGATGTGGGAGTTTCCAAAATCCTACGAAAAAGAGTTTGCAGCCGTTGAATTGTGAGAAGTGGTGGCAAAAATGACGCGAGCTATTTCCTTTTGCACTGTTTCGCTTTCTGCGCCGTTATCAATGACGAAAACAATGAGTAAAAAACAAACGAAAGGAATCTATTAATTATTAATAATAATTGAGCTGGCCTGTGCCCTCCTCTCCGGTCCCCAAACCTTGTAATTATTTCTTTGAAAGAAAGAAATAAATAAATTATATGTAAACTATCAATGTATTGGATTAAGTGAAATTATATTTGCAATCGTGATTGTGTAAGTGGCGTGCAGTTATTTTAAAAAAAATGAATTAATATGAAATTCACAAAAAAAAAATTAACTTTTTAATCGTAGACCCCATTCTTTTTTCAAAGCGATTGCGTGACATTTATAATTTTACGACTATATGTAGCATTGCTCTTGGATTAATTTCATTTAGGATTGTTTAGGATATTAGATCATGTGTTAAAGGCTTGTAGTTTGATTTGTATAATTTCTAATCTCTCAAATAGAGTTTAAGAGTTCAAAATCTCCCTCTCCTAATAAATAATAATAATAAAAAATGGTAGATGATGTTTATCTCATTATTTCTTTTTAAAAAATTACTTAAATATAAAATATTTTTTAAATTAAAATTTTTAATATTTTTATTTAATAATTTCTAATCATTATAATTTTTCAAAATTTTTAAATAAAATAAAAATAATAATACAAGTTGTATGGTACATATATTATTTGTTTTCTCGACAACCGTGACATCAAGCACCATGATGGTTGGTGGAGTTAAGTTGGTCAAATACTTTATTTTTATTTTTCTAATGAGTTCAAAACTCTCAAACCTCAAATGTACATTAAAAAAAAAAAAAAAAGATAGATAATGTTTATCTCATTATTTCTTTTTTTAAGTATAACTTGAATATAGAATATTTTTTAAATTCAAATTTTTAATAATTTCATCTAATAATTATCTAATTATTATAATTTTTCAAAATTTAAAAAAAAAATAATAATAATAATACATCCTGTATGGCAAATATATTATTTATTTTCTCGACAACCGTGACATCAAGCACCATGATGGTTGGTGGAGTTAAGTTGGTCAAATACTTTATTTTTATTTTTCTAATGAGTTCAAAACTCTCAAACCTCAAATGTACATTAAAAAAAAAAAAAAAGATAGATAATGTTTATCTCATTATTTCTTTTTTTAAGTATAACTTGAATATAGAATATTTTTTAAATTCAAATTTTTAATAATTTCATCTAATAATTATCTAATTATTATAATTTTTCAAAATTTAAAAAAAAAAATAATAATAATACATCCTGTATGGCAAATATATTATTTATTTTCTCGACACCCGTGACACCAAGCAGCATGCTGGTTGGTGGGGTTAAGTTGTTCAAATACTTTATTTATGTTTCTAATGAGTTCAAACCCCCCCTCCCCTAAATGTATATTAAAAAAAATATATGGTAGATGATGTTTATCTCATTAATTTTTTTTAAATATTACTTAAATATAAATTATTTTTTAAATTGAAAATTTTAATATATTCATCTAATAATTATCAAATAATTATAATTTTTCAAAACTTTCAAATAAAATAAAAATAATAATATAACTTATATGGTACATATGTTATTTGTTTTCTCGACGACTGTGACATCAAGCACAATGCTAGTTGGTGGAGTTAAGTTGTTCAAATACTTTATTTATGTTTCTAATTAGATCTTGATTGTTTCAATGACCTTCTCATTGCGGTTAGAAGCTGTTTTTTGCTTTTTGCTCCAGCATTGCCTAGAGTTTATTAATTCAAAATTTTTGAGTGTAAAGTAGTATCTTCTGATTCCATGTATTGATTGCTAGGAAACTTGCTAGCACCTCATAAATATTGCTTGGTTGCTTTTGCTGCACCATATGTGCCTCTTAGGTCCCATTTGTTTACAAGATTCAGATAAGATCAACTCAGATCAGTCTAATTTTAAACTGAGTCTAATATCTAAAAACACAACTTTTAAATTACTAAACTTATTTAGAACCCATAACTTTTTTCAACTCAACACATATTTATATGTGGAACTTACAACATTTTTTAATTTTTCATAAAAACTCATCTTAATATCCAAATACATTTGAACTTAATTTAGACGAACTCTATATAACTCACTCCACCTACTCAATTCACTAATATTCATAAATAATTCAGCTCAGCTCAACATCCAAACACAAGTTTGAGCTGTGGTGTGTTAAAGGAATAATGGGGGGGAAGAAGATCTTGTTTTATTGAAGAAAACATCATGTAAACATGTATTTTGTCATTTACAAACATCATTTCTAAGTTGTGCTTTTAAGCTTCATTTCAAAACCATGCTATGTTAGGTCTCAGTGACAAGTGATGGCTGTCAAGCTTTTGTTCCTCCATTTTTTGCACAATTCCAAAACTGTGGTTGTTTGATAATAGGTGTAGGGTGTGGCCCATGGACTCCTATTGGGCAATGAGGAAAATCTATGGGTTGAAGTTAAGTTGATGGACTTTTCAACTGCACTGCCTTTTTTAATGCTCACACTGATATGCTATGGCACTTTGATCAGGTAAGTTTTATTCACTATACTCTCTCTCTCTCTCATAATCCAAATTTTTTAGGCCCAACCCAAGATTTATTGTCCTTATACTCAACCCAACCCAGTTTCAAAAATTAAATTAAAAAGAATCCACAACAGTATCGTTTTGGAACAAACCTTAAGACCTCATTTGGATGCAGAGAACAACTGAGAGCAGCTGAGTGTGTTTATTTTTAGGTTGCCTTGAACATCCAAACACACATTTTATTGACAAGTGAGTGCAGTCCAATTTTGAACTCATTGGTTGGGCCCCACAACTGACAAACACATGTTTCCCTTTTTCTTCCATGTTTCCATCTCTCTCACTTTCTCTTTCCCATTTCCCCTCAACAACCCATCTCCTTTCCTAGTGTCAAAACCCACAGAAGTTGATGGGAACCAAGACAGACCTACTCTGAAAGATCCTTTGTAAATTTCAGATGGGCCAATTACAAGATCGAGAGTCAAGAAGATCAAGGAAGCAATGCAAGGATTAGTATGAACTACTTGAGAAGAAGCTAGCAAGAGCCCAACACTCAAGATGGGATTGAAAGAAGAAGAACCAGCTTTAATCCACTTGATCCAATATGTGGAAAACTTGACTTGGATATATGGCCTTTAGATATTAAGGCTTTCAATTTGTTTTAAGAATTTTTATTATTAGTTTTGAATAAGTGGGCTTGAGGATGCTTAACCCACATATGTCTTACTTATTTGAACTAGGGTTTAGAAGTATTGTAGCATGACACTGTTCACGCTACGGTACTCGCGGTTACTGTTCACTAAGGACATTTTTTAGAGAAAGGGTCTCAAATTTTAGTCTAGGGTTTTATCATGTTTTGGCGAGGGTATTTAAAGGATGTAACCAGCCATTTCAAGGTAGATATTTTATTTCAAATTTTAATTGTGAGTGAGTTTTCTCCTCTTGTTCTTGATTGAACTCTTAAATTTATCAAAAGTAAATCACAACCTTTGTGGCGTTTCTCCTTGTAATTTAGGTTCTTGAGACGGGATTTCAACGGGTCTAGATTTTAATATAATCTAGGTTCTTGAAACGAATTCTTAAGGGTCTAAATTTTCCATCCATAGACTTAATTTTGGCTTTCTTGGGTTAGTTTTCCAATATTGTTGTTGGATCTCAAAACGAGTCGATTGAGGTTCATATCAGAAGTAGCCTACGAAAAATTGACAAAAATAATACTGGTTCAACGGAAGCCATGTTGGGTTTTCCTCATATGCTGGACCTCTCTCTCATTTTTGTCTATTTTTCCGTTACTTGGCACCGATGGCTGTAAGTGCAGCTTGTACAAAATTTTCTTTCTTTTGTAGGTTAGGCGCCGGTAGTGAGAATAGAATGTCAGGTGAACAATGGAATTTAATGGTGGGGACCTATTTGTTTTACAACTTCTTATACATATATCTAAACTCATCTTAACATCCAAATACATATAAACTCATTTTAAGTGGACCTCACAAAACTTATTCAACCATCTCAACTCATTGCTATTCATAAAAAACTCAGCTTAACTCAATATCCAAATGCAGCCTAAAATCTCTTTTTTTCTTGCCTTTTCCGTCTAGCGCCCCATGTTTATTTCATTTTCTCCCCCCACCCTCTCTCTCTCTCTCTCTCTCTCTCTCTCTCTCTCTCTCTCTCTC
Organism: Carya illinoinensis; assembly: GCF_018687715.1. Taxonomy (NCBI): domain Eukaryota; kingdom Viridiplantae; phylum Streptophyta; class Magnoliopsida; order Fagales; family Juglandaceae; genus Carya; species Carya illinoinensis. The sequence continues at coordinate 16,262,124 of NC_056753.1, read as the reverse complement.
TCTCTCTCTCTCTCTCTCTCTCTCTCTCTCTCTCTCTCTCCCCATCTATGTTTGTTTCCTCTCTATTTCATTTTCTCCATCTTTCTCCTTCTTTTCCCATGATTTACGTCTTCTGCTTCACTCCACCAATCAAAGCTGACAGTCTCGCCATGAGATCTCATCGTGGGTGTGATTTCCACACCCAAGCCTCATGGTTTACCACCGATTGAAAACCTCCCTCTCCGTGCAACCATTTCTTCCTCTCTCTCTCTCTCTCTCTCTCTCTCTCTCTCTCTCTCTCTCTCAGATTTCATTGTAGCCTAAGCTTGATTTGCCACCGTTACTCTCTATTTGGAAACAGTAAGCCTCTATTGACTTCCTCTCCCTCTCTTTCTCTCTCCCTAAATCTTGGTTTCTCATAAATTCCCTTCACATTCTCTCTGTTTTGATAAGAGGGCAAGTTCAGGAGAATGAATGAAGAAAATCTATATTAATTTCAGTAAAAGTTACATAAGACTCTGTTTCTTTATATATACACAGAATAGAAGTGGGAAAATGAAAAATGCAAATACATAATCATAACTAACTTCTCTACTATGAACTAAGTACACTAATTACAATGACTATAGTTAATACTCCCCCTCAAGATGGAAAATGAACGTTGATTATACCCATCTTGGATAACAAAGTTGAGAAAGAATTAAACGTTAAGGGTTTGGTTAATAAATCTGCAAACTGATGAGCAGATGGAACATGTAAAGTGCGAATAAGCCCAACTTGTAGTTGACCACAAACAAGATGACAATCTAGTTCAATATGCTTCCTATGTTTGTGGAAGACAAGATTTGCTGCAATATGAAGTGCAACCTTATTGTCACAGAACAGCAATGTAGGTTTTGAGTGTGAAGTATGAAGATCTTGAAGCAAATGTCTAATCCATGTGAACTCACAAACAATAGTAGCCATGGTATGGTACTCAGCTTCGGCAGAGGATCTAGATATAGTTTGTTGTTTCTTGGACTTCCAAGAGATGAGAAAGTCTCCAAGAAAGACAAAATTTGGTAATAGATCATCGAGTATCAGGGCAAGATGCCCAATCAGGATCAGCAAAGGCCTTGAGTTGAAGAGTAGATGTTGTAGGAAACAACAAATCATGTCCAGGAGTGGCTTTGATGTGCTACATGAAGATGAGGTTCATAGGGAGCTTCTAGATACTGACTAAGTGCATGTATAGAGAATGTGATATTTGGACATGTGAGTGTTAAATCCAGCAATCAACCAATCAATCTTTGATATATGGATGGGTCAGAAAGCAAAGAACTTTCAAATTTACTAAGCTTTAAATGTTGTTCCATAGGAGAGTAAATAGGCTTAGCACCCAAAAAAGCAATGTCTTCCAAAATATCAAAAACATATTTCCTTTGACATAAGAAAATACCCTTGGCTGATCGAACCACTTCTAACCCAAGAAAAAAATTTAAATGTCCAAGATCTTGGTGATACCTAGTATTTATTGTGTTTTACTTATATAACTATTTAATTTATTAGTAATATCGGTTCTCTTGTTTTAAATTTAGTGTGATTTTCGTTGTATTATTTTATAATTTCTAAGTTGTAAAATTTATTTTGATGTGATTCCTTGATATTAATTCTTGTTTATCATTTAAATTGCTCTTTACCTTAAATTATTTTATTGTTGGGTTTAATCATTTTATGCTATTTTATTAATATCTAGCTGTAGTATTTTTAATTTCCTTGTATCTATTTTATTGTATCATTTTTATTTTATTGGACCTTTATTTTTCAAACTGGGCTTGTTTTGAGGGTATTTTTCTTCTATTTTGGGCCTAGCCCAGTCGGCTTTGGAAGCCCAACCCATTGCCTTTAGCCCAACCCTCTCTTTTCCCTCAAATGACATCGTTTGGCTTCATGCCCTTAGGGCTTAATTCCTTCCTTCTTCTCCTCAGCTGCATGCTACTTCTTCTCTTCTTCTTCTTCTTCTTATTCTTTTTGGTTTATTTCCTTTTCTTTAGCAATCTATGTGCTACCACTTCCTCTCTTCTTCTTCTTCTTTTCATTTTTTTTTCCTCTTCCGCAAGTCTAGGTTGTGCCGCAACCTTCATCTTCATTTTCGATTCTTCTTCCTTTGGCAAAACCAGTACGTGCAGTCGTTGCTCCTCCATTTTCGAATGGGTATTTTCTTGCATGTTAATCTCTTTGATCTTGCTTCTTTTTTTCTCCAAACCAAACCCTCTTTTCTTCTTTTTTGCATTTTATTTCCTCTGTTTTCTTTTCTCCATTTTTGTAGCTCAAACAGTGAGCCTCCATGCCCTTTTCTCTCTCTGTGATTTTCCTTGGTATTTTTGTGTTCCAGTTTGTGAAATCCCCTTGCATTTCCATTTGTTTTGGCCTTACCCATGCCCTGCCTTTAGCTCCATTTTCGTACTCTGTTTTGGCCCCTTACCATATCATGTTTTGATCCTAAGCAATGAGCTCCATCTTGGTCTGTGTGGTTATTTTTCTCTTGCCATGAACACCACATTTTCCAGCTACCATCTTTTAGATTTTTATCCTGTAAATCAACCTACTTTCTTCCTCAGATTTCACGTTGAATTTCCTTATTTTCAAGTCTCATTTTCATCTCAAAATTGTGTTTGTTGAGGATTTTATTTCGGGTCGCTTTTGGCGTTAAACCAGGTGCTTTGCGCTTGATCTTCCAAAGTCTTACCTTTTCATCATTTTAAGTAATTTTTCAAAGAATTTTATGAGATTTAAATATATTTTTACACTAATATATTTTCTGCAATCTGGTTGGTTGTGCCGAGCCTTGTGTTCGAGGAGTGTATAGGTTGGGTCAGATTGGAGGATGAGACTGTTTGTGGAATTGAATTCTACTTGAGTGTTTTTATATTGCGTTTGGTGTCATTATATTCATTGCATGCATGTTCATGTGATGTAAATAAAAACTGGGTTTTCATGTGAGAAAGGATTTTTGAGTGCGTGCGTATCATAATCCCAAGCCAAGATGGGGTATTATCTCAGTAGAGCTCCTCTAGTCACTCGAGAGAGTAATATACTGAGTGACATCCCATGAATTGTTGTTTGGCTACAATGGGATTGAAAGAGATGGTAACACTCACGTTCCGATTCCTTGGCCCCTCTTACTGACAGGAGTTAGAGGATGCTTAGCCAAGAACGTGTGGGGTACAGAACTGGATATCACACTTTATGAAGTCATATGCACGGTTATTATCCATGATGTGACGAAGGGAGTCAGGATGTGCAAATGGTCCTTAGGAAGAGATCATGGTGTATACAAGATAATTTGGATAATGGGCTATTTTATGGGAAAATGGTAGATTTTGATAAATGGATTTTTGGACCATTTGCTCGGAAAATTATGGTTTTATATTTGGCCATTTTTGTGAAAATGGTGGTTGTTTTCCATTTTCTGGGAAAATGACAAATTTTGATAAATGGATTTCTGGACCATTTTCTGAGAAAATAGTGGTTTTATATTTGGGCTATTTCTGTGAAAATGTCAGTTGTTTATTTTAATGGACTTGTTTTGGGTCAAATGAGATTTTTGGCGTGCATTAAAAAAATGATCATTTTCAAGAGAAATGATGTTTTGTTCTCATGCATGTTGGTGTGTAAATGTGTTTTTATCACTTGGATTGTTTGGTTGGTTATTTACTGAAATTCATAATCTCACTTGGTATTCTTCCCTACGATTCTGTTTTATGGAATCATAGATTTTGATCCAGATGAGGATGTCGAGGTTGAGGTTTTGGCTCCTTTAAAGGAGTGACCTAGGGCCGCTTTTTGTGTCTTGAGATTGTTTCCCGCTTTTGATCATGTATTTTGGTTTGTATTATATTTTTATTGGATAACTGTATAACTTTTTAAAGCAATTTTAGTTAGGGAAATATGTGTTTCAAATTTCTGTACTTAGTTGACTATCTTTTATTTACCCGTTGTGATCTTTGTTGTACACTTTCTTGCATGTGCACATACTGTCGTTTGGGGTGTGTAACCCATATTATCATCATCCTGATATCACGATTTCCGCGTTTCTGTACATAGGAGTCAAGGGCGTCACAATCTTTAAGCTGGAACTCATTGTGCAACAATGCTTTAAATACATAAACAGATTCTTCATTATTACTAGCAATCAATATGTCATCGACATATACTAATAATGCAATGAAAGAATCTCCTTATAAACTTGTAAAAAGAGAATAATCAGATTTTGATTGAACAAAACCACGTTTTAGGAGGCATAAAGAAAACTTAGCAAGCCATTGTCGAGATGCTTGTTTTAATCCATATAAAGACTTTTGCAACTTGCATACCTGAGACTCCCCTTTAGAGCCAAATCCAGGTGGCAAAGCCATGTACTTTCTCATTGAGCTCATCATGTAGAAAAGCGTTATTAACATCGAATTGAATTAAACACCAACCATGCACAGCAGCTAAAGAAAGTAAGCATCTAATTGTTACCATTTTAGCAACTGGTGATAAGGTTTCCAAGTAATCTAAGCCCTATTGTTGTGTATAGCCTTCTGCAACCAATCAGGTTTTGCATCTTTCAATAGCCCCATCAGATTTAAACTTGACACAGTAAACCCATTTACATCCTATGGCAGTCTTACCAGTAAGCAGATGAGTTAACACCCAAGTGTTGTTTTTCTCCAATGCCAGTAGCCATAACCTCACACCAATGAGGAATTTTAATGGTTTAGTGGAAGAATTTGGGTTAAAGTGAGTAGAAATAGCTAGAGCAAAGTTTTTGTGAATGGATGACAATTTTTTAAGGCTTACCTGGACCATTGCTGTGAGAAGACTGAATAGGCATAGGCATGGAAGAAGAGACCATATGATAATTATAGTCATACAAGTATCCAGGAACTTTTCAAGGTATAGAGGGTTTTCTTATTATAGGTATAGAGTCAATGGAAGACTGTAGAGGATTTTTTTGATTGTAGTGGATTTCCTGATTGTAGTGAATTTTCTAATTATAGAGAATTGGAGGTAGGTTCAACATTTGACAAACATGAGTAATGAAGACCAAGATCAGAAATAATGTGAGGTAAAACAACAATACGAGATTGGTAAGAATAAGAAGATGTATGATCGGAGAAGGAATGGAATGGAAAATTGTGTTCATGAAAATGAACATCACAAGATACAAAAGTGTCTAAATCAAGAAGTTTGTAGCCTTTGACACCGAAATGGTAGCCAATGAAAACACAATGTCTTGCTCGAGGAATAAACTTAGAACGATGGGAAGCCAATGTGGATGCAAAACAAAGGCAACCAAATACATGTAAATGATTAGAAGAATGTGTTTGATTGAAGAGAAGTTCATCAAGAGATTTATGATTTAATAAAGGAGAAGGTAATCTGTTAATGAGATAAGGAGCAGTTAATAAACAATCTCCCCAGTAAGATAGAGGTAAATTGGACTGAAATCTGGGGGCACAAGCAATGTTAAGCAAGTGTTGATGCTTATGTTCCACAATAGAGTTTTGTTGGGGAGTTTCAACACAACTAGTTTGGTGAATAACTCCCGTAGTGCATAGAACTCAGTCATGGCAAACTCAACACCATTATCAATATGGAAATTTTAATTTTTGTACTGAATTGAGTTTCTACCATGCTAAAAAAAGATTGAACTAATAGCACTCACAATGGCTCATGTATAATACAAAAAATGTAAAATATTTGAAGGAATGTTCATAAAATGAGCTCCATCTGATTAGGTAAAATATTTTATAAAATATAAGTTGCTATAATAACTCGCTACATGTAGCGGGTACTGTTCATCATTCAAATAATTTTTTTATTATTTATATTTCATTTACTCCCTCATTTCCTTTTACTGTTTCTACATTTCAAACCTTATGTGGTCTGAAAACCAGGAGGATATCCATGGAGTTTATAGCATTTGTCAACAACGTGGCTAAGAATTCCACAATGAGAAAATCCAGCAGAAAAGAAATTAGAGGATCCTATTTCTCTTTGACTCTCTTCTTGCAACACAAGAGAAAAAACCTTGTTGATAGATGGTAGTGGATCCATCAACAAGATTTGACCACGGACATGCAAGAAATTATCATTTAATCCCATTAGAAATTGAAGGACACATTAATGTTGGCGGTAGGAAATCAAAGTGTTTAAAGCACCACAAGTGCAATTAGAGAATGGACAATAGTTCTGAAGTTCATCCTAGAGAGTCTTGAGATGAGTGTAATAAACACTCATAGACAATTGATCTTGAGATAGGGAAGAAATAGCTTTTTGTAGATGAAAGATCCGTGGACCATTACGTTTCCTAAAGTGCTCTCTCAGGTCATGCCACATCTCAAATGCAGAACTAGCATAAATCACGCTAGAAGCAATCTATTTGGAAATAGAGTTCAAGATCCAAGAAAGAATCATGCTATTGCAGCCATTCCAAGCAGTGAATAAAGGATCATTAGAACCAGAGGGTTGTAAAATGGTGTCATTGACAAATCTAACTTTTTCCTTGGCTGTCAATGCCATCATCATTGAGTGACTCTAGGTATGATAGTTCTCATGTGTAAGAGGATGTGTAACAAGAATGGAATCAGGATTGTCACTGTGATGAAGATAATAAGGACTGGAAATGTCCTCTATGACAAGGGTGGTAGGAGAATTAGTGGTGGAATTAGATGAAGAGTTCGTCATGAGAGATTAATTTGATACAATGATAAGAGGGCAAGCTCAGGAGCATGAATGAAGAAAATCTATATTACTTTCAGTAAAAGTTATATAACACTCTGTTTCTTTATATATACACAGAACGAGGTGGGAAAATGAAAAATACAAATACATAATCATAACTAACTTATCTACTATGAACTAAGTACACTAGTTACAATGACTACATTTAATATGTTTCTCAATCAATCTCTCCATCTATATCAAACATGGCTAATCACCACCACATGACACCGTCAGATGCCTCTGCGACCCAAACCACCCCCATGCATTCTTCTTTAGTTGTAGATGCCCAAGCCAAGAAGTAGGGACCCACCTTCGTCCACTAAAATAATAGCTCTGTCGCACCATACGAGATGAACACTGAACCATCATGCAACAACTACTTAGTTTGGGTATGCCTCTCATCCTTCGTTAATCTGAATAATACTATTAATTAAGATCGAGGTGTGTATAAAGGTGTATGATGTTGTATTGAACATGTAGAAAAATTTTATGTTTATGTATATATGGATGTTTATATATATATGGAGGTATATGGACAAATCAATCCCAACACTTCACATTGATTTGTATTACTTGTTGTGAATCTATGTAGTAGCTGCGGGCCCTTATGAAATGTTAGGATTAAAATGTTGTGATGTAGTTGTTGTGCCCTGTGAAATGTTGAGATAAAATAGGTAATCATGACGTGGTTGGTGGGTTGTGCGAAGTGTTGGGATAAAATCTGTGTTGTGATTGGATGTTGTATATAGTGATGCGATAAGTGTGAATGCCTCTAATGGGCAAGGTTCAGAAAGTTATTTTATGGGTTGGAGTTTAGTAGTAACCAGCTTAGAAGAATCGGAACCATGTGAATTATTGTCGTAGAGTTGTTTAGTTGTGTCGGTTATTTTAGATGTGCCAATTAGTTTTATTAATTTATATTATGTTTAATTATGTCTAGGTGACGATCAATTTTGCTTAACACTGTTATGAGTAATTTTTAGAAAAGCTGAAGAGTTAGGTAAGTGAGGCTCTTATGCTAGACTTTGCATAAAAAGAAATTGACTGAGGTTGATTTTATGAAAAACATGCATATTTTTTAATGTGAAGAGTTACTTAAGCAAGGCTCCTTTATCTCTAGTGCACCTACTCTTGAAACAAAGTGATTTTTTTTTTTTGCATGGTCTTTCCTGTATGAACACTCTGAACTTTGAGAATAATAAGGTATAGATTTCATATTTTATTTATGCTCGATTGGCTGCTTGGGTTTGCACAACCCTACCACGAGAGGTAAATGAGGTCTCTATTCTGATATGATATTCAATTATGGCATGCCAAATGATTTTTAAATATGAATACTTATAAACAATCGCTCTGATATTTTTGATAAGATGTTATGTTCTGCATTTTGTTATTGGCTCATGTTTACCCACTGATATATGTTCATTTTTTATTGAGTTGTTAATAATCCACCCCTTATCTCCATAATATTTTTTAGATGATTTGTATGTTTCAACTAAGGCTCAAGAATATGAAGTATGGGCGAGACTATTTGAGTATAGTGGAATAAGTACAAAGAGGGGACTTTGATTTTGGAGAGTTTTGGTTATATTGATTTGTTATTTAGAATGCTGACGTTTACTTTGAGACTTTGTGGAGTTCTAGAGTAATTATATTAGAGTAGTCGTTTTGAATCAATGAGATTTATGTTTTATAGTGACTTTGGAGTTTGTTCTGTAAACTTGAGATATGATTTTTAAGTGTTAGGAAGTAACTCTTTAGACCTCTGTGTACGGTTGTTACACTCCCCCCACCCCCTCGAGGGCACTTTCCAAAAATTGCAGTTAGTTTTCATATGCATTTGCTACTTGGACAGGTCATGCTTGTGCATGGTTCAATCAAGTCATTATTTATGTCGTGTTCACAAAGCAGCTAAGTTGAACAAGTTACTTGAGGAGTGTAACTTCCCCTCTATTTGCATCCATTCAGGAATGGCTTTGGGGGAAAGGTATATATTCAGTTGCTTTGTTAGCTAGAAATTGATAATGAAAGTGACAAACTATTTGCTTATTAAAGAAAATTACACATTCAAGTGGTGGCTTAATCCTAAACAATTTGTGGTTAGTCTACTTTGTTGGTTAAAAAGTTGGAAGACTTGACGGAAGCAGTAATGAAAGGTGAAAACGGCAATGAAAATGCAAGGGGATCATTTGAGCCTGAGAAGAGCACATTGATGCATACTTGCTTGAGTTAATGTCAAAATATAGAATATTTAAGATGTACAAACTTAGGGTGCTTACTAAAGCATTTTGTATTTTGTAATGTAATGGCTAAATACCAAACGATGTAAATTTAATATGTAGTGGACTACACTGTGTATTGCATGCATTTTACATTTTACATAAAGAATATTTATTTATTTATTTATTTTTTACATTCATTTACTTAAAAAGGTAATTAATTTTTTCTAACTTTATTTATTTTCACATAAAATTTAGTTTTCCATTTTGATATATATTTATTATTAAGGACAATGTTTGATGCATTAATATTATGGTTTTCAACATCACTTTTTTCTTGAAAAGACTTTAATGAACTATAGGCTTTTATATAATAAAAAATTATGCTTTCCAACATCCTTTTTTCTTGAAATAAGTTTAATAAAATATAGCCTTTTATATAAAATAAAAAATAAAAAAATCTGGATATAACCCGACACCGAGATTTCTGGATTTTAAAAATCCAATTTCCCTCAAGTATTGGATTGGATCATGATAACTCGGTCTGGAACCTAGCCAGGGTTTCCAATTCAATACCTAGGTATGCCCAGGTAACTGTCACAGTCCAAGAAAGTGTACAAGGCCCCAATAATATGGTTAGAGCTGATATGATTGTTTGGGCTAGAGACCATCTTATTATTTTCTTTACTCATTGGGCTCTCTTTGTTTTAATTGGATTTTAGTGGTAGTGGGTTAATGGGTTGGACCCTTTAGGAGATTAGATTGAGAAATACTCTTAACCTATCTTATCTCATCTTATTATTATAATTTTTTAAATTTCTATACAAAATATAATAAACAATTCAACTTTTTTAAATTTCACTTCAAAATTTTCAAATCTCAAAACAATAATAATATTAAAAATAAGATTCTAAAAATATTTTATTTAATTTTAAATTTGTATTTAAAATTATCTCATGTCATTTCACTATCCAAATAACGTCTTAGAGTAGTTCTCATTAAAAATGATTGTTTTAGTGTGCTTTTAATCTAGGCCATATGTGGTTCAGCCTGTTCAAGTCTGCACATTATATGTAAGGAGCCGGGGCTTTACAAAAATTATTCTGAAATGTTAAAAAACTTTTCTCTATCTTTCTCACGTGGTAGTTGCAGAAAGCCACTGCTGCACCAACCTCTAGTTTCACGCTATATTTTTAGATTTGAGAGTTTGACCCCAGTGGAATTGATTTTCAGTTTCTCCACTCCTCACCATCACAACAAAAAACCATCCAGACTATATTCGAACCCGCAAATCTCTCTCACTCTCATCTCTCTACGTCTCTTCGAAGAGAAAACCCTCATAAAACGCAATCTTTCCTAAGTGTCTCAGTCTCTCCCCACATCTCACTCTTGGTCAAATTGAGACAAAACTATGTAGAATGTTGTCAACAAAGAGTGAAACAATGGTTTTCGTGTTGTCAAATAGTTGAACAATAAAAATAGATGACGAGTGCCTGACCAAATGGATCAGGTAGCTAAATATAGGCAAGCTCGCTCAATCTCTCAAGGGCTTGAGCCCTAAGTCCTCCCTAGTGAAGTAGGTGAAGTGGCCTAGGCAGCACCAATATTTTCTTTCTTTATCAATGGCATTGAGTTCAGCTCCAACCTCCTTCAAGATTGTTACACTTGCTTTTGTGATCTTGATTCGACGATTTCACCCATGTTCGGACATCAATTCAACTTCCTTGAATCATTCTCACTAGAGCTTCATTCTTGTTTCTTGTCCTTCGGACATTCTCATGAGGTTTTTACGGAGGCAAAATCATAGCTACTGGTGGAAGCTCCCATTCTCTCCACTTAGCTAAAGCTCAATGACCCTACTTTCCTCATCTCTTTGACCAGAGCAAGCCCAAAATTCAACTGTTCCTTAGCACTTCATCACCTAGCGCATAGGCTAAGGCCAAAGAAACCTATGGCCATGGTGTCCTTGACTTACCATCTCCTCCTTCTCCAGTTGGTCATCCTCTTAGATCATGAAGGTGGAAGTGGAGATAGTCACCATACCATGGCTTTGAGCTCCATCCAAAAAATTTGTTATGGGAATAATATCGAGATAGTGGCCCAAATGGCAACTCTGAAGGTGTATGTTCTTTGCTTTTATTTTGGAGTTTCCTTTGATATTGATTGCGTTGTTCTTTGTGGATGCGATGCCATGAAAGGGTCTCTACAAGCTTTGAGAGGAGTGTATGGTGAATCTCATGTTGTCTTGGTGCTTCACATGAAAGAGGTAGTAACTATGCCTCAGTTGTTTATGGAAATGTCAATGAGGAGTGGTGTGGTTCTGATCTTTATGCGTACGGTGTTGGATGTTTGGTGTTTTGGTACTCTAGTTAGCCAAGAGGAGTACTCAAATTTCAATCGATATCCAAATGAAGATTTAGATATTGGTTGAGAGATTTTGTCAAAATCATTTTGCTAATGTTGGAAATACTTTTGAGAAATTTGAGATTATTGTGTTTCTCCTGTACTCTTTGGTGGTGAAGAGTGGAGAAATCTTATGTGGTTTCAAATTCTAGAAAATAGGAAAATTGAACCTCAGATCCTCGATGAAATGTCACTTAGGGGGTGTTTTGAGATATTTCTTAAAATTTGGGGATTCTCAAGTAGTTCTTGTTTTTGCCCTAAAGTTGCCTATAATATCACCCCCATTGGCCCTTTGATAGAGGAAGAAAAATAGACTCTTTTGATTTAGCTCTCTCGACATGTACCATCAATCTAAACTATTAATGTTTTGTTGAAGATCGTGAAGGTGCTTAAAGGAGCTCCTAATATGTGTTGAGCCAATAGATAATGCTAATGATTTGGAGAAACGTGGGGCTCTTGATGTGGATATACAAGAGCTTAATCATAGTGACCCAAATATAAGGAGACTTGCCGCTGGGTTCTTAGGAAAGCTAGTCAAAAGAATATGGTAAAATCTAGTTTGACAGAAGTTAGCTCTCTTGTTGGTGGTGTTTGGAAGCAAATGGCTCAAATTTGTGAGTTAGTGGAGCCACTCTTAGCTTTTTAAATCAATTGGTGTGAAGCCACCTAAAGGAATTTTGCTTTATGGACACTCGGGGATATGGAAAAAATGGGCTTTCTTTTTCTGTATTAATGGGCAAGAGATAACATCCAAATTGGTTGGAGAGAGTAAGAGCAATCTCTGGAAGGCATTTGAAGAAGATGAGAAGAATGCTCCATCTATTATTTTGTTAAATAAAAATTAATTCGAATTACTTCAAGGACAAAAATTCCTACAAATCTAAATCTTTGCTTATCTTACAGCCAATGTCATTTTGTTGTGATTGCACCTGTAAGTCACTTTGGAGGTTATTAGAGACTCCTAAATAATTCAACGCTTCAAGATCAAGAATTGATCAAGATGGTTATTCTAAGAAATTGTAAAGAGAGAGGAGAGCCTTTTTGTATGTTCACTTTTTCACTCTTCTTTTTTTTAATATACGTAAAACTCTTATTTAAAGAATTTTCTTATTCAGTGGTTATTAACTTCCCTGAAATTAAGTGGTATTGGTGTGAAGTTAATTAATAACTTCCCCACCAATGTGGATACAATATGGGTCATGGGGCACCCACTACTAACATCTCTCAATAGGTACTATTCCCATTAACAATCTCTTTATGATCTCTCAATCAATTACCCGTTATATAGAAAATAAAGCGTGAGACCTAACGAGAAGGTAAAGGGTAGGAGTACTATATTAAGTCACAATCTTACTAACATAGTAAATCATTCATAATATCTCATCTATGCCCCAAACTATTTGATCTTACTAAGTCAAGGGTTTATAATTCCTCAAGAGTTTATAACTAAGAGCAATTCTTGACCTCACATTATATAATATGCTCATGATTATATCGAGTCAAAACGGCATAATCGTCCGAGCTATAGGACATAAAATAACAAGTAAGAATTCAAATAATCTTCCCTGGATACTCATGTCAATTCAATTAGAGTTGACTATTTTCCTAGACATACTCCGTGTGATCATATCATTCATGGCCTTAAAAACACATGCTAAAGTAGCAATATCAACTTTTTACCTCATGACATAGTTCTAGGTTCAAGGGCATTGGAATAGATCATCTGTTGGTCCATTTATGCTCACATAGTGATGGAGCAGGGACCCATCCAATCACTCCCTCATATGGTCATCTATAGCACATACAGTATGAAATGTATGTTACAGCAGAACTCACACTCAATTGGGTTTGTCATGTTCAAACGTTGTAGGAATCTTAGTTTAGTCACCATAAGGCACTTTAACTTGAGTTTCTTAGCACAGTACACATCTAACACATGTCTAAGGTCTCACATTCTACTTTAATTAGGTTTCATGAAATTGTGTAAATACTTTATATATGACTCTTGTAAATCTCATCTTAGTTAAGCTAAGACAATATTTTTTAAAGTTATCTTGATTGCACCCAGAAGCACTGAGAGCATTAAGATGTTTATTTTCTTGCTTTCAAAGCACCAAAGTAATTGATTGGTCTCATCTTGATAGCTATTCAAGTGTGAAAGTGATCATCCATGTGAGTGGACTATTTTTGCCTAGTGTCATTTTTATAATGTGTGCTTTCACGTAGTATCAATTCAATTATAATATGAGATAAATACGATAATGTCACTTGTGCAATAGATACTAATAGTGTCAAATGTAAAATAAAGTGTAAGATATCCTTAATACAATATATATAAAATCCAATGAAGTCTCAAACTCCTAACATGAGTTCGTAAAAAATTTCTAATAGTAGCCTTAGTAGGAGGATCGACTACTATCTTCCTTGTAGAGATATTGTTGCCTGGATGATTAACCCAAGATAGGGGGTTAAATTGGATTGTTTTAAAAATTAACAGTTATAAATGAACTACGTGATGTAAAATGTGAATCGAGTAATAAGTGGTAGTAAATAAAAATAGTAAGAGTAAGAAAAAAGCAAACTCAGTATTTTGATGAGGTTCAGCCACTCCCTATGTCATCGTCTCAATCTGCCCCTTAAGAGTTTTCAAATTTACTATTCAACCTCTTTCAGATGGAGATAGAAATCTTATTACACTTTTAAGTAATACCACTTCAAAGAAACAATGTAGAACATCTTCTACATTTATAATCAGCTTACAAGTGGTGATTCAACTATTTCCCATGTAGAAGTACTACTACACTCACAAAGGTTACACACACACACTCTTACTATTTATATAAGAATTGATAGTATGTTGGTTATAAGAATACAACCTTTAATGAGTGAAATGAAAATAGTAAAATACAAACTATATATTTCTCAAAATAAACAAGTGTTAAGGCTCAATACTTAGAGGAAAGAGATTGAAAGTTTTTAATGAATGAATGTGATAAATGCTGTAGTTGATGTGTTGTGTCGTGATTATGAAGACCTTAAGTGAACTATTTATAGACATATAATATTTACCTTTCAAATTTCAAAATATTCAAATGTCAAAAATGAGTATCATTCACTTTTCAAAAAGGAGCATCAAATAAAAGTTTATCATTTTATAGTTGTCAAAGACAATATCATTTACTTTTTAAACTTTTCAAATAAAAGAAATTACTTTTTGTATATATCAAAAAGAGTATCAATCACTTTTCAAAATTTTCTAACAAGAGCAACTACCCTTTGCATATGTCAAAAAGAGTATCAATCACTTTTCAAAATTTTCAAATTTACCATGCACATATGAGATGCAATCAATCATCTTTCAAATTTTTAAAATTCAAATTTTTAATCATGTCATGCACATGTGAAAAATGTAACTTGATGCTTTATGAGAAAAGATTGTTTTTTAGCCTTAACAATTTTTTGAATTTTGAAAAATATGTACAAAATTTACTCTTAAGAGATTTATTTGTAAGCTTATTTCTTTTCTTGCTCATGCTTGATATGTTGATGTGCTTGGCTCCATTGTGTGTACAAGTTAAGCTTGAGACTTATTTATGCTTAAACTTGTTTGTTATCATCAAAATCTATATGTAGATATATAATTATATGATACTTAAAACATTGGCTTTAATAGATAGGTTTTAGGATCACCTCACCTTGTGCAACAACATCTCGAATGCAATGAAAATGAATATCTATATGTTTGGTTTTGCCATGGTATTTGGGATTCTTGGCATATGCCAAAGCTGGCATACTATCATTCTATAGCTTAACCTTCATTTGCAAGAACCATAACCTC
Source organism: Carya illinoinensis (assembly GCF_018687715.1). Classification (NCBI taxonomy): domain Eukaryota; kingdom Viridiplantae; phylum Streptophyta; class Magnoliopsida; order Fagales; family Juglandaceae; genus Carya; species Carya illinoinensis. The sequence continues at coordinate 16,246,932 of NC_056753.1, read as the reverse complement.
TAGGCACTGAAAAAATCTCCTTAACCAAACAACCTATTGTATAGTTGCTGAACAAGCAACATACTTCGACTCCATCGTGGATAAAGCAATACATGATTATTTTTTACGACACCAAGAAATAGCTCCCCCACTAAGCATAAATGAGTAACCCATCAAGAACTTACACTCACCTTTATCACTAGCCCAAACAGAATCATTATAACCCTTCAGTCTCACGTCTCCACCCTAATAGCAAAGAATGAGGTATGCTGTCCCACGAAGATAAAATCCTCTTCACTACTTGACAATGAACAAGTCCTGGGTTACTCTAATAACGACTAACCAATCCAACTGTAAAGCAAATGTCAAGTTGTGTACACAATATAACGTACATTAGACTTCCAATTGCAATTACATAAGGAACTCTAGACATTTCTTCTTTCCTTCATCATTCGTGGGGAAAATGTTCTAAGATCAATGTATAATCCTTCTCCATTGGAGTGTCTATGGGTTTGGAGTTGTGCACATAGAATCATTGTAGAATTTGTTTAACGTAAGTCTCTTGAGACAAACTAAGAAGTTTCCTAGATTGATCCCTTGAAATTTTAACTCCCAGTACATGATTTGATTCAAACATATCCTTCATCTTAAAAGTAGAGGATAACCACACTTTTGTGGCAACAATTATCTCCATATCATTTATAGCTAAGAAGATGCCATCCATGTACGCAGAAAAAATTAGAAAACTCTTACATGTATGTTTGAAATACATACAATGGTCTTCTAGCATCTCAAATCCAATTAAAGTAATGGCCTCATCAAATATGAAGTATCATTGTCTAGATGATTGTTTAAGGCCATAAATAGAATGTTTTAGTTGGCATACTTTACACTCTTGCTCCTCAACCTCAAGGCCAACAGGTTGATCCATATAGATATCCTTGTCTAGTTCTCCATTGAAAGATGCAGTTTTCACATCCATTTGTAAAAGTACCAAATCTAGATATGTTACTATAGCTAAAATGAGGTGAATGGAAGCAAATCTCACCATAGGGGAGAATGTTTCTTCATACTCTATACCCTCTCTTTGGGTAGTCGAGCCTTATACTTGACAATTGATCCATCTGCCTAGATATTAATTTTTAAAACCCATTTCTTTTGAATAGATTTAAGCCCAGGTGAAATATCAACTAACGCCCAAACTTAGTTCTTTTCTTAAAACTTATCTCATCTCTCATAGTAGCCGGCCATTTAGTTGAAGCATGTGAGCTTAATGCTTCCTCAGATAAGAAAGCTCATCAAAGTCACACGGAGTACATATAAAAGATTATCCTACAATCTCAAAACAACAATGAGGAATGGTTCCATGTTCACTTCTATGTAGGTAAGACTCTTGTGAGTTACTTTCTAGTGGTCCACTCTTATTAGGAGAAAATTCACTCCCACTATCTTTTACGGTATTAGAATGTGATAATTCTCCACCCTCGCCAAAAGATATTGTGACTCCCACAAGTTCTTGTAACTCAAAAAGTTTCTTTCTTTGCTTTGCAAATATTAGGAAAAGCATTCTAAGTATATTTGACATCACGCAACTCTATTTCTATCATTCCTCTATTAGGATGTTCACTATACATTACTTAGTCCTTTGATCTTTCTAACTATCTTATGAAGATATACTTATTTGCTCTAGGGCCAAGTTTATCATATTTATGAAAACTGCTATGATCAAAACCTGCAGAACCCTAAGGCCACAAATGTTCCAAACTTGGTTTTGCGCCATTCCATAATTCATATGAGATTGAACGAATAGATTTAGAAGGCACATGGTTGAAAATGTAGGTAGTAGCTATAAGAGCATCTCCCCAAAATGATATTGATAGGTTAGCTTGCTCTAACATTGATCGAACCATTTCCAATAAGGTATGACTCCTCCTTTTGCCACACCATTTTGTTGTGGTGTGCCAAGGATCATTAATTGCCTGCGTATCACCTTTTGGTCAAATAGTCCCTGAAAGTCTCTAGAAAAGTACTCTTGATCCTGATCGGTTCGTAGAATTTTTAAATTCATTTATTTATGATTCTCATCTCAACCACAAAGCACTTGAAGCAGTCCAATGCTTCAAAGTGATGAGAAACAAAATAGACATTACTGAAATGTGAGTAGTCGTCTATAAAGGTGAGAAAATAAAAGGCGTCATGGCATGCATTCACATTCATAGGTCCGCAAATATCCAAATGAACTAGCTCTAAAAGATAAGATGCCCTAGGAGTCTTTCCAAAAGGCTTCTTGCAGGCTTTCCCAACTAAACAAGGCTCACGCACAATTAGGCTTACGTTAGCGAGAGACTCCAATAGGCCTTCTCTAGCTAGTCTATTCTATCTTACCCTATGTAGCTTTGTCTAGCATGTCATTTCAATGAATTAGAAACAAGATTATCATCATTTGAAAGCATAAAAGAAAGTGAGAAATTATCTAAACCCAACATAAAGAAACCATTCTAAAGAAAACTATGTTTATACAAAGCCTTATTCAAATAAAAGTCCAGCTGATGGCCATTAAAATAAAAAGTAAAACCAAGTTCCAACATAGAAATAATTGAAAATAGATTACATTGAATACCAGATTTATAAAGTAGATCATGAAGAAGTAACAAGTGCCCAAACACATCTTCAGTTGGTAGGTGCCAACTCTAAGTACTTCCTCCCCAGTTTTGCTACCCAATATAACATACTATCTACCAGCTAGTATTCTTCAAAATCCATGAACCCAATTCGATCTCAAGCTACATGTGTGTCAACAATCTATTAAGGGATTGAGTGAGCAAAAAAAATATGTGAACAAATATAAGTAATGAGTGAGTTGAATCTAGTGGATACCTTCTTTGCCTCAGTGCACTCACGAGCAAAGTGTACCATTTTCTACAGTTATAGTACTTCAATTTGGACTTGTTCTTGCTAGCACGCTTGCCTCTGTGGTGCTTCTCTATCTTTCCATCTCTTGACCTAAAACTATTTGTTGTCCTAGCAGATCTCCCATATTGCTTGCACTTAGGCCTAAATGCCTTGCACTTCCCAACTTGGGCAACAAGAAGAGTATTAAGATCCATGCATCTATGTGCTTCGCCTCTAGTTCCAAATAGCAAGATATATCAGTAAAAGTCTTAATATTCTCATTGTGTGTCAAAAAGAGCTTCATTTGCCCCAATGTTGAGTCAGGAAAAGATTGTATCACAGCAGTAACTTGTTGTTCTTCAGTGAGATTATTGCCATTAGCCTTTAGATCACGAATCAAGACAGATATCAACCTCAAATGCTCAGTCATGGTATGTTTAGGGTCCATAACATACTGCTCAAATCTCAAAATTAGAGCACAAAGACTAGTAGCTAATGTTTCCCATGGCAATTTTTGGCTAGTTCCACTTATCTTAGGCGGTTGGGCAGTTCGTAAACTCCACAATAAAATCATTGTGTATGTTGCCAAGTATGGTAAAGCGCGTGCACCGATCTTTCTATGCACAAGCCTGATATGCTTCCATATCAGGACTTCGTTGGGAAGTATTCCCTTCCTCAAGTTAAATCATAGGATTGGATAAATTTTCTATGACCTTTTGTTCATTAAGTAGATATTAGATTTTCATATAACACATGTCCTAGTTGGTCAAATCCAGTTTCTCTCCTTTGGTAAGGTCAACAATTACGTTATTAGTGGCTATTATCACTACATATTCATTGCACAAGATTGACATTAGCATAAATTTAATTTCATTCCAAAATCAAACTAGACTGTGGAATTTATTCCTACATAGTGAGATTGAAAATTTTGCAAAAGGTTAGTAATTATCTCTGACTATATAATTCAAAATGTCATATCTAATTAATTTTGAATATTAAAAAAGACTCATTACTCATGCATATATAATTTATTCATGAAATATGAAAGACCCATAATTACTATGCTAAACACATTGTGCATAGGCTCCTCTTGAAATATCATTTATAATTTGGTGCATTATGCTAAGGTAATCTTAAAATGTATCGATAGGCGTGAAATTCATTCCTTTACGTAGCCTCAATAATAAAATTACATTCTCCATATTACGTTTCCAAAGAAAATCCTACTACAAAACTTCTAGGAAAATAATAAATAAATAGGGATGCTATGTCATCGATATACTTATAAGCTACAGCTTATCCATTCACATAAAATAAATACATACATTACCAATGTCAACTCTTAAAAATAACAATTAACTCAAATATCCAATCATAAAGGTATGCATGATGGTTAAATGGATAAAAATTCCACATTCTCAACTAATGAGAATGGTTTAATAGGTCATCAAATCAAGGGACACATATTCAATATGGACATGTATTTATCAATATCAATTCAATACCTATATCCAACAATAATCCATATAAATGTTCATATAACATAGAAAAATTGGGCTTGAGGAAGTATAACAAGTGTCCCAAAAATAATTTTTATTATTATCAATGTTTTTAAAAGTATTTTAATAAAAATGATTTAAAAAATATTTTTTCAGCTCTCGGTCTCAACAGAGAAAAAAATATATGAATCAACTTTGGACACCAAAAAAAGAGTACATGTGCCACACATGATAATAAATGGACACTAGAAGCCGTTGCATGTGCCCCCACAAGCCTCCTATGCTTGTGAGTTTTGTTTTGGCTCTAGAGGCTATCTTGCCTCTGCAACAATTTCCATGGTAGAGTGTAATATCATCTCTATCATTCTCAATTTTTTCTGATGTCCAAATACAAAATCCAATCATCTTAATGCGTATTTGTGTCTATACATAATTAAAAATTCACCTGTAGTAAAAGGGTGGAGTACACTCTCTATGGCTGAAAATGGAATTGGTAAAAAAGTTACTGTTCAATGTCTTCTTCCTCAACTCAAATTTCTGGTTTTTTCCAATTTTGACCACCCATTTTTAATTGGTCATAACATACTCATATTAATTCCAAATTAAGTGTATGATTTGTGAAATTAAAGCTTATAAACCCAAATTTTTAACCATATAAGATTTTTTGTTTTTAGAAAATAACATTTGGTTAGTTAAAAGTTGACTCAAAGTCACAGTCCAAACTTAAACTTTAAAATTAGGGTTTTGAATTTTTCTTTTACATGCAATGCAACTTCACCAAATGTAAGGGGCATGCTAATGATATTATAAGAAATGTTTTCATGTAGAGAATTCAACCTTAAACATGTCATACTATAGCCTTTAATGAAAAATCTTAAATACAAACAATCATGGCATATAATCAAATTACATGCTTTTAAACCCATTTCAAAGCATCAATTAACAAGTAATCATGTTCATAGGGGAAAAAGCAAGTAGCATAGACTCTAAAACTAATGTTAAGTAAGGTTAATTCAAATTACCTCAATGAGCGAAATTCCCACAAGCTCAGATCTTTACTCTTTTTACAGCCCACGTCAATTTGTTGTGATTGCAATTGTACGTTGCTTAGGAGGCTACTAGAGTCTCTTAAATAATTCTACACCTCAAAATCAAGATTTGAACTAGACGTTTGCTTTAGAAAATTTTAGAGAGAGAGAGATAGAAGAGCCTTTTTGTATGTTCACTTTTTCACTCTTCTTTTATAGCGTACGTAAAAGTCTTATTTAAAATTTTTTTCTCATTGGATGGTTAATTAACTTCCCTAAAGTTAAGTGGTAGTGGTGGAGAGTTAATTAATTCCTAATGGCAAGGAGTTAATGAATAACTTCCTCTCCAATACAACATGGGTCATGGGGTACACACTACTAACAATTTTCATTGATGAGATTGATTCTATTGCTCCTAATAGGGAGAAGACACATGGCAAGGTTGAAAGGAAAATTGTTTCACAAATCGAATTGTTAAACATATCGAGGATAAACATCTCAAATATCTCCATGCTTCCTTTGGAGTAAATATCTTTGATTGACATTAGTTACCATATTAATTCTCTTAGGTGGTATGGTCCCATGGTAACAAGCATAAGGTACAGCTGTAGCTTCCTAACACATTGACCCATCATATGGGCCTGTTACCTGGAGTTGAGCCCATCTAGTGGAGATAAAAAAAGCCTATCAAATTACCCCACAAATCTAGCGTGGCAGAAATTGAAAGATTATGAATAGTTCTTGCCCGTCACATCATTGGTTTTGATTGACTGTTCGTGTTTTTGTGCCAAGGGATGTTGCAATGGCTCTACGTTTGCACCTAGTCACATAACTAGATCATGGGATCTATACTTAGTGATCACACTGTCAAATCGCTCGCATTATCCTTGGTGCATTTCAACCGTTGCATTTCTTCTTATAAATATTTTTGCCCTTCTTCCTGTTACGTCTTTCACTCTTGCTTACTCATCTTCTTCATTGCCTGTGTTTTCTGTTGAAAACCCAGCTTCTTTTCCTTAGAATCACTTATTTGCATCAATGGCTAACTAAGAAGGTGGCCCTCATGGCCTATGCCCTTTCTCATGGTTTGTCATAGGTTACAACTCCCTTTTTGTCTATCGGTGCATGACGTCCTCAACTACTTAAGGTTGGCACCAGGTCAACTTCACTACAATGCCTGGAGAATTGTTTTGGAACCCACCAGAGAGGGGTATCCTGATTTGACTACCCACGAGTTCCTTGCTACCCATGCAGTTAGGGAGTTGGAAGGCAACATTTGTAATTTTTGTTCATGCCCTCGATATTGCCTTGCTCAATTCAAGGGCCGTTACTCTAATGCCAAACAGTGGCAGAAGAAGTTCTTCTTTATTTCTTGCCAAGAATGGGAATACCCTGGTAGGGAAGCTGACAAAGCTAACTTCCCAGTTCGTGCCATTTGGGGAAAAGCCCTTGCTGACAAAGCCATAGTAATCACTCCCTCTCAACAAGAGCAAGCTCGCATTGAGAGAGTTCACTCCTGGGTCAAGCATAACCATGCACCTAGTAAAGGAGCTGGAGGCTTCCCACTACAAGAAAAGGCCCGTTGCAGCCTTGCTAGAAAAGGAAGGAAAATAGTCTAATTGTGAGGCCAAGGAGGTGTTTGGGCCTCTTAAGGCCCTACCATCTTCAGGAGAAAATTTAGAGTCCACTCACTCACCAGTCGATCGTACCAGATCAGCTCAAGTTCCTGTAGGGTGGTCCCCTATTCTAGAAGGTTCCCTAGACTCGAATGATCTAGGCTATTTGATGGGGAAGGCCCTTTCAGATTTGACCACAACCCTTAAGTTCGAGCTCACTTCCAAGGAACTCGAATTTGCCCAGTAGCCCAACTTCGCTCTTCCATTGACCCCTATTAGTCAATCAGAAGTTGGTTGATGAAGATGAGGATGTAGACATTGACACTGCTTTCCCTCATAGTCTTCTAGATTCTACAAATGTTCACCCTGACACAACCTCGACAGCGGGAGTCAAGATCAGAGTTTCGACTAATGAGCCTCAGGTCGAGCTTGGCTCTCAGAGGGAGATAGGGGAAAGGGAACCTACTCCAAACTCTCCTCCTCGACTATGTCCAGTGGTGAAACCCCAGTACTCCCCCATAACCTGGAGTCGAACAAGGAAGGGTTTCAATTCCCTTTTTGCCTTTTAGTGCCTTGTCTTTTCCTATCCGAGGTGGGGGCATCATCTTTCCCTGTCTAGGAGCATGAGCTTGGGCAAATTCACAATGTGTCGAGGGGTAAGTTGAGTTGCAATCACTGCCTGTCGACCCTGTGATAGTAGGTTCATCTTTGCCTACTACTAAGGTAAGGTCGGGCGCCCCTAAGGGTGCTTCTAGCCCTTTTCTCCTTGGGTCTTTTTGCATCATGGGGCCTATTCCTCAAGGTAAGGTGCAGCTCATTCATCTCGGCCCATGAATGTGACGGGGTCCCAGGTGAGGGGTGATTCTGTTTTCACCATGGTGGACTAGTTGAGAGATTTCTTTACCTCAGTGGGTAGTTTGTTTAGTTTGGCCTCTAGCTTTCTTTCCTTTGGATTTGGATCTTTATGTTTGGTCTTGGTAGGGCATGGATTAGCTGGCTGCCTGGATCATTGAAGAGTGGGCTGACCTAGAGAATGTATTCAGGGCCAAGAGTATGTTCACCTTCTGGGCATGAAAGGAGGTCACACGTCTAGAGATTGAGAAGGTTGAACTGGAGGTGATCCTCAACCAAGCTAACAAATACATACAGTCATTGGAGGTTGACCTTGATAGTCTACACAAAGAAATGATGGTCCCTGGTGAAGAGCTTACCAGGCAAGGGGAAAGGCCACTTGCGCCCATTTTGAGTTGCGAGTGCTTCTGGAGAAAAAAGCTTCAAGAGAGGGACAAATGTCCCATCTGGAGGTGGAAGTGGAGGAGACCAGCTGATGCTGCTATGAGCTATCTAAGATCATAGTGAAGAGCAAGGAAGCCTGTCTCTACCTAGGGCTCTGAACTTGGATGAAACAAAGGGGGCCTTGGAGGAGTTATCCAATCGCCATTTGGCAATGAAGACGGATTACAATGGGATGAACAATAAACAGAGTGAACTAATGGATTCCATGCAGCGTCTTGACCAGAGGATAAAAGCCTGCAACAAGCATTTCAAGGAATTGGAGTTTGAGCTAGCTGCTTCAAGCGAGGAAGTTGTTCAACCTTCCCCTCAACTCTTAGTGGCCAATTTTGTCTGCACCAAGGCTTTCAGCTATGGGTATGGGGCTAGCTTGGAAAGGTTGAGGACCTTCTTATTGCGAGCCCTTAGACAGGCCTAAAGACCTTGGACCTTGAGCCCGTTGAACCTATATGTGCTTCCCACCAGTACATTGATTCTCTAGGAAGAAATACCATGCCTAACACATTCCTAGCTCTGAGTCCTCCAGCTCCTCTTGCTTGAGCAATGCGCTTTTCTTTCTTGGTTGCAATGGATAATTTTGTTTTTTTATTTTTCTTAGGCTAGTATTTTGTTTAGATGGACACTTCCTCCGATGTAAATTGATTGTAACAATTGTCTCTTCACCTTTGTAAATTGATATTTTACTTTGGATATTCTTCATGCTTGAATTATGTTGATACTTGTGTTCTAGATGTCGTGATTGTGTGGGTGCCCAATTATCACCACAAGTCTAAGGACTTAACCTTGGTGGGTAAGGGTCACACAATCTAAGGATTCATGCCCGTTTCATTACCGCCAGTCTAAGGACTTGGCCTCGGTGGGCAAGGGTTGTGCAATCTAAGGATTTGCACGCCTATTTCATCACCGTGAGTCTAAGAACTTGGCCTCGATGGGCAAGGGTCACATAGTCAAAGGATTTGTCCCATTTCATCACCACAAGTCTAAGGACTCAGCCCTGATGGGTGAAGGTCGTGCAATCTAAGGATTTGCATGCTCGTTTCATCACTACAAGTCTAAATACTCAACCTTAGTGAGAGCTGAGATTCTAATTGAGAGATGCAAGAGAGGGAAACAATCAACTTTATTCATTGTTCTTCACTGCTTATTGATACAAAGTCAAGAGTAGAAAATCAAGGATAATATCTCTCTAGATGCTCAGCGTTGCATGAATTTTATAGTTCTTTTCTCTGGATGTCTTTTAAGTGGTATGAACCCAAATGGTTGTTGGCGATCATGAAGTATTCCCAATAGGGGCCAAGTTTTCCTTCCTCTTACATGGTTATTCCTGTTTCTCTTAAGACCAAGTACACCTATCTTGAAGATTCTAGGCTTGACTCTTTGGTTGAATTAGTGTTCAGTTCTTTTGTTGAGGGTCATTTGGGCCTCAGCTTTGTGTCGTTGTTCATCCAACAAGTTGAGGTGCTCTTCCAATGCTCTGTTATTCTATCTTTGATCAAAATGCTATACATAGTAGCTTGGTAACCCAATCTCTACAAGGGCCACAACTCGTTTCCGTATGTTAAGGCAAATTTATCGAAGTTTTGATTGTGGTTTTGTACAACCATAAGATGCATGGGAGCTCTTCCACCTACTCTCCTTTTTTGTCTGCAAGCTTCTTCTTTAGGATACCGAGCAGGGATTTGTTGGTTGTTTCCACTTGTACGTTGGCCTGGGAGTGTCTTGGAGACGAGTACCTGAACTAAATTCTGAGTCAAATTACCTTCCATTGTCTAAGATGATGCTTTTGGGGATCTTGAACCTACATACAATGGTCTTCCATAGGGATTGTTGATGTTTCTTGTCATGATTGTCACCAAGGGTTATGGTTTAGCCCATTTGGTGAAGTAGTCTATTGCAACGAGCACAAACTCTACTCCTCCTTTCCCTGGTGGGAAGGGTCATAATTAGTCGACACCCCACTACGCAAATGGCCAAGGGGACATTACGGAGGTCGGATCCTCTAGCAGGTAGTTTGATATCAAAGCAAATTCATGGCACTTTACACTCTTCTTGACAAATTTCTTCACTTTCCTAAGGGTGTGGGGCCAATAGTACCTTGCCCTCACAACCTTTCTCGTTAAAGCTTTTCCTCTGGGGTGATTCTTGCACACTCTTCCATGTATCACTACTAAGATGTATTGGACTTCCTGTGGGGAAACACACATCAATAAAGGGGTCAGGAAACCTTGCTTATAGAGAATTCCATCGTTCAGAGGGGACTATGTAGCCCTTCTTTTAATCCTCCTCGCTTCTTCCATTCTTATTGAGAAGTCTTCTGTGTCTAGTTATTTCACTATCTCTAAAGCCCATTCTAGTTCTCCTAGTCGAATCTCAGCAATCTTGGTCTCGACAATCAAGACCTCCATCATGTTGCATTCCCACTTCCCACAATTAAGTGAATTCCTCCATTTTTTGATTTACTCATGCCAAACTATCCACTACATTGCATCCTCTCTCAATTTTTGTTCGATGCTAAAGTGACAAAATTGGTCACACTCATACTAACTATAAGTATTTTCTTAAATTCACACCCCTCATTGTGTATACACCTAGAACTTGGTTAACGACTACTTGAGAGTCTACTTTCACCTTGAAATTAGTGGTTCCTAGTGCCTCTGCTATCGAGAGCCCTGCCACCAATGGTTCATACTCAGTTTCATTGTTGGTGGTTCTGAAAGTAAGTTTTGCCATGTAATGGTGCTCATACCTAAAATCACTTATTATGTGGATCCCCACTCCTCTGCCAGCATGACAAAATGAAGACCTACTAGGGCTTCCTGAATAGTGTGGTCGCCACTTCTTCACAAAAGTTTGTAATCTAATGATAAAGTCTGCTAGGGCTTGCCCTTTAATTACATGTCTCAGGAGGTAATCAATGTCAACTCACTCAACTATCTTCCTGAGGCATTTGGTTTCTATAGTATCTTCCTTAGAAGAGCTTTTGTTAGGACCTTAATGGGGTGAGGTTGGAAATACAATCGCAACCGCCTAGCAAGTGTTACCAACACGAAAGCTAGCATCTTCATTTAAGGGTATCTTGACTCTACAACCTGCAGGGCGTGGTTCGTGTAGTACACTGACTTCTGAACCTCTCCTTTGACCAAAGTTTTCAACACGGCATGAGGTGAGACTGCCATGTATACGTAGAGTGTGTCCCCTTGCTCAGGTTGGCTTAACAATGGCAGGTTGGCTTAAGTGCTTAAAATGCCCAATTGCAATCTTCATTCCAAGGGTGCACTTTGTGCAAAATCCTAAAAAATGGTAGGCATTTATCCATGGATTTGGACACAAATCTTTTCAATGCCACCACCTTGCCAGTTAATCTCTAGGTCTCACCGATATTTCTAGAGGGCCTTCGTATCCATGATTGCCTTGATTTTCTCCATGTTGGCTTCTATCCATCTCTCAGACATTATGAGGCCCATAAATTTTCTTGAGTCAACACCGAAAGCGCACTTAGCTAGGTTTTGTTTCATTTTGTACTAGCGTAACGCGACGAAGGCTTCCCTCAAATCTTCCAAGTGCTAGGATGGTTCTTTACTTTTAGCTAATAGGTCATCGACATAAACCTAAATACTTTGCCCAATCTACTTCTTGAGCATTTGATTACCGAGTCTTTGGTATGTTTCCCCGGCATTCTTCAACCCAAAGGGCATGACTTGATAGTAGCACAGTCCTTAGTCTATTCTAAACGAGGTCTTCTCCTAGTCTGCGAGGTTCATCTGGATTTGATTGTACCCAAAGTAGGCATCCATAAACCTTAGCATCTAATGTCCTACTGTTGAGTCAATAATTAAGTCAATCGAGAGTATTGGGAAACTATCCATTGGGCACGTCTTGTTAAGGTTGGTGAAATCTACACACATCTTTTATTTTTTGTTTGACTTTTTCACTAGTACAACATAGGATACCCACTCGGGGTAGTGAGCCTCCCAGATGAATGTTGTGGTAAATAGTCAGTCAACTTTTCAGCTATGGTCATGTACTTCTCTGTCTTGAATGATCTCCACTTCTTCCAAACCTTTTTACTGGTGGGATCAACATAAAAGTGATGCTCAATGTTGGCGTTGTCTTTTTCAGGCATGTCTTCATGACTCCATGCAAAGATATCTCTATGTTTGCATAGAAGCTACTTAAATGCCTCTTAGATCGTGGGTTGGAGCCTAGTCCCAATCCATGTTATAGTATGTTGCCACTCTAGGTGCAGCATTACTAGCTCCAATGGTTCATTTGCTTCTGCTTGCTACAAGTTTTCTTCGTCCCATGTTTCCATGTCTTGGTTGAGAAGGAACAGCAATGGGGAAGGGACTTTGCCCCAACTTTGGTTTTCCTTGGTACAAACATTTGCTCTTCCCAACTTGAGCTCTTGCATAAAGCATTCTTAAGCTAAGTGTTGCTTTCCACGAACCTCTTCTACTCCTGCCTCCGTCGAGAACTTCATCTTCAAATGGTAGGTAGAGGTGATTGCTTAGAGGCTATTAAAGGATGGCATTGTAGGATGAGGTGGCCTTGACAACTAGGAAGTTGGTCATTGTGGTGGTCATTTGCAACTTCTTGGCTGTGACTGGTATGGTTATTACACCCAGGGGTTATACTACATTTTTGGAGAATCCCTTCATTGGTGTGGGTGATGGTTGCAACTTACTAGGATCAATGTCCATTTTGGCAATCCCACAAGAGGATATTTGCTGGGCTTCCATTGTCAATCAAAATCCTCTTGTTGATGTAGTTGGTGGCTAACAATGTTACCACCAATGCATCATCGTGTGGATACAGGACCCCTTCACAATCTTCTTTTCCAAAAGAGATGCTCTCTGGGCTCTTTTGCCTTGGTTTGGCAGTCAGTCTGTCATGCATATTTCCTCGTATCTTGCCCTATGGGAGTGTACTTTTTTGCTAGATGTAGAGGCTCCTCCCCTGATGATCCTACTGCTATGGTACAGATTTCACCTAAAGGTGCCTTTCTATGGTTTGGGTCCTGGCAAGGAGCATCTTGATCATCTTCCCTTATTGGGCGTCTCCTTTTTGGGCTCCCCCGTCGTAAGGTATTTCGATCTCACTCCGTTCTCTACCCAAATGCTTGTTTCACAAACTTCAAATGTTCTGAGAGCAGGCACTCCAACTCACCACTTCCCCATAACACCTCATCTCTTCTTTTCATCATATAGCAGTCCTCCATTCAGTGCACCGTCATTCTTATGGTAGGCACAAAAATATCGTCCTTTCTTTGCCCAATTGTCTTCTATTCAATCTAGTAACCTATCCTCTGACTTCACATTCAGGTTGTTGTGAACGAGTCTTGGACAATTTTCTTGAGAGGGGGCTTGCCTTTCTCACCTTTTATGGCAATGGCTTCACTCAACTTTCTTTGAGACTCTTCGTTTGCTAGACCTCTGAGGTTGCCTATCGCCTTCTTTTCATCTATGCTTTCCATGGTGCAATTAGGGCTTGTAGTGTGTCTTCAATATTGACCAAGTCATTGGCCCTATCTAAGAATTCTCTTAGTATTGACAGAGTCCTCTGTGCTAGCTCTGCTATGAATGGACTTTGAGGCCATACACATTCCAGAATGGCTGCCAGGATAATTTTCTCATCTTGATCAATGGTGGCTAATTGCTCTTTGTTGAATTAGGTGAGGTATGCTTTCAAGCACTCTTCTTCTTTCTACTTGATGCTTAGGAGGTATGCTACTAGTCGTCTTTGCCTCCTACTGGCCATGAATCGTATTAGGAATTGCTTGGCTAATTCTTTGAAGCTATCAATCAATCCCAACCATAACCCTCTGAACTAGCCTCTTGCCATGCCCTCCAATGTTAGGAAAAGTCCAATGTAACGCCCCCAGATTCCGCTTGGGATCGAACGAACATCTGAAGCGTCGAGACATGTAACACAAGGTTACCTGCTCTCATTCATGACATATAAGATACAATGTTCCTATCATGCATCTAGTATTATACAATATTCGCAGCGGATAATTTTTTTTTTTTTAGCAATACTATGTACCAAACTTATAATATCCCAAATAGTTAAATCGTAATCCAAGCATACTTAATAAAATAAACATCCACGATTTTAGTATGAGTCTTAGAAGATTGTAATCTCAAAAATATGGGAGGCCAGACTCCATATTTACATTACCAAAATACACTATTGAGGAAGTTTGTCGAGTAACTCATATAACTAAACTAACGAGGCCAGAATACTATCCAAAAACTAACTATAGAAGTTGTAAGCTTCGTGTCGTGTCTGCGGCGTCTAGTCAACCTCCTTTAGTCTACCAATGTCCGCTCCCTGCTATGATCTTGACACATCACCTACCATTAGAGGGAATGGTAGTTGGGACTACCACGGTAAGATTTGATTACAAATCTCAGTAAGTTAACAGGAAACTCCCACACAGGTTAATGATGCATGTATGGCAGTAAAAGCATGAATGCATAATTAAAGTCGTAAGTAAGTATAACATAACTTGACATATAGCATGGCGTAACTGACATAACCTGAACTAAAACGTGAACTGAACTTTACTTGACATGACATGAACTTCAACTTATAATATAACATGGGCTAGCAACATAACATGAATGTGAACTTCAAACATAACATGGACTTGAATCATAGCATGCACATGAACATACATAACATAAACATGAACTTGAATTTAACATAAACCTTAACATAACATGACATAAACGTGAACTTGAGACATAATGTAAACATAAACATAATATAACATGAACGTGAACTTGAACATAACATATATGTGAATATAACATGACATGAACGTGAACTTGAAATATAACGTAAACATGAACAGAATATAACATGAACATGAGCTTGAACATAACATAAACATAAACATAACATGATATGAACATGAACTTGAAACTTAACGTGAACATGAACATAACATAACATAATATGAACTTGATCTGAAATTTATTCTTATCTCATGGGGTCACCATGATTGCTTATTCTTGTCTCATGGCGTTAACCGTGATTGCTTATTCTTAACTTCTTGACATGAACTTGGAATCTTGTTCAATAGACTTAATTAATAACGTAACCATATGGGTGCTACACAGGTCCCCTTGAACCGTGTGTCCCTGCCCATTATAGCATCACAACACAGGTATCTACACCAGTTGTGAGTGCGTTAATACGTACTCCATAGTTGTTGTGGCCCCACATATTCTACGTGTCATAATTGTTGTGTCTCAAGTAGTGTATGCTCCACAGTTGTTGTGGCCCCATGAATTGTTTGTGCCGTACTTGTTGTGAACACACGTAAAAATAAAATATGGCTCCATCGGCATTAGTGCCCGACGCGCTCTGGTGATCAGCCAGTTAGGCCCCATTCGCAACTTGTTGACTGTACTTCATCAACTCAAGAAATTTCACACCTATTTAGACACTTCAGCATGAAGAAAGGAGTTCCAATAGGATATTACCCCATCCTAGTACTTAGGGTCATGATTGACATGAATAATTTTGCATGAACGTGATCTGAAACTTGACTTAATATAAACTTGATCTGAATTCTTTACTTAACATGACATACTTGCAAATGGTAAATATTACATGATATGACATACATGTAACATGTGGCATACTTATAATATATAGCATTATGTGACATAATAGATTGTGTAACAGATAAATATTCGTGATAGAATAAATCATGCATAACAGATGAACATGTAATGGCATGGCATGGTATGGCATATATGATAACATACATATATAAATTATAGTTTCATTACCCATCATACATACACAGTAAATTGATAGTAAGTTAGAAGCTAACTTACCTCGATCCTCGCGTTCTACAAGAATAAAGTGCGAAACACAAGAAACTATAAGAAGGTATTCTAAAAGTTAGAAATTTAATTACTAACAATTAGAAATGTGTCAAAGAGTCAACTTAGAGTAAAATTACCATTTTACCCTTTACATGTGAGAAAATGACTATTTTACCCCTAATTTAAAGATTTCACATCCTAACTCTAAAAATTTCTAAAATTTATATTTCTCATGTAAATTTTATCCTAAACTCAAATATCAACTCAGAAAAATTTAAAACAAATCACAACTATGAAAAACACACTATGGCCGAAACATCCATAGGCCATTTCTCTTAATTTTTGTTGCAATTCCTTCCAACTTCAAAACTCATTCTTAGTCCAAAATTTTGTAACAAACATCTTCCTATCCTAAGTTTAAAACCATACTTAAAACATATATCTAGAAAAAGCTAATAATCAACACCAAAAGTTTTGTAAAATGATCCAAACCCTTGAATCACAAGCTTTGACCCTAGATCAAAACATCTCCAAGAATTCTAAAAAATCAAATCTTACTTCTAACATATTCATAACATCATACTAAGATCAACCATGCTTTAAATCATCAAACTAAGTCACCAAAATCACAAAATAACACTTGGAGTTTTGGTTTTACACTTAGTCCAAAAACAAAAGCTTTTTTCTTAGCTAGTTTTGATCAATCTCTTGATCCATGGCTTATAAAGATGAGATCTTCAAACTAAAACATCACATGGTTTAAAAATATCTCTTAAAGAATATCCAACCATTAAACTTAAAATCACATGGCTAAAACTCAATAAAACATGGATCTAACCCAAAAACATCAAATCTTAGGCCTAAACGAAATCCTCTTACATAGAAAAATCATATCTTTAAAAATAATACTAAATATCTTTGAAATAACATCCTAAAATGAAAATAAGAGACTTAGAATCATCATATAAAAATATCAAAGCCTTTATAGTAAGATCAAACCTCAAAATATTCAAACTTTCTCCAAATAAAAATTGTTTTGCCACTTCCAGTTTTCAAGTTTCTAGATCTAAGAAACTCTATCATCAAAAGCTTTATTCATGCAAAAAAAACCTCAATTAAAAAAACATTCTAAAAACACTCCATAAAATTTTCGGACCAAAATATGCCCATTAGCTTGGTCAAAAACTCCAAAACATAACATACTCTTCAGTTTCACGCCCAGAATGACCTTTCAATGGTTAAAAATACTTTTGACCAACCAAATGACCATGTAATGATATGAATAATATATCTATAGAAACTATACTCAAATAAGAACAAATTTTATGTAGAAGTCATCATGTGAAAATACATAAAAAGGGTTGAAAAGCTCCATGTAAAAAGACCCAGAAATCTACCCAAGAAAGCTCTTTTTTGGATTTCTCTCTAAGAACGGAGTGAAGAAGTGATTAAAGGGAAATAAGTGTGTCTTGCATGACTCTATACTTTTGGAGGGGGAAGATATCGACTTGAATGACCATTTATTGGAGATAGCTATGTGACATAAAGTGGAGAATAGTGAGGGGAAAGGACTACCTGCAAAAGCTGTGAGGTATGAAGGTTGATGAGGTGGGTTTCTCCATCTCATCAAGGCACTATTGGGTGTAGCCAAGGGTAGTGTATGTTCTACCATGTGGGAGAGGAAACTTATTTAAGAAGTTTTGCCAAGGTGGCCAAATTCATGGGCCTTGGTGGGTCTCAATCAAGTGGGCTTCAATTTGGGGTTTAAAGGGGGTTTGGTTAGGGTTTGAGATGCTATCAAGCCCAAATCCAAATTTTCTTGGTCCAATCAAATTTTCAAGGTTTAAAAGGTTGGATAATGATGTCATAACAAGGATTTGTGAAGTTAATAGCATATGGAAGTGATTTAATCAAGTGATTGAACACAATACTAGAAATTAGATCAAAAAGGGTTTGAAGGCCAATTTAGGGTTTGGGGAAATCGTTTAGGGTTTCGGTTTCAACCAATTTTTTGGGGTTTCAATTGGATTCTAACCATTTAGGGTTTCTCTAAAGTTCAAACCCTCTTTGATTTGGCTCAATTTGGTTGGTCAGATGAAAAAGGTTTTGCTTAGGTAGCATGATTTTACACCTTGATTTCCTTCACAAATCCATCTAATCGTTCCTCTTTATGCCAAGTGTCTAATACTATTCACTATGTGTGGCTAAGATCTTGCTAAGTTTCCAAATAAAACTTCTCTAACTAATTTGGACATTCTACAATGTAATTTTGAAAATACTGCACTTAGTACGCTTATCGAAGTTACTATTCACTAAAAAAAGCTTAATAAACTTAGTACTGAAAAATTCTAAATATTCATATTAACCTACAGTGAAATTTTTTTACCAAAACTCAACCCCGAAGTGCCCCCTAAAAATAAATTCACAGTTTCTAACAGGTGTTTCATCCGAAATTATGAAAATGAGTTATTGCGCTATAAAATCCTAAATAATCAACTGAGTCTAGTGGCGCAGACTATAATATATTCTGATACTTCTAACTACCTCAAACAATTAAAATTTCATTTTTGGCACCATAATGAGTGATAACACTGACTATGTTGACAGACTAAAACTTCTGCGATTAGTCAATTCGTGAAAACTTATGGAGTTTTCACGAGATTCCTAAAGTCCATAGAAATTCCACCATTGAATTTCTAGCGGCCTGTTACACAAAACATGCTACCTCCCTGGGGAACCTGTAAAGGGTCATGTGTACTTTGAAGTTCTCTAGGTGGTCTACAGGATCTTGCAACCCATCAGACAACCCTATATGTGGGACCTTGAATTTTGATGGGACTGGCACGACCATCACCTCCAAGCTATAGGGTAAATATGTGTGATTAAGCAGTTGATCGACCTAGGATGACCCTCCCATCTTTCTGGTCATCTCCTCATATTTATTAACAAGACTGCACAATTTGTCATGTAGCTTATTCTTTTCCATTTCCTTAGTATTCATTCCAATTGCACTGTATGCACCTCTTTCTAGTTGTTCACTTTGGTCTAGTGTGGTGCCCTTGTTTTAGTCTTGATTTTTCCATCTTAGGTTCTCATTCTTTCACTAGAGAGCCTCCATCGCTGCAGTCATCTTTTGTAACTGTTCTTCCATCTCTGTAAACCATGTTTCCATATTTGTGGAAGTGGTTTCTGGTCATGGATTGTATGGGAGTGTGTCGTAACAGGCATGTAAAAACCACGTTAAAATGTCTTCAAGAAATCTACGTCCATCCCACAAACGAGGCCACTATTTCGAACATGTTTCATCGCCAACTGATCTCGACCACTGACCTGCGACAAGGAACGAGGGTGGCTCGGTGCACCCATTACACCTCCGATGCTTAATTTAGAAATATGTGTGTATTGTCTTGTAATGAGGGATATGAATATATTAACTTGTGCTGCTAACGTCGTTACTTTATATAGAGGTGGATTGTCACTGATAAGGATAGTTTAGTCATTTTTCTAAATCTCAAGGTATCGATTATTAAATTCTCCGGATATGCTTTCAAAAGGAAATGATTAACATACCGATCATCTTATTATTTCTTTAGGGGTGAGTCTTTGACTGACATCACTTACCATATTAATCTATTTAAGCGGTTCGGTCCCATGGTAGCGTGCGTAAGGTGCACCTGCAGTTTCCTAATTTGTTGGGCCCATCATACAAGCCTTTACTTGGTAAAGTTGGGCTAGTCTGATGGAGATAAAAGAGCCTCTCCAAATCGATTAAAATATCTGGCTCATGTTATTGTTATTCTACGAGTTGTCCAAACAATATTGACCAAGCTTTGAGAGTTATTCAATGAATTAAGAATAATTAAAAAGTAACTAAAGAGAAACCCACACCAAAAAAGTAGTTGTAGCACAGCTTTGGGGTGTCGATTCTACAGTGAAACAAATTAAAAGAATAGCATAATCAACAAAGAAACTAAAGAAAAATATTAGATGATTAATGGAGAACAAAGATTAATTTTAAATGCAAATTAAAGTGAAGCAAAGTGACTAACAGAAAAATACTCAAATTTAACGAATAATAAAGCGTCGGGAATTCCTTGCACAAATCCGGTATTTTAATTATTCTTAATTCATTAAATAACTCAATTGGAAACTCAATTCCCAAAATTTTCAATCGGAAGATATAGATTTATAAACCAAAGTGAAACCAAATTTAACCCTTTGAAAAATCATTTACCACTTTTAAAATACGTAAATTATTATCACTATTGAGAAAATTTAATGACGATAATATATTCAGGGAGCGATATTAAAGAATTAAATCAATATAGATAAATAATTGATCCAAGTATAATCAAAGAACTAATCCATTCAATAGAGAAAGCATGACTGAATCCATAAACACAATAAATTCTATGATTATTCGAAAAAAAAATCAACAATGAATTGAGAATGATAAAACAAAAGAGTTTTAGTAATTGAAAATCAAATACATAAATTAAAAATACTATTTAATGTGCAAGTTCATCCCTAACTCTACTTGAGAATTTAGTTACCCATAAATATAATGGACAACAAAATTCTCCAGAGAAAGATAAATCAAACAACGGTCGTGGAAATAATTTTCTCCTTCATTCAAATCTGTCTCTTGTGCCACTCCTCTCCCTCCATTTCGTGCTAATGATATGTTTATATAAGGTAGGAAAGAAACCCTAATATCTTCATAATTCTCGCATAAATTAGAGATAAATTTATAGCCCTTTAACATAGATTTCCAAATAATCAAGAATCGCATCAATTTGATATGTGAGTGGAAATTTTTATGATTAAAATACTAAAATATGTCCAGGCTATCTCTTAGCGAATTTCAGACTTAGACTTTTTGCAATTTCCTTTTCTGATTTTTTTTCTTTGTTTTTTTCTTAATCCAAATTACTCCCAAATCCCATGAAAGTCCTCCTTGAAATTTGACGAGGCTTTGACTTGCTCTTTTATAAACTCTGAAATTAAACATGAAAATCTGCTTAGGGGTATTCCAAAGTAAATAGAAATTCAATTAAAGAATACACATTAATTTCTATTATTTCTATTCATATTTTAGCATTTTAATCCAATAATAAGGTATTTAAAGTGTACTTTCATGCACAAATCAAATAGGGAAATAGACATTGTTATTCCTAATGAAGTTGGGAGTCTTGAAGTTCTTCGTATCCATACCAAGAACATGAAGCTCTCTGATGATGTTGACTTGGCAAGAATCTCAAAAGTTATCCATTGGTATGGTTTGTTGGTGCTGATCTTGCAGCTCTTTGTACCGAAGCCGCACTACTAAAGTGCATTAGAGAGGAGATGGATGTGATTGACTCAGAAGACGAATCCATTAAAGGTGACGTACCTTACTCCATGAACGTTACCCATGAGCACTTCACACTGCTTTTGGAACAAGAAACACATAAGCTATTTTTGAAACTATTGTTGAAGTGCCTAATGTCAGCTAGGAGGACATTGGAGGCCTTGAGAATGTTAAGCGAGAACTTCAAAAGACTATTCAGTATCCTGTGGAGCACCTAGAGAAGTTCAAGGAATTTGGAATTGTTGCATCCTACTCATCACTATCTTATGCAAGCTCCTTTGTGATCCTTCATATTGTCACAACAATTTATTTCTCTAGAGTTGGCAGCTTATGCTTGTATTTGCTCTAACATCAATTCTTTTCATATCCTGGTTTACCCTTACCTTGTTGGAAAGGTGCTTTGAAGGGAGAGGATTTGTCACAATCCAAGAAAGTGTACAAGGCCCCAATAACATAGTTAGAGCTCATATGTTTGTGACACCTCCAGATTCCGCTTGGCATTGGACGGATTCTAAAGCGTCGAAATATGCAATACAAGGTTACTTGTCCATATTCATGACAAATAAAAATGTAATAAACTTAGCATGTACCAATAATATGCAAAATATTTGCAATGGATAATTTTTTTTTCCTTGAGCAATACTATGCACCAGATATAATATATCCCAAATTAGCATAAGCAAATTTCATAACATATAATATCTTACGTCTAAAAGTTATAGTGTATGTCCAAAATTTCTATAACATCAAGAGTATTGGAGACAACACCCTTTAAGTATTTGCAAAAGCTAATATAACTATTAGGCTAGCCCATCGAGTAGCTTGCCCAACTCAGCCAAAGAAGCAAAAAGCCTACCGATAAAATAGAGCATCAAAGTGATGAGCTCCACATTGTTCAGTTACTGCCTAGTTGACCTCCTCCAATGCACCCTCTACCGCATCTCCTAATCTTGGCACATGATCTACCATTCTAGGGAAATGGTAATTGGGACTATCAAGTGAGAATTGTTACAAATCTCAATAAGTTAACAAAATTAACTTAAACTGGTAGTGCAAGAACACAAATATGATAGTAAAAACATGAATACTAATGTGAACATGAATACTAATGTGAACATGAATAAACGTGGCATGAAATGGCTGACAGTGTGACATTGACTTGACATGAACTGAACTGAATTGATATGAACTTGAACTATACATGAAATAACATGACACAAAAACTAAACATAAAACTGAGACTTGAAGCGAAACTTGCACATGAACTAGACATGAACTTGAAATGTTGTTCATAAATAACTGCATAATTAGACATGAAATGTGGAAGCTACACAGGTCCCCTTCAGCTGTGTACCCCTGCCGATACCATATCACATAATACGTATCTACACCAACTGTGAGTACATTAAAATAGGCATCACACCACAAATATTTACACTATTGTGAGTAAGTAATTAAGCATGCTATAACAAGTACTTACAGCTGCTCTAGTGCATATAACAAGAATGTGAACTGTGTTTGGCACCATTAGCATTGGTGCCTGACTTAGTTCCAACGAATAGTTACTTAGGCCCCATTCAAAGTCTGGAATTTCACACTAGTTTAACATTCCAACTTGAACAATTAACTTCCACTAAGATTGTGACACCCCCAAATCCCCACGCACGGACACAGGAAAATCGAGACGTCTGGATGATGACATCACGGGTCACCACCCTAACGATGTGTGCCAAGTGTGTGCATAAGCAACAAATGTGCACGAAGAAACACGTAGCGAATAACGAAAGTCATAACTAAGTACCATAATTTTTCTTAGTTTAATACAAAGCTGTTCAAAACATACATATTAAAATATTACAAACTACAAATATTATTCAAAGCAACAACAAGATATTAACTTCAAACTCAGATCTCCGGCAGAGCCGCATCCTCGGACTCAGCCTCCTCCTCTTCCTTGAACTTTGCACCAAAATCTACGGTACTAAAAATGGTGCCGCAGGTAAGTAAAATCCAAACACCACTAAATAAAAACATATTAACTCAAACAACATGCATGGAAGAATGCAATGCACATGTCCCATAAAACCATAATTTTTCCACGCACGTCAAAAATTCCATTTGGCCCAAAAACATATCCTTTCCAAATATCACGCCAAAAGTCACATTTGGCCCATATCCAACTCATATCCATTAACCAATTAATCTGTATACACCATGACCTCCCCTAGGGGTCATCCGCACACCTTGGCTCTTGTGCCACACCTCAGGTAACGACCACGCATGTGACACCTAAATGAGCGATGCCTAGTTCCGCGTCCCGCACGTTCGTAGCCAAGAATCCTCTAGCCCTCACCAATGAAGGGCCACGAAGTCGGTGCGTAGAACGATGCCCAGTTCCACGCCTGGCATGTTCGTAGCCAAACATCCTCTAGCCCCCGCTCCCGTCATCGCCCAGCGACAACTCAGGGGACGTCACTCAGTATATTACGCTCCCGACTGACTAGAAGAGCTCCACTGAGATAATAACTCATCCCGCTTGGGCTCGTGAGACACACGCACCCGAAAATCCATTTACGCCGATAAAACAGGATTTTCTCAATTTAAAATAAAATGCACATTTATGAAATATGTAACACACGCCTCATGGCACAAATGACCAAGCAATCACAAACAACCAAAACCAAGCACTCCATCCTCAATCCATCCGACCCCCGAACTCCTCAGACTCAGTCCGGAATTAACCAACCAGCAGATAAATATTTATTGTAAGAAAAAAATTCATTTAAATCTAAAAGTAGAGTTTGAAAAATACTTACAGCGCTATACAGTATTTTTTGAAAGCTCGCGACGTTGCAAAAGGCAAAGGAAAAGCAACGTAACAGTGTAATTTTACACTGTGGCTGTGGGTAATAAATTACCCACTTTTGAACGGGGACAAATCAAGACACAAAATTGATAGGGAATGGTCTTGAGATATTTATGAAGCTAAGGGAAACGAGTTTTGGCCGTGGGTAGTGGTGGAAACGGCGGTTGAAGGCCAAAAAGGGGCTAGACGGAGTTGAGCTCGTGGGAGCTACTCCGGCAATGGCTCGAGGCCAGAAATGGGTGGATTAGGTCGGCAAGAGGTAGGGAAAGAAGCTGTGAAGAGATGGTGGCCGGAGGTGGTGCGACGACGTCGGAATCGATGAAAAACTGTGTGGCTTGGAGGAGCTCATGCTGGCTAACGGTGGCTCGGATGGAGGTGAAACTTCATGGAGATGTTCACCGGTGAGAGGGGAAGAAAACTGGGTGGGTGGTGTAGGCCACGCCGCCGGTGAGCGGCGGTTCTGGGCTACAAAAGCAACCAGTAACAGGGGAGAAAAACAGGGTCGGTGCAGTGACTTCCAGCCATGCGTGGCGGCTAACGGCTGGTCCGATGGTTCTGAAAATTGGTGGGGATGATCTCTGGTGGGAGGGGAAGAGAACAGTGGGGGTGATGCACTACAAGGTGGCCAGACGGTTACGTACTGTGCTGGTAAACGACAGGAAGGGGTAGGAGAGTTGCTGCGCACGGGGAGAGAGAGAGAACCAAGAAGGAAAAAAGAAGAAAGAAGAAGAAAAGAAAGAAAAAGAAAGAAAAAGAAGGAAAAAGAAAAAAAGAGAAAAGAAAAAGAAAAGATGAGGGAAAAGAAATGAGGTCCAGTCCTCACTCTGGAAACCAAAAACAGATCCGCTGGAAACGATTTTAAAATCCGTAAAACGGCTAAATAAATCAAACAAGTATGGGTACTGCTCCCTCATGTCCTCTACTCGCTCCCAAGAGAAATCTTGAGCTAACAGATCTCCCCATGCCACCTTTACCAGAGGTATCGTCTTGGACCTCAACTGTTGCTCTTTCCAATCCATGATCTGCGACGGAACAACCTCATAAGTAAGGTCCGGTTGCAACTAAATACTCCCTGGGTCAATAAAGCGTGGCTCTTGTTGTCCAATGCTCTTCTTCAAGGATGATACGTGGAAGACATCATGAATATCCCCAAAATATTCTGTTAAAGCAACTCTATAGGCGATGGACCCTACCTTCTCTAAAATCTGAAAAGGGCCGACATACCTCGGATCTAGTTTCCTCTTCTTACCAAAACACTTAACTCCTTTCATGGGAGAGACTTTGAGATAAACCCAATCACCTTCTTCAAAAGATAACTCTCTCCTTCTGGTATCAGCGTAGCTTTTCTGGCGACTCTGAGCTGCCGCCATTTTATCCCTGATGATCCAAACTTGGCTTTGCATCTCTTGAATTATTTCGGGTCCAATTATCTTACTCTCCCCGACTTCATCCCAACACAAAGGCGATCTGCACTTCCTCCCATAAAGAGCTTCATAGGGAGCCATCTGAATGGTTGCATGGAAGCTATTATTATACACGAATTCTATGAGTGGCAAATGATTTTCCCAACTTCCTTGAAATTCCATGACACATGCTCGCAACATGTCTTCAAGGGTCTGAATGGTGCGCTCCGATTGGTCATCTGCCTGCGGGTGATATGCAGTACTAAACTTCAACTTAGTACCCAAAGCTGCCTGCAAACTCTTCCAGAACTGAGACGTGAACCTTGGGTCTCGATCCGACACTATACTCTTCGGTATGCCGTGCAATCGTACTATCTGCTTGACGTACAAGCGGATCAACTTACCCAAGGAATCGGTGTTATTAACAGGCAAGAAGTGAGCACTCTTCGTTAACCGGTCCACAATCACCCAAACAGAATTTTTCCCACTAGGCATCCTTGGCAAGCCCACTACAAAGTCCATTGTGATGTCATCCCATTTCCACTCAAGAATAGGGAGGGGTTGGAGCATACCTGCAGGTCTTTGATGCTCGGCCTTCACTTGACGGCATGTGTGGCATTTCTCAACATACAAGGCAATATCCCTCTTCATTCCATCCCACCAATAATTTTTCTTCAAGTCCCGGTACATCTTCGTACTGTCGAGATGAACTGAATAAGGGGCCGCATGAGCTTCTGCCATGATTCGCTCCTTGAATTCTGAATCCTTGGGGACCACTCTGCGATCTCAGAACCGAAGTATTCCATCTTTATCCATACTATAGTGCAACGGCCCTTGAGATTTTTTGACTCTTTTTCTGATATTCAACAGCTCTGGATCTTTACTTTGAAGAGTCTTCAATTCCTCAAAATCAGTTACACGAATATCAAGAACTAAAGATAATATCTCCTCTTGCTGTGAACTTTCAATAAGGAGTCTTCGCATCCCACAAAGCAAAGAATTCAATCCTGACAACTCGGCCTCATCTTCCAAATGCGATTTTCGGCTCAAAGCATCAGTAACTATATTTGCCTTCCCCGAATGGTACTTGATCTCGCACTGGTAGTCACTGATTAGCTCTAACCATCGCCTCTGCCTCATGTTCAGATTTTTCTGGGAAAACAAGTGCTTCAAGCTCTTGTGATCGGTGTATACTTCGCAAGCTTCCCCATACAAAAAGTGCCGCCAGATCTTAAGAGCAAAAACAATCGCAACCAATTCCAAATCGTGCGTCAGATAATTCTTCTCATGGTCCTTTAGCTGACGGGATGCATAGGCAACAACCCGTCTTTCCTGCATAAGGACACAACCCAATCCAAATTTAGACGCATCGCTAAAAACTACGAATGGCTTATGCGGTTCTGGGATCGCTAACACTGGTGCAGTCGTCAACCTGTTTTTCAATTCTTGAAAGCTTCTCTCACACTTGTCTGACCAAACAAATTCTGCATTCTTTCTAGTCAACACTGTGAGAGGTCCAGATAGGTGAGCAAATCCCTCCACAAATCTTCGGTAATATTCGGCAAGTCCCAAGAAATTCCGAATCTCGCGCACTGTAGTCGGACGCTGCCATGACAAAATGGCTTCCACCTTACTAGGATCAACAGCCACTCCATCTCAGGAAATCACATGCCCAGGAAATCTGACTTCCTCCAACCAGAATTCACACTTGCTGAGTTTGGCATACAACTGGTGTTCTCTCAATTTCCCAAGAACTAGACGAAGATGATACACATGCTCTTCAACATCTCGGGAATAAATCAGAATATCATCAATAAATACTATCACAAAAGAATCCAGATAAGGTCGAAATACCCTATTCATTAAATCCATGAAAGCAGCAAGTGCATTGGCTAATCCAAACGACATCAGCTTAAATTCATAATGCCCATATCTCGACTTGAAAGCAGTTTTGGGCACATCCTTGTCTCTTATCCTCAACTGGTAGTATCCTAACCTCAGATTAATCTTCAAGAACACAGCTGCACCTTGAAACTGATCAAATAAATCATTGACCCATGGGAGAGGATATTTATTTTTGATGGTAACCTTATTTAATTCCCGATAATCAATGCACATATGGAGGGTTCCATCTTTCTTTTTAACGAACAACACTAGCACACCTCACGGCGAAGTACTGGGCTGAATGGACCCCTTATCTACCAGCTCTTGCAACTGAGTCTTCAACTCTTTTAATTCAGCCGGTGCCATGTGGTAAGGAACTTTATGTATAGGAGCCGCTCCAGGTTCCAAGTCTATAACAAACTCCATATCACGAACAAGGGGTAGTCCAGGTAAATCATCCACAAACACATTAGGGAATTCTTCCACAACGGGAATGTCTACCAAAGACTTCTTCTCAGACGGTGTTGAACTAAGAAGGCATCTGCTCCCCATGCAATCTCTCTTCTTTCTCGAATTGCCAATATAATTACCGGCTTTTCTTTTAGCTTACTTCCTGCAAATTCCAGACAATCACCATCTAGAAGCTGAAAGCTAATTACCCAACTTCTGCAATTAATACTCGCAAAATATCGGTATAGCCAATCCATCCCGAGGATGATATCAAAACCCAACAGCTTGAACACCACCAAATCAGCATCCAACAACTTCCATCAAAATTTAATGGGCAACCCAAAGCAAAATTGGAACAACACACCATTTCACCATTGGGTAGAGCCACTACCAATGACTTCGGCAAAGTTTCCGTGACCAAATTACACATTCAAGCAAATGTGGAAGATACAAATGACTGTGACACACCGGAATCAAACAAAGTGCAAGCGTAAAACTCATATAAACGGACTCTCCCTGAACCAAAAACATGAACCCATGAAATCCAAAAACAAAGGAGAAACCAAAATACACCAAAAATCAAATTCAACATTAAATTAAATTAGATCTATACCTGTAATTACTCCAGCATCATGGGTCGCTGGTGCCTCATCATCAACATCTCCAGGTGTGACAGCATAAACCCAGGCTTGCACTACTTGTCTTGGATTTGTTCTTCCACCGCGCTTACCTCCACGGCTTCCTTAAACTCTGACGGGGCACTCAAGAGCAATATGTCCCACCTGGCCGCATCGGTAACACTGGGGTCCACCACTCAGCTGACACTCGCCCTCATGACCTCTATTACAAACTCCACAAATTGGCACCCGCCCTCCCATATGAACACCTGAGGACGCTTGCGGTCAAGTTCCAGTCCGCTGAACAAATTTCTGGGGCGAACCCGAGCTACTTCTTTCACTAGAAAAACTCCGCCTCTTATGTCCTGGAGGGGAGCCCATACTCAGATTATTCTTTAGTTCCACAAGAGTGGCTACATCTACTAAATCCTGAAAAGTGGATATCCAGTAGCTGACCACCATACGGTGTATATCAGGACGTAGACCCTCCTGGAAACGCTCGGCTTGCATTTCCTCTGTGTCAATGAGGTGGAGAGCAAATCGCCTAAGTTCTAAAAATCTCCGGGCGTACTGTTCCACGGTCATGCTCCCTTGGACCAAGCTTGAGAATTCTCTTGCCTTTTGCCGTCTCACGGAAGCGGGAAAGAAACGATCATTAAACTCTTTCTTGAAGCGCTGCCAGGTCACAGAGGCGAAAGATCCCAATTCTGATTCCAGCATTAGTCTCTTGGTATCCCACCAATCAGAAGCGGTGTCTTGCAACAGATAGCTGGCGAAGAGTACTTGTTGCACCTCAGTGCAACCACACACCTCAAAAGTTCTTTCCAAGTCTCTGACCCACTTTCCAGCTTGAAGTGGATCCTCCTCTCTAGTGAAGTGTGGAGTTCTATGCACCAGAAAGCGTTCATAGGTGCACCCAGCTTGCACCCCTCCACTAGGCCCTCCAGGTAGTAGCCATGGCCCTCCTTGCTGTCAAAGCTACCGCTCGAGCGAATTCAGGCAGATTCAAACGCTCGACTGTCGCTCGACAGTGAGCTCGAGCGGGTGTGCGAGAAAGGAGATTGCTCGAGCGGAGACATTTGGCCGCTCGAGCGAAGTCAAGCAGAGTGGAATGCTCGATGTTTGCTCAACCCTTCGCTCGAGCGAATTTAGGCAGAGTCAAATGCTCAATGTTCGCTCGACACTCCGCTCGAGCGAATATCGTATTTTACATATTAAGGTTTATTCCGCCGTTAGAGTATATAAATGATTTTTTACATCTTATGGCAGACACTTGGCCTCGAAAACTTGGTTTTGAGTAGAGAAACACTTAGAATTCATTATTTTCCATTAATTTTCATTCAGATTCGGAGAAGAGGATTCATACAATCAATCATTCACGCAGCTACACAATTTTCATTGGATCATTAACTCACACTGCAGCAGATTGAAGAACTCCTTGAGGGGTCTAATTGCCACTGCAGCTCAGCCTCCTCCACCGCTTCAAATCTTCATCTCCATTCAATTGGCTTGATTTTTTTTAATTCCCTACTTGCTATTTCATTTCAGTTTTAAGTTTCTGAATTATTTTGGAAAATTTTGATTTAGACGTTCGAGTAATTTATTTGTTATTCATTTAATTCATGTTATTTATTTTTATCATTTCGTTAAGCTTTCATTTTAATAGTGATCACAATTACTGTGGTTTAATTTGAGAATTTATGATTTGAATACAATGATGAACCCTAGAACATTGATTTTGGGGCTTTTCAATTTTTAGTGCATGTTTTGTCAATTACTTTCTAATTTAGTTTAATTCTTAGTTTAGTTTTATTAAATTCTGAGTTTAATCTATTAGTCCTTTACATTCCAATCCGACAATCAAAATCCAAAAATATGAACCTAGTCCAAGACTAGTATCCTCTCACATCCTTTGCACATACCATCATTTTATTTTCTCTTTGTGAAGTTTTTACCTTTTTCAACGAGTTTGATTTTTAAATAAACTTTCCCTGAGGAGACGATCTAGGAAATTATTCCTAAGTATTACACGACATCCTCCTGCACTTGGGATAGCCTTAGTGCTACTCAGTTTTGAGTGAGTTATCTGCCGTACGTATTGTTTGGGCTATGGAATCATCTCTCGATGTATCGTCCCGTGACTCCTGAGTAGACTTCCTTGATCTCACCATTTTCCTGCCACAACACAACCTTTGACTCCTTTTAAGGAAACAAATAAAAACCAACAACACAAAACCAAAAAAACAAAACCAAACCACATAACAAGAAACAAAAGAAACCAGTATGCAATAACATAACTAAATAAATAAAAACAAGCAAACAAGCTTAAATACATAAAACATATAAAACATGTCAAATAGCAACTTTACTTAAAATAAATTTTAAAACATAACTTTAAAAAAGACATTCTGGTACTCCTTACGGGACATATGGTTTTACCTAGAGCCAAATCGCTCTGATACCACCTGTGACGCCCCCAAATCCCCAAGCACGGACACGGTGAAATCGAGACGTCCGGATGATGACATCACGAGTCACCACCCTAACGATATGTGTCAAGTGTGTGCATAAGCAATAAATGTGCACGAAAAAATGCGTAGCGGATAACGAAAGTCATAGCTAAGTACCAAAATTTTTCTTAGTTTAATACAAAACTGTTCAAAACATACATATTAAAATATTACAAACTACAAATATTATTCAAAACAACAACAAGATATTAACTTCAAACTTAGATCTCTGGCGGAGCCGCATCCTCGGGCTCAACCTCCTCCTCTTCCTCGAACTCTACATCAAAATCTACGGTACCAAAAATGGTGTGGCAGGTAAGTAAAATCTAAACACCACTAGATAAAAACATATTAACTCAAACAACATGCATGGAAGAATGTAATGCATATGTCCCATAAAACCATAATTTTTCCACGCATGCCAAAAATCCCATTTGACCCAAAAACATATCATTTCCAAATATCATGCCAAAAGTCACATTTGGCCCATATCCAACTCATATCCATTAACCAATTAATCTGTATGCACCATGACCTCCCCTAGGGGTCATCCGCACACCCTGTCTCCTGTGCCACACCTCAGGTAACGACCACGCGTGTGACACCTAAACGAGCGATGCCCAGTTCTGCTCCCCGTGCGTTTGTAGCCAAGCATCCTCTAGCCTTGGTCAGCGAAGGGCCACGGAGTCGGTTCATAGAGCAATGTCCAGTTCTGCTCCCGGCGCATTCGTAGCCAAGTATCCTCTAGCCCCCACTCCCGTCGTCGCCCAACAACACTCAGGGGAAGTCACTCAGTATATTACGCTCCCGAGTGACCAGAGGAGCTCCACCGAGATAATAACCCATCCCGACTTGGGCTCGTGAGACACAAACACCCAAAAATCCATTTACGCCAATAAAATAGGATTTTCTCAATTTAAAATAAAATGCACATGTATGAAATGTGTAACGCATGCTTCATGGCACAAATGACCAAGCAATGACAAACAACCAAAACCAAGCACTCCGCCTCAGTCCATCCAACCCCCAAACTCCTCGGACTTAGTTCGGAATCAACCAACCAGTAGATAAATATTTATTGTAAGAGCAAAATACATTTAAATCTAGAAGTAGAGTTTGAAAAATACTTACAACGCTATACAGTATTTTTTGAAAGCTCGCGGCGTTACAAAAGGCAGAGGAAAAGCAACGTAATAGTATAATTTTATAATGTGGCCGTGGGTAATAAATTAACCACTTTCAAATGGGGACAAACCAAGGCATGAAATTGATAGGAAATGGTCTTGAGATATTTATGAAGCTAAGGGAAACGAGTTTTGGCCATGGGTGGTGGTGGAAACAGCGATCGAAGGCCAAAAAAGGGCTGAACGGAGTTGAGCTCGTGGGAGCTACTCCGGCAACGGATCGAGACTAGAAATGGGTAGATTAGATTGGAAAGAGGTAGGGGAAGAAGCTGTGAAGAGATGGTGGCTGAAGGTGGTGCGACGGTGCCAGAATCGGTGAAAAATCGTGTGGCTTGGAGGAGCTCGTGCTGGCTAACGGTGACTCAGATGGAGGTGAAACTTGGTGGAGATGTTCACCGGTGAGAAGGGAAGAAAATTGGGTGGGTGTTGTAGGCCACACCACCGGCGAGCGGCAGTTCTAGGCTGCGAAAGTAACCGGCGACAGGGGAGAAAAACAGGGCTAGTGTAGTGACTTCCAGCCGTGCATGGCGGCTAACGGCTGGTCCGATGGCTCTGAAAATTGGTGGAGATGATCTCTGGTGGGAGGGGAAGAGAACGGCGGGGGTGGTGCACTACACGGTGGCCGGACGGCGGCGCACTGTGCTGGTAAACAGGCAGCGACGGGAAGGGGTAGGAGAGCTGCTGCGCAAGGGGCGAGAGAGAGAGAGAACCGGGAGGAAAAGAAGAAAAGAAAAGAAAGAAAAAGAAAGAAAAAGAAGGAAAAAGAAAAAAAAGAGAAAAGAAAAAGAAAAGATGAGGGAAAAGAAATGAGGTTCAGTCCTCACTCTGAAAACCAAAAACAGATTCGCTGAAAACGATTTTAAAAACTGTAAAATGACTAAATAAATTAAACACAACATCAAATAAATTAAAAACCAATTAAAATACATTAATTTAAAATAAATAAATCAATATATTAATTAAATTAAAAACAGCCCTTCAGTGAAAATACACGTAAAAGCGGGTCATCACAAAGATATTTCCTCATCCTAGCACTTGTGATTGCGATAAACATAAAAGACTCAATTAACTTGAAAATATTGTTTTTCTTGACAAACTCTAAACTTGTGACATGATGTGATGTGAAATGAAATGAAAGATGACATGATGTGGCATGTAGGTTTGACTAACAACATGGCATAACATGGCGTGCGACAATTAAACATGACAGGATGTGAAATAATGCGTAATTAAAAATTTCATACTTGAAAATAAGACATGGCATAACATAACTTAACATATATATATAACCTATCCAACATGAATGATGGTTTCTTACCACCATACGCACATACCTTAAAAGTAAGTTAAATGCTAACTTATAGCGATTGTAGGGTGACATAATGAAGAGCAAAATAAACGAGAACTGTAAGCGGTTGTAGCGTGACATAATGAAGCGTAAAATAACGAGAACTATAATGAGATATTTCTAAAGGTTAGAAACTTCTCACTAACATACATAGGAATATAAAATCACTAACTCATGAAAAAATTACCAGTTTACTCTTCTATAAATGGAAAATGACTTGCCCCTAATTTAGTGATTTCACATTATAACTCCAAAAATCACCAAAATAATGTAAATTTTTATCTAAATCTAAATATCTAATGAGAAAATTTTAGTTTCTGTTGCAATTCTTGCAAACTCTAACTTTCATGCTAAAGCTAAATCATGCAACATTCAAAAATCATATCCTATGCTTTAATATAATGCTAGGACATTAAAAAATCACATATCATAAAAGTCATAATTTCCTTCATGCCAAAACATCAATTCTTTTGAACATAAAGAACGACCCTTGATGTTCTTGGTCTATCCTTCTTCAAATCAATTTCAAGAACTCCAAAAGTTTAAAAACATACTCTCAACATTTTCAAAAATCAATCTTAAGAACTATACTTGAACAAATACATCAAAAATCACAAAACATCAACCAACATAATCAATTTGCACATTTACTCCAAAACTAACTAATATATGTTTTGGTTTTTGATCAAACCACTATATCTAACTTTTCCATGAAGTAAACCATCAAGAAACAACATTATATGCTTCATATTCAATTCCTAAGATTGAACTAAGCATTAAACTCAATATCACATGAAAAAAATTGCATAGAAATATAACATAACCTGTGAGCCTCAAGTATGTGTTCCAACAGGACCTTAGCATGCATAAAAAATTATTTCCTCAAGATCACAACCATAAATCTTCAAAATAAATTCCTAACACATTGATAAAAGTCTTGAGAACAACATAGGTAAATATCAAGACCATAGGAACATGCTTCTATAACAAAAGGCCCAAGCTTTCTCAAAATAGAAAGTGTTTTTACACCTCCAGTTTCCAAGTTTTTAGATTCACATAAACCTCCGACTAAAAAGTTTCAACATGTAACAAATCCACATCAAAATTTCATGTTAATATGATAACTTTAAA
The DNA here is from genome assembly GCF_018687715.1 of Carya illinoinensis. Classification (NCBI taxonomy): domain Eukaryota; kingdom Viridiplantae; phylum Streptophyta; class Magnoliopsida; order Fagales; family Juglandaceae; genus Carya; species Carya illinoinensis. The sequence goes on along the minus strand of NC_056753.1, from coordinate 16,212,041 downwards.
CCATAAAAATATCAGACCAAGAACTTGCCAAGAACTTTATCAAAAAAATCAAAGAATCACACATTATCCCAATTATCGCCTAGTATGACCTTTGTATCTGGACTCAAAGAGGGAAAACTGATATGAAGAGATTTTTGTGATAGTTTACTTACAAAACTTCAAAGATTTCAAGCAAGAAAGGCCAGAAAACTATCTGAAGTCTCTCCTTGAGTTCTCCTCAAGAAAGTGAATCAAAAGTGATAGTAGTGGAGAGAGTTCTTTAAGAAGTCTTGCATAAGTGGAGCTTTTTGGTGGGCCTTAATGTGCCTAAACTGATTAAGGCTCATTTGGGGTTTCAATAGGCTTTGGTTTAAGGGTTTGGTTTCTAACAAGCCCAAATCTAATTTATCTTGGTCCAATGGAAATACTATTGTTTAAAAGAATGGATAAGGGAGTAATGACATAAATTTTAATTGTTAATAGTATATAAAAGTGATTTAATCAAGTGATTAAACACTAAACTAAAATCGGTCATATTTAGGGTTTAGGTAACCATCTAGGGTTTCGAGTTTCACCGAGGTTTTGGGGTTTCAATTGGATATCAAATATTTGTGATTTCATTTTGGTTAAAATCCTCTTTGGTTTGGTACAAAATGAATGGTTGCATGGAATAGTGTTTGGCTTAGGTTGCATGATCACAATGCTTGATTTTCCTTCATTTCTTTCACATTTCCATCTCATGGTTCCTCTTAGTACCAAGTGTCCTAAACTATTCATCAAGTATGACTAAGATCTTGCCATATGTCCAAATAAACTTCTCTAAACTAATTTGGACAATCCACACTATGATTTGAAAATGATTGGACTGTGTGCTACCACTGGTGTTACTATTCACTCCGAGAATGGTGAAAATAACTTTGCACCATAAAATCATAAATAGTCCGATGATACTCGGAGTGCAATTCATTTCACCAATTTCGACTCCTAAGCACCTCGAATAAATCAAAATGTGTTTTTGAACAGCTACCATCTAGAAAATGAAAATTATTTGATTGCGCTGTAGAATTTTAAATATTCATCTGAGACTAGTGGCACAAACAATTTCTCATTCTCACACTCCTAAGTACTTCAAAAAATAAAATTGTATTTCTGTCCCCAAAGTGGGTAAGAACTAACTAAGCAGACGACTAAAACCTGTGCAATTGCTTGATTCGTGAGACCTTTATGAGGTTTTCACGATGTTTCTAAAGTCTGAAGAAATTTATCAATTGAATTTCTAGCAAACTGTTACTTCCTCCCCTCCTAAAAAAAGATTTCCTCCTGGAAATCTAGACATGAATACAAAAACAAATATCTGCTATCAACTAAAAGAAAAGATGCTACTCACCAAGCCTACTGTCCATCACTAGACATTAGTCACCAATCGACGCAGATGGGTGTGAATCGGGGTCTATTGTCTTGGTATGCTGAGGCATATAGTAGAATACATCGTCGTTAGAGTCATAAAGCATGTTACCAAAGTGCTCGTAGTCAATGTGCTGCTTGACCTCCTCCTCATTGCTACCAAGTATATGACCCTGAATAAGTAGTCATCCTAAATGAGTAGACAACATCGATGATTCTAATGTCTTGGGCTCAGGATTGACAATTGTGGTGCACTCCTCAGCGGCTCGGTTGGACTTAGCTCCATCCCATGACATCCTTGCCCTAAAGCTATGTCGATCCATCCATGTGGTCGAGTGAAGAGGTGGGTAATGCTCCTCATGAGTTAAATTCTTCCCCTCATAACCTATACTATTCTTATCTATGTCCATCACATGGTTGCGATAGTGTTCTAGATGCTCCATCTCTTGCTAATAGGTAGTAGTCTGCCCACCCAACATGATAAGTTGCCTCATTCGGTGTTCCTCTCTCATCTTTCACACTCGTTATGCTCAAAGCGTCGATTTCCTAACAGTCTTACACTCGTGTGCCATGAATACTGCAAAAGATAGTTAAAGATCAAAAACAACTCACGACATAATTCTACACGGTTTCCAAATCAGATCTAAGACAAAAAAACATATACTTTATTTAATATTCAAACAAATGAAGTACAGTGACTGACTGATGCAATGCAACCTGTACAAAAGTGAACACGAAAACCGACTGACCCGAGACCATAGACCAAACAAAAATTGGACTAAGATCCAAACAGATGAAGGTACTTGAGTCTCATATCAACTTCTTTTTCTCAAGTTGCTTCCTAAACATTATGATTCTAGAAAAGTACTTTTATTAATGGGATCTTGCGGTTATGCAATTCCTTCTCTTTCCAATCAAGGATTTGCACCTGTCTTTCCTCATAAGTTAGGTTGGATTACAGAGGTATGCTCTCGGGATTTGCAACTATTGGTGTCCGATTTCCAAGACTCTTTTCTAGTTAGGACGCAAAGAATACATTACGGATTCCATAGAACACAATTGGTAACTCCAAACGATATGCAACCGCTCCCGTCTTTTCCAATATTTTGTAAACACACAGTATAAAACAACACACAACTCCCAAAATAGTGGAAAAGAAGAAAAATCCAACTAACTAAGTGTGATGACCCGTTTTTATGTGTATTTTCACTGAAGGAGTTGTTTTTAATTTGATTAATATAATAGTTCTTTTATTTTAAACTATAGTATTTTAAATTGGTTTTATTTTATTTGATGTGGTGTTTAATTTATTTTAGTCGTTTTAAGGTTTTTAAAATCATTTTCAGCGGATCAGTTTTTAGACTTCGGAAGTGAGGACTGGACCTCATTTCTTTCATTTTCACTTTTTCTTTTTCCCTTTTCCCTTTTTATTTTTCCTTTTCTTCTTTTCTTTTTCTTTCTTTTTCTTTTCTTCTTCTTTTTTCCTTCTCCCCTGTGCTCGACCCAGCCCCTCCCCTCCATTTCTATCCATCCTTTCTACTGCCCAAACCTACCGCCGCCGACCGGTGTGGTCAACGCCGCCCCCACCGGTCAACTCCTCTATGGCCGGTGATCACCCCCACCAATTTTCAGGGCCATCCGTGCAGCCGTTAGCTGCCACGCACGGCTAGAAGTCACGACACCAGCTCTCTTTTCTCTCTCTGTCGCCAGTTGCTTTCTTAGTCCAGAACCGCTGCTCGCCGATGACGTGGCTGACACCACCCACCCAGTTTTCTTTCCCTCCCACCGGTGAACATTTCCACCAAGTTTCACCTCCATTCGAGCCACCGTTAGCCGCCACGAGCTCCTCCAAGACACACAATTTTTGAGCTTTTTCGACGCCGTCGTTCCACCTCTGGCCACCACCTCTTCACAGCTTCTTCCCCTATTTCTTATCGACCTAATCCACCTAATTTTAGCCTCGATCCATTACCGGAGCAGCTCCCACGAGCTCATCTCCGTTCAGTCCATTTTTGGCCTTCCACCGTCGTTTCCACCGCCACCCACAGCCAAAACTCACTTCCTTTAGCTTCATAAACATCTCAAGGCCATTCTCTATCAATTTTGTGCTTTAGTTTGTCCCCGTTCGAAAGTGGTTAATTTATTACCCACGGCCATAGTGTAAAATACACTGTTACGTTGCTTTTTCTCCTCCGTAATGTCGCGAGCTTTCAAAAAATAACGTATAGCGCTATAAGTATTTTCCAAACTCTACTTTTAGATTTAAATATATTTTACTCTTACAATAAATATTTACTATTGGTTGGTTGATTCCAGACCGAGTCCGAGGAGTTCGGAGGTCAGATGGATTGAGGACAGAGTTGCTTAGTTTGTTGATTTGTGAATGGTTGGTTGGTTTGTGCCTTGTGGTTGCATTTACATGGTACATGCACATGCATTTTATTTAAATTGAGAAAATCATGTTTTGTTGGCGTAAATGGATTTTCGGGTACGTGTGTATCATGACCCCAAGCCGGGATGGGGCATTATCTCAGTGGAGCTCCTCTGGTCACTCGGGAGTGGATAATACTGAGTGACATCCCCTGAGTTGTCGCAGGACGACGACCGGATCGCACGATACAGTAACACTGTCGTGTCGACTCCATGGTCCCTAAAGTGGCAGGGACTAGAGGATGGCCTGGTCAGGGACCGCTGGGCGCGAGTACTGGGCATCACTCGTTTAGGTGTCACATGCGTAGACATTACCTGCGGTGTGGCACAGAGCCAAAGTGTGCGGATGATCCCTAGGGGAGATCATGGTGCATGCAATAATTGGATTGGTTTTTATGGTTTTGGTTACGGGCCATTTTTTGGAGAAATGGTGGTTTATTGATTTGGGTCATTATCTGGAATAATGACGAGGAATGGTTTTAATGGTAATGTTTTTGGGCCAAATAGGTTTTTGGCGTGCGTGGAAAAATATGGTTTTACGTATCATGTGCATTGGCTTTTCTTTCATGCATATTGTTTAAGTTTTATATGCTTTTATCTAGTGGTGTTTAGATCTTACTTACCTGTGGCACCATTTTTGGTACTGTAAATTTTGGTGCAGAGTTCGAGAAAGAGGAGGAGGCTGAGCCCTAGGATGCGGCTCTGCCGGAGTATTGAGTTGAAGTTTAAGCTTGTTGTTGGTTTGAACAATATTTGTAGTTTGTAATATTTTATTATGTATGTTTTGAACAGCTTTGTATTAAACTAAGAAAAATTCTGGTATTTAGTTTATGACTTTGCTATCCGCTGCATGTTTCTTCATGCACATTTGTTGCTGATACACATACTTGGTACTCGTCGATAGGGTGGTGACCTGTGATATCACCATCCAGACATCTCGATTTCCCCTTGTCCGTGAGTGGGGATTTGGGGGCGTCACACTAAGACTACTAGTTAGCCTGTACTTCCTAAAAGGTGGACATGATGTCTTAAATTCATTGCCAAACAAGCAGCAAACACAAGGGGAAAAAATATTTCTGTCACAACGTTGAGCTTCAGATAGTGAAGAATTGCAACTCTTAGGCTTCATTTGGTTACACAGATTAGATGAGATGAGATGAGATGAGATAAAATTTGAATAAAATATTGTTAGAACATAATTTTTTAATATTATTTTTGTTTTGAGATTTGAAAAAGCTAAATTGTTTATTGTGTTTTTTGTGAAAGTTTGAAAAAGTTGTAAAAATGAGATGAGATGAGATAGTTTGTATTGTGTAACCCAATGAGGCTTTAAGGTATTAAGAAAAACAGGGCCTTTCCTTCGGCGCCATCCACATGAGTACATATTTCAACGACCCTATGGATATATTCTTGAAAGCAGTGACCCTAAACAACATAAAGAACAAAAACAATAACAACTATGCTAGGCAAAAAAAAAAAAAAAAAAACTTATTTTAGTAGAAAATAATCATTTTCACAGGAAACAACTAGTGACAACCCGCACAACCTAATCCTTAAGAGGGAAAAACTCCGAAAAATATTCATTAGGGTCAAATATTAAAGTTACATGAGTATAAGAAAATGTAACAATAAATGCATGCATCAACGTAGCAATAGTTCAAGCGATGTTTCCTAACTTTCTAACTGTTGTATTAGCTACAATATTTGTTACCTTTTTAATTAAATTTGATACAAAATTTTCGATTAAAACCATTTTCAATTTTTTTTTTTTTAAAAAAAGCCTATCCAAACTTGTAGCAGATGATAACTTACCACCGAAGTACATTAAACAAGCATACTTTAGGCCTCGTTTGGTTACGCATTTCAGATGAGATGAGATAAGATGTTTTGTTAAAAGTTGAATAAAATATTATTATAATATAACTTTTTAATATAATTTTTATTTTAAAATTTGAAAAGATTGAATTTTATATTTTGTGTGGAAGTTTGAAAAAGTTATAATGATTATATGAGATTAGATAGTTTGATTTTATGTAACCAAACCAGTCCTTAGTTTATGCTAGTAAAGACATTGGATATGCATGTCTGAAATTAAACACAAAAATAATATTAATTTTAATAAGCATACTTATTTAACGAGTAATATTATATATAGTTATAAAGTGTGTAACACTCTATTAACAAAACCAGTGTGCAGACTTTGAATATCTTAAAAATGTACAAGTTATCTATCCTATTCTATATTAGAAAAGATTTATGATCTAATACGTAGATTTCTGCATACTTTTTAGTGTAGTATGTGTAATATCCTGCTCCTTTCTCTTTCTTATGGCGTGGTTTTAAAAATATCAAGTGATTTTTAAAGTAAGCCCAATGTTTTAAAACCCTCGAATATTTTGAATGTCCTAAAAATATTTATATGAGATATTTCCATTGTTATTGAACCAAGCCTGATTTTAAATAAGACAATTATAATGTTTTTGAATAGCTCCAAAAATATTATAATTGTGAAAAATCATTTTATTAAATGATTTTAGTCATTTAAAAATATTATGACATTTAAATTTATGTTAAAAACTCTACTTTATTTAAATAGTTTTATTCTCTTAAAATAATTAGTAAAACTTCATCATTTAATTAAGGATGAAGATTATATCTTATAAACTAAAGTTTAGTTAAATAATATTTTATCTTAATTCCTCTCAGTGTTTTTAAGTTTAATCAGTGTTTTAATTTCTTACCGTTAGATCATTTTGAAAATCTCAAGACGAAGGATCCGGATTAAATACCCAAACCTAAACCTTTTTCCCCTCAATTTTCTCTCTCTCTCTCTCTTCCCTCTCCCCTTATACTCGAAGGAATGCCCCTCCCTCACTCGATTCTTTCCCTCAGCTCACCCAAGCCACCCATGGCCACCACTGGCCGCCACCTCCCAGCCACCTCCGGCACCGACCCCAACCATGGGAACCACCCACGGCAACTCTTCCTCTCTCTCCCTTTTCCTCTCTTCACATGGGTACTTCACCCATATGTTGTCGTCGCCACTGTCCAAGCCACCGCACCGCCACCAATGGCCTCCCCTATCACCGGTGAACCTGTTCCACCAAACCTAGCTCCCATCTCCCTCTCCGTCTCACACACCACACACCCCAAAAATGGGTTTAACGCACGGGTCTCTTCCTCTCACCGACACCCAGCACAACCATGCCGCCACCCACTGCCTTCTTAAGCCATCACTGAGTTCCCTGAACTCCACAGCACCTCCTCCCTCGCTCACACGACCAACAGTACCCCAAACGACCTCTAGACTTACATGGCCACTCTTCCACCTGGCTGCCAAATCTGCCGTCATAGAGCTGCCACATCACCTTATCGACACCACCACCACCTCGCCAGGGTCTTCCCAAGCCCCTCCATGCCCAGCTCCTTCCAGATCCACATCTCTAGCCACCTCTAGTGGCCAAAACAACAACTATACGCGGTTGACTGATGACTTGCAAAATTTCGTATTGCAGATTTTACAAGATCGCTTAAGCGGAGGTTTTTGACCGCTCAAGCGAATTCAGGCAGATTCAAACGCTCGATTACCGCTCAACAATGAGCTCGAGCGGGTTGCTGGAAAATAAAGATCGCTCTAGCGGAGACATTCGCCGCTCGAGCGAAATCAGGCAGAGTCGAACGCTCGATGTGCACTCGATAGGATGCTCGAGCGAGATTAGGCAGAGTCGAACGCTCGATGTGCGCTCGACACCCCGCTCGAGCGAACATTGTATTTTGACAGATCTAGTGTCTTCCTCCGTCACACGATATAAAAGTAATTTTTCACTCTATGGCAGTACCTTTTGACTAGAGAACACTTTTTGGGACAGAAAAACATAGTTAGAAGGATTCAATTCATCTATTTTGAAGAGGGAATTCCATATATTGCACGTACGTTGGAATCATACACGAGCATAGACAGAAGAAAAGCATTGAATCATTTTCTTGAGTTTTTTAAGATGAGTTGCGGCTGCGAGGAGTATTTTTCAGCCTTTATTTTCTTCCAATATTCTCAGAATAATTATGGTGAATTCGTTTATGTTGAATTCCATTTCTAGCATGAGCTAAATTTTATTTATTCTACGAAAACGATGTAACCCAGTTCCGAACTATGCTTGATTGTCTATGCTAATTTAAGGCAATTCTCTCTTTGTTTATCTGATTTATTCTGAGTTTATTGCTTCTAATTAACTGGCCATTGATTAGATGATATTTAATCTTGTGATTTGCTATCGAAAGAGGGAATCATAGGGTAGATCTTGAATATTTCAGCATAGGTAAATATAGAGATTGAAAGACTTGTATGAACCTATGTAGTATTTAAATCATTGGTCTTATTGCTTTCTTGCTTTATTAATTTGCATATTCTTGTGTGAATTGATGAACAAGAATAATTTCCAATTGACTATCGAAAGAGCCTGTTGAATGAATTAGAGATTTGCTAATGAAAAAAAAGAATTAAATTAAATTAGCTGGATGAGAAAAGAATATTGAAGAATTAGGTGAAATCGATTTCCTAGAAGTTTGCTTTCCCATTAATTTGATCTTCGAACGTCGGTTTTATTTCCTTTACGTATTTCTCTTTGAGTTGATCTTAGTTTAATTTGCAACTACAAAAATCTTAGTGATTCCTCTAGATAAAATCAAGATTAGTATAATTTTGGTATTTGGAAAAAGTAAGGTACCAATCCCTGATGACGATACTCTTCTTATCACTTTATTATAAAACTACGATACTGTGTACTTGCAGTTTTGCACCGATCAAGTTTTTGGCGTCGTTACCGGGGATTGATTTATTCTTATTTTTTGCCAATATCGATACTAAGTAATCTTGGTTTTAATTTAGAATTCTATTTTAAGTTATTCTTATATTTTATTGTTCTACAGGTGTGTTTTTTACGTTGGATGCGTCGTGCTAGATCTCGTGATATTATTCCTTTTGATCCGGAGATTGAAAGAACTCTTAGATCACGAAGAAGAAATAAGATACTAGCCATGGCTGAAAAAGAAAATGAGGCATTGCCACGCACCTTGAAGGATTATGTACTGCCAATTGTGAATGGGAATTACTCAAGTATAATGTGACGCCCCCAAATCCCCACACATGGACACGGGAAAATCGAGACGTCCGGATGATGACATCACGGGTCACCACCCTAACGACGTGTGCTAAATGTGTGCAAAAGCAACAAATGTGCACGAAGGGACACGCAGCGGATAGCAAAGTCATATAACTAAGTACCAGAATTTTTCTTAATTTAACACAAAGCTGTTCAAAACATATATATTAAAATATTACAGGACACAAACATAATTTTAAACTAAATACAAAGCATAAACTTTAGCACCCCGGCGGAACCGCGTCCTCGGGCTCAGCCTCCCCCTCCTCCCCATCCTCGATCTCTGCACCAAAATCTACGGAATCAAAATGGTGCCGCAGGTAAGTAAAATCCAAACACCACCAGATAAATACATATAAAACTCAAATAATATGCATGAAGTATGCGCAATGCACATGTCTCATAAACCACATCTCAAAACCCATAAAAACATATTTTTTTCCACGCACGCCAAAAATCCCATTTGGCCCAAAAACATATCCTTTCCAAATATCACGCCAAAAGTCACATTTGGCCCATATCCATCTCAACCCATTATCCAATTAATCCGTATGCACCATGACCTCCCC